>NC_088422.1:15187502-15502502 GCF_034236695.1 Oncorhynchus nerka | reverse complement strand
CCAACAAATGACCCTATTAATACAACATAACGGTGTATACTACCCTACGCGATATCAGCACTCCTTCAGATGTAGGATCTTACTTTGATCACTCTTTTGTTACTAAGAAATTGTTGCTGATGTATAGAACAACATTTGGTTTAGATACAAGTATCATGAAACCTCTAACACAATCAATTCAGTAGGTTTTTTGACCTAACTTGCTTACCACTTTTTCCATGTGGTTTCTTCATACACACTCAATTAAATGTTGACCTCTTCCTAAATATTTGGTCAAGTTACTAATTTTGTGTATGGTGTCCTAGAAACAAGAGTGGGCCAACTTACCCCTTTGGCTCAACTTACCCCACTCTCCCCTACCTTATGGAAGACTCTCCCTGATTATTACAATTCACATCCAAGAATGAAATCAATGTCCTGTTCAGACTTGATTTCTGCCCTCTTTATTCCTCTGGTAATGCTGTTTGACCCGAGCAAACACGCACACACGCACACACACACACTACTGTTAGTCTGTCATCTTTGTGACTTGCATTTGAACTGAGTCGTGTAACAAATGAGTTGTTTGCGTAGCTGTTCTCTAACAAGTTCACTAACAGTTTCAATATTAAATCATGACTTGATGATTGCATGGCTGTGTGCTCAATTTTATACACCTGTCAGCAACAGTTTGGCTTTTCTTGAATAGATTTAACAAAGACTCATATTTAAAGCATTAAAATTCAATTCCCCATTTCAGCAATACCTACACTACCGGTCAGCCTACACTATACCTACACTATTCCAGCTTCACCTGGGATGCTTTCCGGGAGCACGCATGCTAACACAGCGCCAGGTGTACAGTGTTTCCTCCCACACATTGGTGCGCTGGCTTCCGGGTTAAGCGGGTATTGTGTCAAGAAGCAGTGCGGCTTGGCTGGTTGGTGGGAGGACACACAGCTTTCAACCTTCCCTAGTCCGTACGGAGTTGCAGGGATGGGACAAGACTAATTGGATACCACGGAATTGGGGAGATAAAGCTGTATAAAAATAAAATAATAATGAAACCGTTAGCTAGCTTGCTTAACATTGACAATATGGTCAGACTAAGTACATTATCCATATTGATTAGGTTGTATTTGTCCCCAAAAATATTTGTTGTCATATTTTGGTTGAAAAGGTAAAGGCCAGTTGGGTACCAACATTTTCTCTGAGTTTCCAACTTTTAATTCCAACTTGGAGGGTCATTCAAGTGAAATGTCCCACATATAACTGCGATAGCACTTGTACGCGGCGTATCACAAGGTGGTAAAGCTAGCTAGCATTTTTCTCTTATAGAGAGCAATAGTAATGCATTCTTTTTGTAGGCACTAACTCCGCCAATGCATATTTGCCAAAGCCTATGAGGAAATGAGTGGGACTGTGGTAAACACAGGCTTAGGAGATCTTATACGTTTTGTTCTGTGAGATAATCTTCATCAGCTGTTGTCAATTTTTGTGAATTTTAAAGCATTTATGTAATCAAAAGAAACACATAAAGCACATAAAGGCTTCATAATTCATGAAGGTCATGTTAACTGACTGATATTATCTCATAGAACAAAATGTATAAGATCTCCTAAGACTGTGTTAACCTGACACGGAACCCAAACCGGCTGCGCGCATGCGCCATCGTGCATACATTTATTTTGTCCCCCTACACCAAACTCGGTCACAACACGCAGGTTAAAATATCAAAACAAACTCTGAACCAATGACATTAATTTGGGGACAGGTCGAAAAGCATTAAACATTTATGGCAATTTAGCTAGTTAGCTTGCACTTGCTAGCTAATTTGTCCTATTTAGCTAGCTTACTGTTGCTAGCTAATTTGTCCAGGGATATACATTTACATTTACATTTAAGTCATTTAGCAGACGCTCTTATCCAGAGCGACTTACAAATTGGTGCTTTCACCTTATGACATCCAGTGGAACAGCCACTTTACAATAGTGCATCTAGGTCTTTTAAGGGGGGGTGAGAAGGATTACTTTATCCTATCCTAGGTATTCCTTAAAGAGGTGGGGTTTCAGGTGTCTCCGGAAGGTGGTGATTGACTCCGCTGTCCTGGCGTCGTGAGGGAGTTTGTTCCACCATTGGGGGGCCAGAGCAGCGAACAGTTTTGACTGGGCTGAGCGGGAACTGTACCTCCTCAGTGGTAGGGAGGCGAGCAGGCCAGAGGTGGATGAACGCAGTGCCCTTGTTTGGGTGTAGGGCCTGATCAGAGCCTGGAGGTACTGAGGTGCCGTTCCCCTCACAGCTCCGTAGGCAAGCACCATGGTCTTGTAGCGGATGCGAGCTTCAACTGGAAGCCAGTGGAGAGAGCGGAGGAGCGGGGTGACGTGAGAGAACTTGGGAAGGTTGAACACCAGGACGGGCTGCGGCGTTCTGGATGAGTTGTAGGGTTTAATGGCACAGGCAGGGAGCCCAGCCAACAGCGAGTTGCAGTAATCCAGACGGGAGATGACAAGTGCCTGGATTAGGACCTGCGCCGCTTCCTGTGTGAGGCAGGGTCGTACTCTGCGGATGTTGTAGAGCATGAACCTACAGGAACGGGCCACCGCCTTGATGTTATTTGAGAACGACAGGGTGTTGTCCAGGATCACGCCAAGGTTCTTAGCGCTCTGGGACGAGGACACAATGGAGTTGTCAACCGTGATGGCGAGATCATGGAACGGGCAGTCCTTCCCCGGGAGGAAGAGCAGCTCCGTCTTGCCGAGGTTCAGCTTGAGGTGATGATCCGTCATCCACACTGATATGTCTGCCAGACATGCAGAGATGCGATTCGCCACCTGGTCGTCAGAAGGGGGAAAGGAGAAGATTAATTGTGTGTCTTCTGCATAGCAATGATAGGAGAGACCATGTGAGGTTATGACAGAGCCAAGTGACTTGGTGTATAGCGAGAATAGGAGAGGGCCTAGAACAGAGCCCTGGGGACACCAGTGGTGAGAGCACGTGGTGAGGAGACGGATTCTCGCCACGCCACCTGGTAGGAGCGACCTGTCAGGTAGGACGCAATCCAAGCGTGGGCCGCGCCGGAGATGCCCAACTCGGAGAGGGTGGAGAGGAGGATCTGATGGTTCACAGTATCGAAGGCAGCCGATAGGTCTAGAAGGATGAGAGCAGAGGAGAGAGAGTTAGCTTTAGCAGTGCGGAGCGCCTCCGTGATACAGAGAAGAGCAGTCTCAGTTGAATGACTAGTCTTGAAACCTGACTGATTTGGATCAAGAAGGTCATTCTGAGAGAGATAGCGGGAGAGCTGGCCAAGGACGGCACGTTCAAGAGTTTTGGAGAGAAAAGAAAGAAGGGATACTGGTCTGTAGTTGTTGACATCGGAGGGATCGAGTGTAAACATTAGGTTGTTATTTTACCTGAAATGCACAAGGGCCTCCACTCCGACAATTAATCCACACATAAAAACGGTCAACTGAATTGTTTCTAGTCATCTCTCCTCCTTCCAGGGTTTTTCATCATTTAACTTATATGGTGATTGGCATCTGAACTTTCATAGTATTTAATTTCACATTAATTTCCAGCATAGCAATGGCTGAACGAACCAGAGGTAAATTATTTACGGCTTTTAGGACTACAAGCTGGCTAGCTCTATTCACTAATGAGGTCAGTGTGACATCACTACCGGGTAATAGCCCATCGTTTTTCTTGCTCCTTATTAGCTGTATTGGTTATTTTAAATGTGCAAACATACTATGTCAGTTGTTAAATAGCGAAGTCAACAAAATGTTTAATTTGTTGTTTTTTACAGTTTTCATCATAGCGGTGAGACATCTTACCTTAAAAATTCTCAGCAACAGAGTGATCAAATTATGATCCTTCAAATTACGATCCTACATCTGTACAACAAATGACAGATTATACAAATGCCTTTAAAGACACACATATTTACTAGGCTGTTCTGTCCCAGCATGTACAGTGAACCTACTTCCTGTTCAATTAAACTTCTAACTTTGACAACAAACCTTAAACAAGCCACAAGTTGGTATCCTCCCTCTAATTTATATTTTCTAGATGACCAAAACAGGTTTCATGTGATGGACGAGTTTGCATTATAACCAAGTGAATCCTTCTGAATCCAAAGGAACAACAGTAGGCAGAATTTATGGTTCCTTCTATTACAGAACAGAACTCATGGTTCCTTCTAATAAGGCAAGTCGTGCAGGTCCTGAGGCAGCAAAGCATCCCCAAACCATCACACTATCACCACCATGTTTGACCATTGGTATAAGGTTATTACTGTGGAATAGAGTGTTCGGTTTTCGCCAGGCATAATGGGACACATGACTCCTCTGTCCACATAACATTCTTCAAAGATTCTTGATGATCATCCAGGTGCTTCCAGGTGCTTTTTGGAAAACTTGAGTGAACTTTTTGTTTTAGTGATTAAACCAATGTTCTCATTATATTTCACAATAAATGCACATTTTGAAAGAATGGTTGTGTGCTTAGGGATGTTTACAATCCAAATGAATGCACAATGACAGGTTTCGAATTAAAGACTGGCTCTGTTACAAGTTTGACCAGTTTGGAGTTTTGTACTAAGAGTTGTGAAAATTTACCACATACTTGGGAAAATATTACCAAAGCGATAAAAAACCTGTAATTGAAGTTTAAATGAATGCATGTTGATAGAATAGTGTTTTACTCTTTAGACACAGAAACACGACAGGATCTTAGGTGAGTTTAAACAATAAACAATTTTGTCCTGATCTGACAGAAAGCAGACAGTCATATGAGAATAGCATACATGGGAAGGTGTGTGTGTGTGTGTGTGTGTGTGTGTGTGTGTGTGTGTGTGTGTGTGTGTGTGTGTGTGTGCGTGTGCGTGTGGAATGAAAACAAGATACAGGCCAAGACAAGACATGAAACATTATTCCTCTTATGTGAATTTGATATTTTAAGAGCAACACTTAGTCATGTTATTGTATTTTAAGTAGAAGGGAGACTTTTCCAACCACACCTACACACTTGCTCACTCACACGCACAGACTGACCTTTTCATACCTGCTTCTGCTCAGACATGTGGCATCTTATGATTCATACCACTATTCTGACCTCTAATGCAGGTGGATTATCCTTAAGTTTTCCCAGTACTTTTCCTTATCCAACAAATTCCTCCATCAATAGAATAGAAAAGTGTATACTAACTACGCAATATCAGTTCTTCCACAGATGTAGAATCTTAATAATCATTTACACTTTAAAATGTCAGACTTCATTTGCTGAAACAAGACATTTATCAACCCCTACAAAAATCTCAGAACACGCCCCCGTTCACATCGACAGGGCTGTAGTGGAGCAGGTCGAGCGTTTCACATTCCTTGGTGTCCACATCACCAACAAACTATCATGGTCCAAACACACCAAGACAGTCGTGAAGAGGGCACGACAACAACATCTTTTCCCCCTCAGGAGACTGAAAAGATTTGGCAATCAGAGCGGGTGCAGCATTGAGAGCACCATCGAGAGCATCCTGACCGGTTGCATCACCACCTGGTATGGTAACTGCTCGGCATCCAACCCTAAGGCACTACAGAGGGTAGTGCGTACGACTCAAGTACAATCCTGGGCCAAGCTTCCTGCCATTTCAGGACCTGTATACTAGGCGGTGTCAGGGGAAGTCTCCCAAAAAATTGTCAAAGACACCAGTCACATAGCTCTCTCTGCTACCGCACGGCAAGTGGTACGGGAGTACCAAGTATAGGTCCAAAAGGCTCCTTAACAGTTTCTACCCCCAAACCACACACACCTTCCCATGTATGCTATTCTCATATGACTGTCTGCTTTCTGTCAGATCAGGACAAAATTGTTTATTGTTTAAACTCACCTAAGATCCTGTCGTGTTTCTGTGTCTAAAGAGTAAAACACTATTCTATCAACATGCATTCATTTACACTTCAATTACAGGTTTTTTATCGCTTTGGTAATATTTTCCCAAGTATGTGGTAAATTTTCACAACTCTTAGTACAAAACTCCAAACTGGTCAAACTTGTAACAGAGCCAGTCTTTAATTCGAAACCTGTCATTGTGCATTCATTTGGATTGTAAACATCCCTAAGCACACAACCATTCTTTCAAAATGTGCATTTATTGTGAAATATAATGAGAACATTGGTTTAATCACTAAAACAAAAAGTTCACTCAAGTTTTCCAAAAAGCACCTGGAAGCACCTGGATGATCATCAAGAATCTTTGAAGAATGTTATGTGGACAGAGGAGTCATGTGTCCCATTATGCCTGGCGAAAACCAAACACTCTATTCCACAATAATAACCTTATACAAATGGTCAAGCATGGTGGTGATAGTGTGATGGTTTGGGGATGCTTTGCTGCCTCAGGGCCTGCACGACATACCTTATTAGAAGGAACCATGAGTTCTGTTCTGTAATAGAAGGAACCATAAATTCTGCTCTGTATCAGAGAATTCTATAGGAGAATGTCAGGCCATCCGTCTGTGAGCTGAAGCTGAAGCACAGCTGGATTATGCAGCAAGATAATGATCCAAAAAACATAATCAAGTCTACATGATCATTCAAAGTTGTTTTCCGCCTACTGTTGTTCCTTTGTATTCAGAAGGATTCACTTGGTTATAATGCAAACTCGTCCATCACATGGAACCTGTTTTGGTCATCTAGAAAATATAAATTAGAGGGAGGATACCAACTTGTGCCAACTTGTTTAAGGTTTGTTGTTAAAGTCAGAGGTTTAATTGAACAGGAAGTAGGTTCACTGTACATGCTGGGACAGAACAGCCTAGTATTTCCCTTAAGCCAGATTGTGCCAGCAAAGGAGGAAGTCAGATCAATGTATTTACACCTGGCAAGATGTCAGAATTGTATAACACTTTTACTGAGTACACAAGCCGCAAGGCCCTCCAGTGACCACAAAGACCTCCAGTGACCGCAAGGCCCTCCAGTGACCGCAATGCCCTTCAGTGACCACAAAGACCTCCAGTGGCCCAGTGCATCACACAGCATCATCAAGGACCCCACACACCCCAGCCATGAGCTGCCTTTCTCTTACCGTTGGCAGAGAGTATCGGAGAATGAGGTATGATACCAACAGGCTCAGAGACATTTTCTATCTACAGGCCATCAGACTGCTGAACACCTGAACTGGACTGACCACCTGTTCTGATTGTCTTAACTTTAGCACACATCACAATCAGAGCAGGTGGAGGTCTTTGCGGTCACTGGAGGTCTTTGCGGTCACTGGAGGGCCTTGCGGTCACTGAAGGTCTTTGTGGTCACTGGAGGGCCTTGCGGCTTATGTACTCAGTAAAAGTGTTATACAATTCTGACATCTTGCCGCCAGGTGTAAATACATTGATCTGACTTCCTCCTTTGCTGGCACAATCTGGCTTAAGGGAAATACTAGGCTGTTCTGTCCCAGCATGTACAGTGAACCTACTTCCTGTTCAATTAAACCTCTGACTTTAACAACAAACCTTAAACAAGAAGGCACAAGTTGGTATCCTCCCTCTAATTGGATAAAGTAATCCCTCTCACCCCCCCTCCCCCTTAAAAGATTTAGATGCACTACTGTTCCACTGGATGTCATAAGGTGAATGCACCAATTTGTAAGTCGCTCTGGATAAGAGCGTCTGCTAAATGACTTAAATGTAATGTAAATGTAAATTTATATTTTCTAGATGACCAAAACAGGTTTCATGTGATGGATGAGTTTGCATTATAACCAAGTGAATCCTTCTGAATCCAAAGGAACAACAGTAGGCTGATACAGAGCAGAATTTATGGTTCCTTCTATTAAGGTAAGTCGTGCAGGTCCTGAGGCAGCAAAGCATCCCCAAACCATCACACTATCACCACCATGCTTGACCATTTGTATAAGGTTATTATTGTGGAATAGAGTGTTTGGTTTTCGCCAGGCATAATGGGACACATGACTCCTCTGTCCACATAACATTCTTCAAAGATTCTTGATGATCATCCAGGTGCTTCCAGGTGCTTTTTGGAAAACTTGAGTGAACTTTTTGTTTTAGTGATTAAGTGATTAAGTTTTAGTGATTAAACCAATGTTCTCATTATATTTCACAATAAATTTACATTTTGAAAGAATGGTTGTGTGCTTAGGGATGTTTACAATCCAAATGGATGCACAATGACAGGTTTCGAATTAAAGACTGGCTCTGTTACAAGTTTGACCAGTTTGGAGTTTTGTACTAAGTGTTGTGAAAATTTACCACATACTTGGGAAAATATTACCAAAGCGATAAAAAACCTGTAATTGAAGTTTAAATGAATGCATGTTGATAGAATAGTGTTTTACTCTTTAGACACAGAAACACGACAGGATCTTAGGTGAGTTTAAACAATAAACAATTTTGTCCTGATCTGACAGAAAGCAGACAGTCATATGAGAATAGCATACATGGGAAGGTGTGTGTGTGTGTGTGTGTGTGTGTGTGTGTGTGTGTGTGTGTGTGTGTGTGTGTGTGTGTGTGTGTGTGTGTGTGTGTGTGTGTGTGTGCGTGTGCGTGTGTGTGTGTGTGTGTGGAATGAAAACAAAATACAGGACAAGACATGAAACTTCAGCCCTCATATAATGTGAATTTGATTTTCCAAGAGCAACAATTAGTCATGTTATTGTTATTGTATTTTATGTAGAAGAGAGACTTTTCCAACCACACCTACACACTTGCTCACTCACACTGACCTTTTCATACCTGCTTCTGCTCAGACATGTGGCATCTTATGATTCATACCACTATTCTGACCTGTTGGCAGGCCAAAACCTCATTTAAGATAATTTGTTAGCCCAGTTCAGCTTATCCCTACCATTGTAACACAGAGTTGTCATGATGCTTCAGCAATTGTACATTACACCAGGGGCGTCAGTAGACACAATACAAACAACCTAATTTTAAGTCCCTTTAACTGCCCTGAATGCCTCTACTGATCCTATAGCTATTGTATGCAGTAATCACGTGCCTATGAACCAGATTAATACTGTTAGCACTAAGCCGGTGTGCAGCTCACCCTGCACTAACATAAAGAACATGAGCATATCTACTGCTGCTAAGCTTCCCAGTAAAGTAATGAAAGCAAGTAAGCATCCCAGAAGAAAAGTGCTCAAAATAGCCCACGTTAATATATGTAGCTTAAGAAACAATGTTCATGAAATCAATCATTTGCTAGTAACAGATGACATTCATATTCTGACTATCTCTGAAACTCACTTAGATAATACCTTTGATGATACAGTGGTAGCAATACAAGGTCATAACATTTCTAGAACATATAGAAATGCCAATGGTGGAGGTGTTGCTGTTTATATTCAGAAGCACATTCCTGTAAAGATTAGAGAGGATCTCATGTCAAATACTGATGAAGTAATATGGCTACAGATTCATCTGCCTCACCTAAAGCCCATTCTGGTGGGAAGCTGCTATAGATCACCAAGTGCTTAACAGTCAGTATCTGGATAACATGTGTGAAATACTTGATAATGTATGTGATATCAACAGAGAGGTATATTTTATGGCTGATTTAAATATTGACTGGCTTTCATCAAGCTGCCCACTCAAGAAAAAGCTTCAAACTGTAATCAGTGCCTGCAACCTGGTTCAGGTTATCAGTCAAACTACCAGGGTAGTTATAACCAGCACAGGAATGAAATCATCAACTCTGCCAGGACCAAGAGAGACACTCAAGTGTTTTAGTACTATATCTCTTGACACAATGATGAAAATAATCATGACCTCTAAACCTTCAAGCTGCATACTGGACCCTATTCCAACTAAACTACTGAAAGAGCTGCTTCCTGTGCTTGGCCCTCCTATGTTGAACATAATAAACGGCTCTCTATCCAAACTCACTAAAAGAAGCAGTAATAAGGCCTCTCTTGAAAAAGCCAAACCTTGACCCAGAAAATATTTTAAAAACTATCGGCCTATATCGAATCTTCCATTCCTCTCAAAATTTTTAGAAAAGCGGTTGCGCAGCAACTCACTGCCTGCCTGAAGACAAACAATGCATATGAAATGCTTTAGTCTGGTTTTAGACCCCATCATAGCACTGAGACTGCACTTGTGAAAGTAGTAAATTACCTTTTAATGGTGTCAGACCGAGGCTCTGCATCTGTCCTCGTGCTCCTAGACCTTAGTACTGCTTTTGATACCATCGATCACCACATTCTTTTGGAGAGATTGGAAACCCAAATTGGTCTACATGGACAAGTTCTGGCCTGGTTTAGATCTTATCTTATTTGTCCTCTGACAAATCAACTGTACATTTCGGTGTCCCTCAAGGTTCCATTTTAGGACCACTATTGTTTTCACTATATATTTTACCTCTTGGGGATGTCATTCGAAAACATAATGTTAACTTTCACTGCTATGCGGATGACACACAGCAGTACATTTCAAAGAAACATGGTGAAGCCCCAAAATTGCCCTCGCTAGAAGCCTGTGTTTCAGACATAAGGAAGTGGATGGCTGCAAACTTTCTACATTTAAACTTGGACAAACAAAACAGAGATGCTTGTTCTAGGTCCCAAGAAACAAAGTGATCTTCTGTTGAATCTGACAATTAATCTTGATGGTTGTACAGTCGTCTCTGTGAAGGACCTCGGAGTTAATCTGGACCCTGATCTCTCTTTTGACGAACATATCAAGACTGTTTCAAGGACAGCTTTTTTCCATCTACGTAACATTGCAAAAATCAGAAACGTCTGTCCAAAAATGAAGCAGAAAAATTCATCCATGCTTTTGTTACTTCTAGGTTAGACAATGATCTACTCTCCGGCTACCCGGACAAAGCACCAAATAAACTATTGCTAAATTAGTGCTAAATACGGCTGCTAGAATCCTGACTAGAACCAAAAAATGTGATCATATTACTCCAGTGCTAGCCTCCCTACACTGGCTTCCTGTTAAGGCTAGGGCTGATTTCAAGGTGTTACTGCTAACCTACAAAGCATTACATGGGCTTGCTACGACCTATCTTTCTGATTTGGTCCTGCCGTACATACCTACATGTACGCTACGTTCACAAGACGCGGGCCTCCTAATTGTCCCTAGAATTTCTAAGCAAACAGCTGGTGGCAGAACTTTCTCCTATAGAGCTCCATTTTTATTGAATGGTCTGCCTACCCATGTGAGAGACGCAGGCTCGGTCTCAACCTTTAAGTCTTTACTGAAGACTCATCTCTTCAATGGGTCCTATGATTGAGTGTAGTCTGGCCCAGGAGTGTGAAGGTGAACGGAAAGGCTCTGGAGCAACGAACCACCCTTGCTGTCTCTGCCTGGCCGGTTCTCCTCTCTCCACTGGGATTCTCTGCCTCTAACCCTATTACAGGGGCTGAGTCACTGGCTTACTGGTGCTCTTTCATGCCGTCCCTAGGAGGGGTGCGTCACTTGAGTGGGTTGAGTCACTGACGTGATCTTCCTGTCTGGGTTGGCACCCCCCCTTGGGGTGTGCCGTGGCGGAGATTTTTGTGGGCTATACTCGGCCTTGTCTCAGGATGGTAAGTTGGTGGTTGAAGCTTACCCTCTAGTGGTGTGAGGGCTGTGCTTTGGCAAAGTGGGTGGGGTTATATCCTTCCTGTTTGGCCCTGTCTCGGGGTTTCATCAGATGGGGCCACAGTGTCTCCTGACCCCTCCTGTCTCAGCCTCCAGTATTTATGGTGCAGTAGTTTATGTGTCGGGGGGCTAAGGTCAGTTTGTTATATATGGAGTACTTCTCCTGTCTTATCCGGTGTCCTGTGTGAATTTAAGTATGCCCTCTCTAATTCTCTCTTTCTCTCTTTCTCTCGGAGGACCTGAGCCCTAGGACCATGCCTCAGGACTACCTGGCATGATGACTCCTTGCTGTCCCCAGTCCACCTGGCCGTGCTGCTGCTCCATTTTCAACTGTTCTGCCTGCGGCTATGGAATCCTGACCTGTTCACCGGACGTGCTACCTGTCCCAGACTTGCTGTTTTCAACTCTCTAGAGACAACAGGAGTGGTAGAGATACTCTTAATGATCGGCTATGAAAAGCCAACTGACATTTACTCCTGAGGTGCTGACTTGCTGCACCCTCGACAACTACTGTGATTATTATTATTTGACCATGCTGGTCATTTATAAACATTTTGGCCATGTTCTGTTATAATCTCCACCCGCCACAGCCAGAAGAGGACTGGCCACCCCTCATAGCCTGGTTCATCTCTAGGTTTCTTCCTAGGTTTTGGCCTTTCTAGGGAGATTTTCCTAGCCACCGTGCTTCTACACCTGCATTGCTTGCTGTTTGGAGTTTTAGGTTGGGTTTCTGTACAGCACTTTGAGATATCAGCTGATGTACGAAGGGATATATAAATAAATGTGATTTGATTTGATTTGATGTATTGATCACATCTTCACTAATGCTACAGAAATGTGCTTGAAAATAGTATCCAGATCCATCAGATGTGGTGATCACATTGCAATAGCCATATCTAGGAAAACCAAAGTTACAAAGGCTGGGCCTAATATAGTGTATAAGAGGTCATACAATAAGTTTTGTAGTGATTCCTATGTTGTTGATGTAAAGAATATCTGTTGGTTGTGGTGTGTAATGAGGAACAAACAGACACGGCACTTGACACATTTATAAAATTGCTTATTCCATTTGCTAATAAGCATGCACCCATTAAGAAAATTACTGTAATAACTGTTAAATCTCCGTGGATTGATGAGAAAACTTTTGGAACAAATTGTGTTTGACCAGATACAATGCTATTTTACAGTAAACACATTGATAACACACTTTCAGCATGCTTATAGAAAAGGACATTCATAAGCACAGCACTTATACAAATGATTGATAATAAAATATTGAGGGAGCTGTTTTGTTAGATTTCAGTGTGGCCTTTGACATTATCGATCATAGTCTGCTGCTGGCAAAACTTGTTATGTTATGTTATGGCTTTACACGGCCTGCTACAGTATATTGTGGATAAAGAGTTACCTGTCTAACAGAATACTGAGGGTGTTCTTTAATGGAAGCCTCTCCAACATAACATAGAATTAGGAATTCCTCAAGGCAGCTGTCTAGGCCCATGACTTTCAATCTTTATTATGATTATTGTTATACATTTTTTACCCCTTTTTCTCCCCAATTTCGTGGTATCCAATTGGTAGTTACAGTCTTGTCTCATCGCTGCAACTCCCGTACGGACTCGGGAGAGGCGAAGGTCGAGAGCCGTGCGTCCTCCGAAACACAACCCAACCAGAGGAATGAGGAAACACCGTACACCTGGCGACGGGGTCAGCGTGCACTGCACCTCACTAAACCATTCACTAAACCCTAAACCTCAACTAAATATTGTAATAAATAATGTGGAAATTGAGCAAGTTGAGGTGACTAAACTGCTTGGAGTTACCCTGGATCGTAATCTGTCATGGTCAAAACATTTTGATACAACAGTAGCGAAGATGGGGAGAAGTATGTCCATGATAAGGTGCTGCTCTACCTTCTTGACAGCATTGTTTTGTCCCACTTGGACTACTGTTCAGTCGTGTGGTCAGGTGCCACAAAAAAGGACTTAGGAAATTGCAATTGGTTCAGAACAGAATGTAACAAAATGTGGGAAAAGTTAAGGGGTCTGAATATTTTCCGAAGGTACTGTATAACTACGATAGCACGTGTACGCGGCATAGGTGGTAAAGCTAGCTAGCATTTTCCTCTCATAGAGACCAATAGTAATGGCGTATTTTGTAGGCATTAACTCCACCATGGGTCATTGGCCAAAGCATATGGGTAAATTAATGGGACTGTGTTAAATATTAATGGGGAAATCATGTGGTTTTGAGACAAACTGTGAAAGTAAGGTCTGAGGTTCTCACAGGCTTAGGAGATCTTATACATTATGTTCTATGAGATAATCTCATAGATAATCTGCTTCAAAAGAAGCACATAAAGCACAAAAAGGGTGAATAATTTATTAAGGTCATGTTAACTGACTGATATTATATCATAGAACAAAATGTATAACATCTTCTCAGCCTATGTTAACCCCAGACCTTATTTTCGCAGTTTATCTCAAAACCTCATTCTTTCCCCATTCATTTCCCCAATAGGAATGGCTAAACAAACCATAGGTAACTCATTTCTGTTTCTTTAGGACTTCAAGCTGGTGACACCACTTCTGGGTGACAGCCCAGCGTTTTTCTTGCTTCTAATTAGCTATTTTTATTTTATTTTGGTTTTCTTGCACAAAACACCAATACACTTACAGGAAGTACGCAAACAAACAAACAAATAAGAATAACATATAGTACAGATGTAGGATCTTAATTTGAGCCAGTTTGCTTAAGCAGTGTCAAAATAAACAAACGCCTTAAAAGACACACAAGTGTTTTTCAGCTTTCTCACTTGAATATTGGACAATGATCTTAATATACTGCTTGAACTTCTTATAGAAAACATGGAAGAGTGTTTCTTTTCGTGAATTTACAGTTCTGAATATGCAATGTGCCTCTCACATTCTCCTCATGTGTAGCCAAATTGAAAAAAATGTCATGATGTTTATGTCTCTTAATTTGTCCTAGTCCTACTTCCGGCAGATGGGGCTAATATTCCTTACGTGATTTACCATTGGTGTCCTGCATTTATCTGCACAGCCGGAAACACACTTGTGTCCCCTGGCGACCGGTTAGTACATAAAGCATCCTCAATTCAGGCTGCAAAGGCATCAATTTCCTCCTTAACTAGCTTTAATGGTGTCCCTCCGGGGAAAACAACAGGAAAAATATGCATGTTGTCTTAATAAAACAATTTTCCACTATAGGAGTGTATAGCCAGTTGGGCTGACTGTGTCAACACCTAGAGGTTATACAACATCAGGAAGAACAATGCCCAACTATCCTGTTGGTAAAGGTTTCTAGTGTGCAAATGTACAATGTAAATCTTAAAATAGTGGCATAGCTATTGTTAATATACGTTTTAAGAATTGAATGACGATTTTGAAACATTTATTGACCATTGCCAGGGACCTAGCTAGCTGCTAGCCCATGTCAGCTACCGTTTTTTTAGCTCATTCTTTTAGCCCATATATTTTGTTGTAATGTTTGAGTCACTCAAATATCACATTAATACACATTAGAAGTGGGAAAATGTATAGAATTGCAAGAAAATTTGCTTTAAAACAGCACAATTTTCTCTGCACCATACGACAAAACGTGTAGAATTGCAAGAAATAAGCTTTAAACCTGCAAAATAGTATTTCCTCCAACAAGAGGGGTGTGAACAGTTTGTGTTATGAACACTGCTTGTACCCATAGAAATAGATGTGACGCGAGCTCATACCATCTATTGGCTTATTTGGCCATCTGGAGTGCAGGTAATAGTTTTAGAAGCTTTATGCAATGGGATAGTTTGTTATCCCCTATCTCCAGTGACGAGAACCATATAATGATGACGTAGCACGTCATGTTTAATTTCTAGGAAGGATTATCCCTTTAAACAAATATGATCTATTATATTTACATTTTTGACAAGACATCAGTGTAACCGCTCTAACAATGGAAATACATGTCCTCAATGATTGAAGGCAGGCGAGATCATGTGGGACCATTCTAGCCAATGAGAGGGCAGATAAGCATGTGAACAACATGCACAACTAATGTTAAACGACATTTCTTTAGTATTAACCGGCCTTAAGTCGTTTTTCTCAAAGTTACCGAAATGCCACGTGCATCCATTTACATCAGTACATTTGTAACAGCCTAAACATTACGAAACTTCTATTAAATCAAATAAGCCATATTTAAATTGACACTCTCTCATAGAACTCCATTCAAAAAGTGCTTATCTAATGCAGACACATTTTTGGGCGGAGTAAATCCTCTCGTTTCACCGCGTCCTCTCTGCTTTAGATAGTTATTGTTATTTGTCGGAAATGGGGAATTGAATTTGAATGCTTTGAATATGAATCTGTTAAATCTGTTGAAGACAGTCAACTAAAAAATGTCAATAGAATTATTCTATTTCTGTGTCACATCTAGAACATGTAAATAAAATGTTAATATTTCCTTTAACATTCCATGTTGTGTCCATATTTTTTCTGATAAGGGAGGCATGTCCATAGATGGGTAAATAGAAATAACAGAACATTGACTGCACACATTTGAATCATTTAGCAGACGCTCTTATCCAGAGCAGTTAGAGATAAGTGCCTTGCTCAAGGGCACATCAACAGAGTTTTCAAGTAGTCGGTTCAGGGATTCAAACCAGCAACCTTTCCGTTACTGGCCCAACACTCTTAACCACTAGACTTCCTGCTAGTGTTATAGCTCAGAGTGGCAAACTGCAGTTAATTACCATGAAGTGCTTAGCTATTAATGCTTTATGAAAGGGAAAATAGATTAGACTTTACTTTGACTGCATATAACTCATGAATAGACCTTTCATGTGTGTGTTATAGACCAGTATGACAAACGTAATTGAGATGTGCAGTAGTACTGTTAGAGTTACAAAGAGTTAAGATATGACCCTCAACTACAGAATTTCATCCATAAAATGTACCCTGACGATTCAACCCTGTGGGTATCTTGATGCACAATTGACCTCAGTGAGACGAAGAAGGTAAGTCAAGGGCTTATAACATAATTTAAAAAATGTGGTTTGGCCTTTAGGTACACTACAGTTCAAAAGTTTGGGGTCACTTAGAAATATCCTTGTTTTTGAAAGAAAAGCACATTCTTTTGTCCATTAAAATAACATCAAATTGATCAGAAATACAGTGTAGACATTGTTAATGTTGTAAATAACTTTTGTAGCTGGAAATTGTAGAATATCGATATAGGCGAACAGAGGCCCGTTACCAGCAACCATCACTCCTGTGTTCCAATGGCACATTGTGTTAGCTAATCCAAGTTTATCATATTAAAAAGCGAATTGATCTTTAGAAAACCCTTTTGCAATTATGTTGGCACAGCTGAAAACTGTTGGTCTGATTAAAGAAGCAATAAAACTGGCCTTCTTCAGAAAGGTAGAGTGTCTGGAGCATCAGCATTTATGGGTTTGATTACAGTGCCTTGCAAAGGTATTCACCCCCTTGGCGTTTTACCTATTTTGTTGCATTACAACCTGTCATTTAAATAGATTTTTATTTGGATTTCATGTAATGGCCACAAAAGAGTCCAAGTTGGTGACGTGAAATAAAAAAAATTACTTTAACAAAAAACAAAAACAGAAAAGTGATGGGTGCATATGTATTCACCCCCTTTACTATGAAGCCCCTAAATAAGATCTGGTGCACCCAATTACCTGCAGAAGTCACATAGTTAACTAATGTCCACCTGTATGCAATCTAAGTGTCACATGATCTGTCACATGATCTCAGTAAAAATACACCTGTTCTGAAAGGCCCCAGAGTCTGCAACACCACAAAGCAAGGGGCATCACCAAGCAAGCGGCATCATGAAGACCAAGGAGCTCTCCAAACAGGTCGGGGACAAAGTTGTGAAGAAGTACAGATCAGGGTTGGGTTCTAAAAAATATCAGAAACTTAGAACATCCCACCGAGCACCATTATTAAAAAATGGAAAGAATATGGCACCACAACAAACCTTCCAAAAGAGGGCCGCCCACCTTAACTCACGGACCAGGCAAGGAGGGTATTAATCAGAGCTGCAAAGCTTCACAGAGGAGATTGGAGCATCTGTCCAAAGGACTACTTTAAGCCTTACACACAACACAGAGCTTGAGCAAACATGTCTGATGTTCGCCAAAAGGCATGTGGGAGACTCCCCAAACATATGGAAGGAGGTACTCTGGTCAGATGAGACTAAAATGTAGCTTTTTGTCCATCAAGGAAAATTCTGTCTGGCGCAAACCCAACACCTCTCATCACCCCGAGAACACCATCCCTACAGTGAAGCATCGTGGTGACAGCATCATGCTGTGGGGATGTTTTTCATCGGCAGGGACTGAGAAACTGGTAAGAATTGAAGGAATGGATGGCGCTAAATACAAGGAAATTCTTGAGGGAAACCTGTTTCAGTCTTCTAGAGATTTGAGACTGGGACAGAGGTTCACATTTCAGCAGGACAATGACACTAGGCATACTGCTAAAGCAACACTTGGGTGGTTTAAGGGGAAACATTTAAATGTCTTGGAATGGCCTAGACAAAGCCCAGATCTCAATCCAATTGAGAATCTGTGGTATGACTTAACGATTGCTGTACACCAGTGGAACCCATCCATCTTGAAGGATCTGGAGCAGTTTTGCCTTGATGAATAGGCAAAAATCCCAGTTGCTAGATGTGCCAAGCTTATAGAGACATACTCCAAGAGACTTGCAGCTGTAATTACTGCAAAAGGTGTCTCTACAAAGTATTGACTTTGGGGGGGGGTGAAAAGTTATACACGCTCAAGTTTTCAGTTTTTGTGTCTAATTTCTTGCTTGTTCACAATAAAACATATGTTGCATATTCAAAGTGGTTGGCATGTTGTGTAAATCAAATGATACAAACCTCCCAAAAATCTAATTTAATTCCAGGTTGTAAGACAACAAAATAGGAAAAATGCCAAGGGGGTGAATACTTTGCAAGCCACTCACTGTACAGGTTCAAAATGGCCAGAAACTGGCTCTAACCAGTTTAGAAAGAGGAGTGGGAGACCCCGGTGCACAACTGAGCAAGAGGACAAGTACATTAGTGTCTAGTTTGAGAAACAGACACCTCACAAGTCCTCAACTGGCAGCGTCATTAAATAAACTCTGAAAAAAAACTTAACATAAGTAAATATTTGTATGGACATAACAAGATTCAACAACTCAGACATAAACTGAGCAAGTTCCACAGACATGTGACTAACAGAAATTGAATAATGTGTCCCTGAACAAAGGGAGGGTCCAAATCTTAAGTAACAGTCGGTATCTGGTGTGGCATCAGCTGCATTAAGTACTGCAGTGCATCTCCTCATCATGGACTGCACCAGATTTGCCAGTTCTTGCTATGAGATGTTACCCCACTCTTCCACCGTGGCACCTGCAAATTCCCGGACATTTCTGGGGGGAATGGCCCTAGCCCTAAATCCTCCGATCCAACAGGTCCCAGACGTGCTCAATAGGATTGAGATCCGGGCTCTTCGCTGGCCGTGGAAGAACACTGACATTCCTGTCTTGCAGGAAATCACGCACAGAACGAGTAGTATGGCTGGTGGAATTGTCATGCTGGAGGGTCATGTCAGGATGAACCTGCAGGAAGGGTACCACATGAGGGAGGAGGATGTCTTCCCTGTAACGCACAGCGTTGAGATAGCCTGCAATGACAACAAGCTCAGTCCGATGATGCTGTGACACATCGCCCCAGACCATGACGGACCCTCCACCTCCAAATCGATCCTGCTCCAGAGTACAGGCCTCGGTGTAACGCTCATTCCTTCGACGATAAACGTGAATCCGACCATCACCCCTGGTGAGACATAACCGAGACTCGTCAGTGAAGAGCACTTTGCCAGTCCTGTCTAGTCCAGCGACGGTGGGTTTGTGCCCATAGGCGACGTTGTTGCCGGTGATGTCTGGTGAGGACCTGCCTTACAACATGCCTACAAGCCTTCAGTCCAGCCTCTCTCAGCCTATTGCGGACAGTCTGAGGACTGATGGAGGGATTGTGCATTCATGGTGTAACACAGGCAGTTGTTGTTGCTATCCTGTACCTGTCCCGCAGGTGTGATGTTCAGATGTACCGTTCCTGTGCAGGTGTTGTTACACGTGGTCTGCCACTGCGAGAACGATCAGCTGTCCATTCTGTCTCCCTGTAGTGCTGTCGTAGGCGTCTCACATTACGGACATTGCCATTTATTTCCCTGGCCACATCTGCAGTCCTCATGCCTCCTTGCAGCATGCCTAAGGCATGTTCAGGCAGATGAGCATGGACCCTGGGCATATTTCTTTTTGTGTTTTTCAGAGTCAGTAGAAAGGCCTCTTTAGTGTCCTAAGTTTTCATAACTGTGACCTTAATTGCTTACTGTGTGTAAACTGTTAGTGTCTTAACAACTGTTCCACAGGTGCATGTTTATTAATTGTTTATGGTTCATTGAACAAACATGGAAAACAGCGTTAAAACCCTTTACAATGAAGATCTGAGATTTTTATGAATTTTCTTTGAAAGACAGGGTCCTGAAAAAGGGACGTTTCTTATTTTATTGCTGAGTTTAGTACCCGCAAAACACCCGTCTCAACGTCAACCGTGAAGATGATGGCCTTCTAGATGCTGGCCTTCATTACATGACCAAATGTATGTGGACAACTCGTTGAACATGGGCATTAATATGGAGTTGGTCCCCCCTTTGCTTCTATAACAGCCTCCACTCTTCTGTGAAGGCTTTTCGCTTTCTACTAGATGTTGGAACATTGCTTGCTTCCGTTCAGCCACAAGAGCATTAGTGAGGTCGGGCAGTGATGTTGGGCGATTAGGCCTGGCTCGCAGTCGGCATTCCAATTCATCCCAATGGTGTTCGATGGGGTTGAGGTCAGGGCTCTGTGAAGGCCAGTCAAGTTTCTCCACACCGATCTCGACAAACCAATTCTGTATGGACCTCACTTTGTCCACAGGGTTATTGTCATGCTTAAACAGGAATGGGCCTTCCCCAAAAGTTAAAAGCACAAAGTCATCTAGAATACCATTGTATGCTGTAGCATTAAGATTTCCCTAAACCGGAACTAAGGGGCATACCGTGAAAAACAGCCCCAGACCATTATTCCTCCTCCACCAAACTTTACAGTTTGGCATCTTCCAGACCTAGATTTGTCTGTCAGACCTCTCCAGAGTCTTTGGAACACAGTATTTAGTGTTGCAAACAAGGACATATGATTTCTATGCGCTATGCGCTTCAGCACTCCCGTTCTGTGAGATTGTGTGGCCTACAAATTCACGGCTGATCTGTGTGCTCTATTTTATACAACTTTCAGCAACAGATGTGGCTGAAGTAGCTGAATCCACTCATTTGAATGGGTGTCCACATACTTTTGTATATATAATGTAATGCCTTCCACCCTAGACACATTTCCTCATCTGCTTGCATGCGCCTCCTCTATCAAGGTGTTTTAGTACTTCCCTTATGAACTATGCTTTTCCGCACGCTAAGTATGTCACAGATCAATATAGTCTACTAATCGAGGAGGCTATTCTCATTGATTAACATTATTTAAGGAAATGCAGCGCAGCAAGATTTCAATTTACATAATGTGTACATAAACTTTTCAATTGACATTATATCCTTGTCTTCCTTTTCGTTGTGGCTGGCAAAGTGACATTATTGATCTGCAGCTCCAAATTTACCGTAAATATCACTATCACAGTAGCCAGTAAGCTTGCAAACTACTCAACAATGCAAGCAACTTTTCCTCTAAAATATATTAGCTAGCTACACTCTTGAATAATGCCAAGCCATATTACACTCTAGAATAATGCAACAATTCACAAGCCTGTGCAAACAAGTAAGAGGTTTATTTTCTTGTTCCTACACACATTGAGCTTGCAAGACAATAATACAGCTAGATAGCTATGCTGGCTAGTAACATTAGCATATCAAACATGAACGTTTAGCTACCCCTCTCATACGAATATACAAGTACAGTTTCAGTGTATTAAAGTTACTTTAGAACAAACTAGGCTTCATTTGATCAATACCATGAAGTCATTATAATGTGGTAAACGTTAATTGCAAATGAAAACATTGATACCCTGGTGAGTGGTTTCCACTAACTTCTAGACCCACAAAGTCAGATTCTACAAAGTGAAAATTGGAAGATTTTTTAATATAATTTTTTTGCTTTTTTGTCTTCATTTAAGGTCAGGGTTAGGCATAAGTAATTAGTATAGTAATTAATGTAGTGTTTTTTCGTGTGTGTTTTTGTGGATTGTAGTATTTTGGCAGACATTAGTAAACTGTGGTATTTACTGTAGTGTTTTGGCAGACATTACTGTAGTATTTACTATAGTGTTTGAGATTGGTAGCCCTAAGCTACTGCTTATGTAGCTTATGCCTGAAGCTGGCCCTACCTTTAAATAGGTAAGGAGACTTGGGCTTGTAGGGATAGCTCAGGGCTTCCAGACCTTTTCTACCCCTCTTGTTGGAGTTCTCTTTTTGTCTCCTGACCCCTCCTGTCTCAGCCTCCAGTATTTATGCTGCAGTAGTTTATGTGTCGGGGGGCTGGGGTCAGTTTGTTATATCTGGAGTACTTCTCCTGTCCTATTCGGTGTCCTGTGTGAATCTAAGTGTGCATTCTCTAATTCTCTCCTTCTCTCTTTCCTTCTCTCTCTCGGAGGACCTGAGCCCTAGGACCATGCCCCAGGACCACCTGACATGATGACTCCTTGCTGTCCCCAGTCCACCTGGCCATGCTGCTGTTCCAGTTTCAACTGACCTGAGCCCTAGGACCATGCCCCAGGACTACCTGACATGATGACTCCTTGCTGTCCCCAGTCCACCTGGCCATGCTGCTGTTCCAGTTTCAACTTCCACCTGACTGTGCTGCTGCTCCATTTTCAACTGTTCTGCCTTATTATTATTCGACCATGCTGGTCATTTATGAACATTTGAACATCTTGGCCATGTTCTGTTATAATCTCCACCCGGCACAGCCAGAAGAGGACTGGCCACCCCACATAGCCTGGTTCCTCTCTAGGTTTCTTCCTAGGTTTTGGCCTTTCTAGGGAGTTTTTCCTAGCCACCGTGCTTCTACACCTGCATTGCTTGCTGTTTGGGGTTTTAGGCTGGGTTTCTGTACAGCACTTTGAGATATCAGCTGATGTACGAAGGGCTATATAAATAAATTTGATTTGATTTTGATTTGATTCTTCAACTTGATTTTAATCCAACTTTATTGGATAATTGAATGTAAAGAAGAAAAATAAAGAAGAAAACATGTGAAAAAGGAGGGAGGGGTTTGGTAGGGGATACAAACCCGGTTTAGGGTAAGGTTTAGGGGGTAGGGTTAGGAATAGGATACAGACCCGGTTTAGGGTAATGGTTTGGGTTAGGGGAGGGATTTAATATCTTTATTAGAAATAGAAAATATGGCCTGAGTGGCGCAGCGGTCTAAGGCACTGCTGTGGTCTAAGGCAAAGCTGTGGTCTAAGGCACTGCTGTGGTCTAAGGCACTGCTGCGGTCTAAGGCACTGTTGTGGTCTAAGGCACTACTGTGGTCTAAGGCACTGCTGTGGTCTAAGGCAATGCTGCGGTCTAAGGCACTGCTGTGGTCTAAGGCAATGCTGTGGTCTAAGGCACTGCTGCGGTCTAAGGCACTGCTGTGGTCTAAGGCACTGCTGCGGTCTAAGGCACTGCTGTGGTCTAAGGCACTGCTGTGGTCTAAGGCACTGCTGTGGTCTAAGGCAATGCTGTGGTCTAAGGCACTGCTGTGGTCTAAGGCAATGCTGCGGTCTAAGGCACTGCTGTGGTCTAAGGCAATGCTGTGGTCTAAGGCACTGCTGTGGTCTAAGGCAATGCTGTGGTCTAAGGCACTGCTGCGGTCTAAGGCACTGCTGTGGTCTAAGGCAATGCTGTGGTCTAAGGCAATGCTGTGGTCTAAGGCAATGCTGTGGTCTAAGGCACTGCTGCGGTCTAAGGCACTGCTGCGGTCTAAGGCACTGCTGTGGTCTAAGGCAATGCTGTGGTCTAAGGCAATGCTGCGGTCTAAGGCACTGCTGCGGTCTAAGGCACTGCTGCGGTCTAAGGCAATGCTGTGGTCTAAGGCACTGCTGCGGTCTAAGGCACTGCTGTGGTCTAAGGCAATGCTGTGGTCTAAGGCACTGCTGTGGTCTAAGGCAATGCTGCGGTCTAAGGCACTGCTGTGGTCTAAGGCAATGCTGTGGTCTAAGGCACTGCTGTGGTCTAAGGCAATGCTGTGGTCTAAGGCACTGCTGCGGTCTAAGGCACTGCTGTGGTCTAAGGCAATGCTGTGGTCTAAGGCAATGCTGTGGTCTAAGGCAATGCTGTGGTCTAAGGCACTGCTGCGGTCTAAGGCAATGCTGTGGTCTAAGGCACTGCTGTGGTCTAAGGCAATGCTGCGGTCTAAGGCACTGCTGTGGTCTAAGGCACTGCTAGAGGCATCACTATAGATCCGGGTTCAATCGTGGGCTGTATCACATCTGGCTGTGAGTCCCATACAGAGGTGCACAATTGGCCCAGCGTCGTCCGGGTTAGTGGAGGGTTTGGCCGGGGATGCTTTATTTGGCTCAACGCGCTCAAGAGATTCCTTGTGGCGGGCCGGGCGCCTGCAGGCTGACCTCAGTCGTCAGGTGAACGGTGTTTCCTCCAACACATTGGTCCGGCTGGCGTCCGGATTAAGCAGGCGGGTGTTAAGAAACGCCATTTGGCGGGTCATGTTTCGGAGGACACATGACTCAACCATTGCCTCCTGAGCCCGTTGCGGAGTTGCAGTAATGTGACAAGACTGAAAATGGGGAGAAAAAGAGGGTAAAATACCAAAAAATAAATAGAATAAATAGGAGATGCTCTTCAGGATGCTGGGAGGGTGTGGTGCTCTGTGATTGTGAGTAGTTGGTTGAGTGGTTGATCTTGATTGTGTTTGTGTTTCCACTGTTCAACAGGATTACACACATGTCTTCTCCCGAGCAGCAACACAGCGGGTACACAGCGGTTCGGAACGCAGGTCAGAATTCGGGTAAGTATTGGTGTAGGTTTTCCTGTTTAAAGCTTTTCTGACTAAGTATGCATGTTTTAATATATATATATATATATATATATATATATATATATATATATATACGTATATATTTTTCTAATAAGTCACTGCAGGTAGGTATGCATGTATTAAATTAATATGATTGAGAATCCACTCTGGGTCGGTATGCATGTTTTAAATTAATATGATTGAGAATCCACTCTGGGTCGGTATGCATGTATTAAAAGTTCACTCCAGGTACGTACACACAAGTGTTCCGAAAGGGTTCTTCGGCTGTCCTCATAGGAGAACCCTTTTTGGTTATTGGTAGAAGCCTTTATGGTTCCAGGTAGAACCCTCTCTTTGGAAAGGGTTCTACATGGAAACCAAAAGGGTTCTACCTGGAATTAAAAGGGTTCTACTTGGAACCAAAAAGGTTACTTCAAAGGGTTCTCCTATGAGGACAGCCAAAGAACCCTTTTAGGTTTAAGCACCTATTTTTGTGTATGCATTTTCTTTAAAGCTGGCAGACCCTGTGCTTCTCCATAAGGGGATACAAATCAAATACCAGTGGGAGTAAAAGCAGCTGTTTAAAAGTGGATAAAAGTTATGACATGAAATAACACAATAATAACATGATAATGTGTTAAAAGGCATGAAACTTGTTAGATCCACTTAAAATGTTATGGATAAAAAAACAGTAAAAAAAAAAACATTTACAAAATTGATAAAAGTGATGAACCAATAATAGCGTGAATTGTTAAATATTACTGCACTGTTGGAGCTAGGGGGACAAGCATTTCACTACACCTGCAAAAACATCTGCTAAATGTGTGTATGTGACCAATAACATTTGATTAAAAAAATGTGATTGGATTTGATGTTTTGATGATTATTGATTTGATGATTAAAACTCAGGAAAAAATACCTTAATATTTTAAAAGGGGCACGAGGGTGGTGCTGGCTAAAACTCTGGGACAGTTTTGTTGTTCCTCTTGAATCATCAATTTCAAAGTTTCAGCTAACCCAATGACAAACTTCCACCCTAGAACAGCCATCCTCTCCACGGTGGTCATTAGCCATGACAGTCCATGTGAGTATTGATTATTTGTGTGTTTTGGGAGCCTAGGTTTCTCACTCATGGGTGGCACAAATTGGGATATGGGGGAGAGAAATGGGCAGGGTATATGCAAATGACTACGTAGTGTACTGAAACAGGCAGGGAGAGTGAGCTCGTCCATGGTGGTCTGTGAACCCGCAACCTTCTGGCCTTTAGCCCTGCTTGGCATGGACTCTACCACAAAACCATGCTGGGGCAAAATTGATATCCACATTTATAAACACAGTATCGCTACAGTTATAGTTATTTGTGGTTGTTAATTTTTGTTGTTGAGTTAATTGAATTAGGGGGGAGGTTGTGGCCATTTTTTTTAAGTACAAGGGTGGGTGTGCATGAGTGTGTGCATGAGTGTGTGCATGAGTGTGTGGAGAAGGAGAAGAGAACAGGACAAAACATGAAACCTCATATCATGAACCACATTTAAACCATAACATAACTTTATTATAATGATAGTACAAAAAAATACTCCTGACCCAACTAACAATATACCAAAGGCCTTAGGGCACAGGGATTAGAACCCTAGCAACGTGTTACTGACACAAGGCACATATGGCAGTGGTTTTATTGACAGGTTTAAATACTGCATATATTTACAAGCAAAAAGTGTTGGCAATCAAACCCAATGAAAATGAATCAAATCAATGAATCTCAAATGTTTTCATATGGTGAGAAACCTAAGAGCTGATGAAGGAAAGAAGAACAGTGGTTTTCATCATGTTTTCGTATGGTGAGAAACCTAAGAGCTGATGAAGGAAAGAAGAACAGTGGTTTTCATCATGTTTTCATATGGTGAGAAACCTAAGAGCTGATGAAGGAAAGAAGAACAGTGGTTTTCATCACTCCAATGAGAAGTCAGAACGCTGTGTTGCCATGAAACAATCAAAGTATAGTGCTTGAACACTTCATAGCTAGCTAGTTGTTAACTCTCTGAACAATAAGATATACAGAACGGATTGTTTTCTGCTTGTAGTCTTGTTGCCTTGCCAACAGATAGACAGTATACAGTCTGTATTACATGTAATGACATAACGAGCATTAATCAAAAGTCATTATCACACTACCTATCCCATAGAGAGGTGTTCTCTTTCCTCTGACCAGGAAAACATCTGGTTAAATTCAACCTACGTTCACTGTTTGAAGGTATTCGTTCAATTTCCGTAACAAGAAAAAGCAGGCATTTCCTTGTGAGAGGAATGTTGACATTGACATTTTAGAAATTCCAGTACTCTGGTCGTGGCACATCAGAGGAGGCTGGTGGGAGGAGCAATAGACGAACGGGCTCATTGTAATGGCTGGAATGGAATTAATGGAAGGGAGTCAACTACATGTAGTTTTCATATGTTTGATGTGTTGGATATCGTTCCATTAATTCCATTCCAGCCATTACAATAGGCCATCCTCCTATAGCTCCTCCCACCAGCCTCCTCTGAGACACATACAATCAGTATAAAACATATAAAACATTTCAAACAGTAGCCCTAAAGATATTAGGATATAAACTTCCATTGCTTCTAAACGTTTTGAATTAATATAATTCTGTTTGAGTCATGACATTCACCCTTTTTACTTAAGGACACAATTAAGCTGCAATGTAAGACAAAGGAAGCCTAGAGCTAAATATACTGGAGCGATGCTAATGCTATGGAAAAGACTGCGGTCCATTGTGTATGTGTGTGCTGTATTTGTCTCCTTACAGACACACAGCTGTCAGAGTCAAGGATGGTGAGGGACCCACCGGCCCTCCAGGAGACCGTACCCCCCACTGGGACTCGCTTTAGGGGTACAGGATGCTTGTAGTGGTGGGGTTGGTAGTGGTGGTGGTGGTGATGGTGGTAGTAGTGGTGGTGATGGTGGTAGTAGTAGTGGTGGTGATGGTAGTAGTAGTGGTGGTGGTGGTGGTGATGGTGGTAGGTAGTAGTGGTGGTGGGGGTGGTGGTAGTAGTAGTGGTGGTGGTGATGGTAGTAGTGTTGGTGTTGGTGGTGGTGGTGATGGTAGTAGTGGTGGTGGTTGTGGTGATGGTGGTAGTAGTGGTGGTGGTGGTGGTATTAGTGGTGGTGGTGGTGGTAGTAGTAGTGGTAGTAGTAGTGGTGGTAGTGGTGGGGAGTGAAGGCTGCTGGAGAGTGGTAGGTTAAGAGACTCATACCATCTCTTCCTTTAGGGCATCCTTTTTGGTGATATTAGTGAGTCTGACTCTGACTTCCTCTTTCTCCTCATCCTCCCTCCTCTTCTTGTCGCGAGCCTCTCCCTCTTGATGGTAGCCCACCATCAGCTGATAGACTATCACCCCGAAGGTGGAGCCTATAAACGGGGCAAAGATGGGCACCAGGAACCAGCACCTACCGGCACTGTGAGGACCAGAGAGAGAGAGAGAGAGAGAGAGAGAGAGAGAGAGAGAGAAGCAAAGACATGGATTACACAAGATACCGGAGAAAGATATATTCTTAATCTTGGCATCCTCTGCTTTTAGCTGTTTGTTCCATCATTACCATCTCCCATTTTGTCTCATCTGCATATCAATAATGCACAAAGCCCGAACCAGGACATTCAACAAAGGGGTAGACGTATAGTGCTAGGATACATAAGAAGAGGTGTGAAGACAAGCAGAGAGATGAGGAGGTAACTAGAATAATGCAGAAAGGTGTACAGGATTGTGGGAGGACTCACGTGAAGACCTCGGTGCCCCAGCCTGCCAGGGAGGTGAAGAGACGAGGCCCCAGGTCCCTGGCAGGATTGACGGCGTAGCCGGAGTTGAAGCCCATGGACAGGCCAATGACCAGCACCACGAAGCCCACCGTGAAGGCCTCCAGGCCCTGGGGGATGGGGTTGTTGTAGGGGTCTACGATGGCCAGGATACACACGACTAACGCTGCCGTGCCAATCACCTGAGATAGAGACACTTCCATTAACATGGAGAATTCCCAATATACTAGTAGTTCTGTTCCCTGACCTAATCAGTTTGGGGGGTGTATGCAGAAGGAAGATGCTAACCTGGTCAAAGAAGCCATTGAGCAGGTTGAGATGTTCGCCAGGGTAGGTGGCGAAGATGCCAGCGGTGGCGTTGGGCCCGGTAACGATGAGCTTTCCAGCAAAGCCCCACAGAGCGTCTGTGAGGAGATTACACACAGACAAACATCATGAGATAACATCAACTTTAAAAAGGTGTTACACTATACACTGATTCGTCCAATGGATGCATCAGTTCCATCCCTGGACATGTCAGAGGACTCACCAAAGTACAGACCAAAGATGATCCCGGAGCCCAGGAAAGCGCCCAGTGTCTGGAAGGCAAAGTACATTGGGAACTTTCTCCAGCGTTCTCTCCCAAGCAGGCAGAGGGCAAAGGTCACCGCCGGGTTTAGATGGCCTCCTGGGAATAACACACGTTGAGAGATTGTTAACATTAAAGCAGGACGGCTTCTCTCCAAAAGGAAGTACCTTTCCAACACTGCAACACAGTCATTTTTCAGGCAGAAGAACACATGACTATTATAGGTTGAGCCTTAGAACAACTCATGGGAACAAATCTGTTCAAGGAGAACCTATACAAATCAAATCAAATCAAATTTTATTTGTCACATACACATGGTTAGCAGATGTTAATGCGAGTGTAGCGAAATGCTTGTGCTTCTAGTTCCGACAATGCAGTGATAACCAACAAGTAATCTAACTAACAATTCCAAAACTACTGTCTTATACACAGTGTAAGGGGATAAGGAATATGTACATAAGGATATATGAATGAGTGATGGTACAGAGCAGCATACAGTAGATGGTATCGAGTACAGTATATACATATGAGATGAGTATGTAGACAAAGTAAACAAAGTGGCATAGTTAAAGTGGCTAGTGATACATGTATTACATAAGGATGCAGTCGATGATGTAGAGTACAGTATATACGTATGCATATGAGATGAATAATGTAGGGTAAGTAACATTATATAAGGTAGCATTGTTTAAAGTGGCTAGTGATATATTTACATCATTTCCCATTATTAAAGTGGCTGGAGTTGGGTCAGTGTCAATGACAGTGTGTTGGCAGCAGCCACTCAATGTTAGTGGTGGCTGTTTAACAGTCTGATGGCCTTGAGATAGAAGCTGTTTTTCAGTCTCTCGGTCCCAGCTTTGATGCACCTGTACTGACCTCGCCTTCTGGATGACCTAGTCATATGATGTGCGTACCTGATACTTGGCCACAGACCAGGATCCCTAGGGTGGCAGCGAAGCCGAAAGCAAAGTTCACGGTGAGGAACATGCCATGAGATCCTCCACTAAGCACCAGCTGAGCCACCGCACCACAACCAAACATCTGTCAAGAGAGGGGAGAGACGAAAAGTATAACATGAGTACCAACAAAAATTGAGCGCCAACATCGCTAGGTGTGTAATTCCAGAGCACAGCCAAACATACACCTTGCAATGTTAACACACTGCAATAGTCACTCAAGCTTTGTGCATCAAATGGCTTTGTAATTATAAATGATATATACTGAACAAAAATATAAACTCAACATGTAAAGTGTTGGTTCCATTTTCTTCTGAAATAAAGGATCCCATGCACAAAAAGATAATTTCTCTCAAATTTGGAGAACAAATTTGTTTACATCCCTGTTAGTGAGCGTTTCTCCTTTGACAAGATAATACATCCACCTGACAGGTGTGGCATATCAAGAAGCTGATTAAACAGCATGATCATTACACAGGTGCACCTTGTGCTGGAGACAATAAAAGGCCACTCTAAAATGTGCAGTTTTGTGACAACACAATGCCACAGATATCTCAAGTTTTGAGGGAGTGTGGCATTGGCATGCTGACAGCAGGAATGTCCAACAGAGCTGTTGCAAGATAATTGAATGTTAATAAGCCACCACCAAAGTTATTTTAGAGAATTTGGCAGTATATCCAACCGGCCTCACAACCGCAGACCACGTGTAACCACACCAGCCAAGGACCTCTACATCCGTCTGAGAGGGGGGAAAAACGTATTCTGATTGGCTGGGCATGGCTCCCCACTGGTTGGACCTAGCTCCCAAATGGGTGGGTCTATCCCCTTCCAGGCCAATCCATGGCTGTGTCCCTGCCCAGTCATGTGAAATCCATAGATTAGGGACTAATTAATTTATTTAAATTGACTGATTTAACTGTAACTCAGTAAAAAATGTATATTTTTGTTCAGTGTTCAAACGGATATCCTAGATTTGTCATCCCTGAAGGTCAGCACAGGTCAGAAGCAGTGTGCAATCGCTGTAAGTGAAACTGGACACCTTAAAGATTGAAATGGGATCCAGTCGCAAGGCCCCCTGGAGTGAATGCATTCCACTGAGACCAGCAGGGCACATACGTTGAGGTTAGTTGCGAGGAACCATAGCTCTCGATAAAGGTCTTGGCGTCTAGCAGAGGTTCAACATCACTGAGCCCAGTCTAAACTCCCGATGAGACCAGAGGGCCTCATGCTTCCAACTCGGTGGAAAAATACTTCAGGGATACCATCTTTAGACATGTAGTCAAATGTCAGTGGCATCTGATAACATGTCAGTATGGTGCCAAAGAGTCGACTGAATTAGCCAGATCAAATTACACCAAAAGGTTATTCTCGGAATCGTTTGAAGTTTCATGACACAGTGAGCAATGACTCAAAAAGACAGCATTTAACAGAATGAATAACCTAAATCACAGCTGTCTAAATGGCTTGTTGGTGATAGCGACAGCAAGTCATGACAGCATTACGCCATGACATTGCATGACTGCATTACGCAATCACTCACCAGAATGTCATGTAGTTTATGCTGTGTCCTCATACAGCAACATTATGTTTAGCGATAGACCTGGTCACCCACGTATCCCTTTTAGCCAACAGCACTGGAGGTTGGGAGGGAGGGAGGTAGGGAGGGTTTGAGGGTGGTAGAGTCACATAGACAGGAAACCTCAGATAGCTTTAGATGGCGTCAGTCTTTTCAAACATCACTATACATGAAAAATGTTTATTGGACAAAAGGACAGGTGAAGTTTGAAGAAGTCACCATACTCTTTCCATCACAGAGCCACTCCTACATAGCCACAGGAAGTAGGAGTGCTGAGGGTGCTGCAGCACAACCTGAAAAATCCCCCCCCCAAAAAAATAGTAATAAAAAAAAAAGTAAATATTTATTTTTTACAACATTATTTTACAAAAGTAGTGCACTGGGCCTTTACTGGTATTCGGGGACTAATATCTCTAAGACCTCTGTAGAGCAGGCAACAAAAAAAAAACAGCATCACTGCCTTGCCAAAAAAAGGTAGTTGTAAAATTAGGAACAGTATATCTAGCAGGATTCAATAGTTGGAATTGTGAGAGTTGTTTCCCTGTCCCCTTCTCTGCGATTGTCATTCTACTGGAATCCAGCAAGAACAAAACCCTGTCCTAAACAATTAAATCCAAAAGTGCAAAGTCATGGACAAAGACACAAAACATCTGCATCAAATTAAATGTTTTTCTAGATAAAATAACATGGAAAACAACCACTTTTTGTGCAGTATTAATTGACCATCCTTACAAACCACTGTACATTTACATGAAAGTATTGTATATAGGCTGGTCATCTAGGTTTGTACCTGTAGACTTTCCATCACCATGAAGAAAAACAATGTACAATACAGTAATTGAGTACATTGAGACATCAAGTGGTATGTGATGATGTGGCTCAGTTAGTAGAGTATGGTGCTTGCAATGATAGGGTTGTGGGTTTGATTCCCAAGAGGCGACCCGTATGAAAATGCATACGGTCACTACTGTAAGTTGCTGTGGATCAGAGCGTCTGCTAAAGTGGAAAAATAATGAATTGACCATTTCAGTTTTCACATATAAATAAGTTGCATTTGCAAAGTATTTCAAGAAACTGGAAAACATATCAAGCAAGTATTTTTATATTCCACTTGTATTATCAGCTTAACTGTTTTGAACAGATAATGATCAGATTCAAGTTACAAATGTTTTTTTAATGTTTAAAAAAAAATCACAAATGTAGTGCACTGAGCCTTTACTAGTCCTGTATTAGAGGACCATAACACTGAGCCTTTACTAGTCCTGTATTAGAGGACCATAACACTGAGCCTTTACTAGTCCTGTATTAGAGGACCATAACACTGAGCCTTTACTAGTCCTGTATTAGAGGACCATAACACTGAGCCTTCACTAGTCCTGTATTAGAGGACCATAACACTGAGCCTTTACTAGTCCTGTATTAGAGGACCTACATAGAGGACCATTACACTGGGCCTTTACTAGTCCTGTTTTAGAGGACCATAACACTGGGCCTTTACTAGTCCTGTATTAGAGGACTGACATAGAGGACCATGACACTGAGCCTTTACTAGTCCTGTATTAGAGGACTGACATAGAGGACCATAACACTGAGCCTTTACTAGTCCTGTATTAGAGGACCTACATAGAGGACCATAACACTGAGCATTTACTAGTCCTGTATTAGAGGACTGACATAGAGGACCATAACACTGAGCCTTTACTAGTCCTGTATTAGAGGACCATAACACTGGGCCTTTACTAGTCCTGTATTAGAGGACTGACATATAGGACCATAACACTGAGCCTTTACTAGTCCTGTATTAGAGGACTGACATAGAGGACCATAACACTGAGCCTTTACTAGTCCTGTATTAGAGGACCATAACACTGAGCCTTTACTAGTCCTGTATTAGAGGACCTACATAGAGGACCATAACAATGAGCCTTTACTAGTCCTGTATTAGAGGACTGACATAGAGGACCATAACACTGGGCCTTTACTAGTCCTGTATTAGAGGACCATAACACTGAGCCTTTACTAGTCCTGTATTAGAGGACTGACATAGAGGACCATAACACTGAGCCTTTACTAGTCCTGTATTAGAGGACTGACATAGAGGACCATAACACTGAGCCTTTACTAGTCCTGTATTAGAGGACCATAACACTGAGCCTTTACTAGTCCTGTATTAGAGGACTGACATATAGGACCATAACACTGAGCCTTTACTAGTCCTGTATTAGAGGACCTACATAGAGGACCATAACACTGGGCCTTTACTAGTCCTGTATTAGAGGACTGACATATAGGACCATAACACTGAGCCTTTACTAGTCCTGTATTAGAGGACCATAACACTGGGCCTTTACTAGTCCTGTATTAGAGGACTGACATACAAGACCATAACACTGAGCCTTTACTAGTCCTGTATTAGAAGACTGACATAGAGGACCATAACACTGAGCCTTTACTAGTCCTGTATTAGAGGACTGACATATAGGACCATAACACTGAGCCTTTACTAGTCCTGTATTAGAGGACCATAACACTGAGCCTTTACTAGTCCTGTATTAGAGGACTGACATAGAGGACCAAAACACTGGGCCTTCACTAGTCCTGTATTAGAGGACCATAACACTGAGCCTTTACTAGTCCTGTATTAGAGGACCATAACACTGGGCCTTTACTAGTCCTGTATTAGAGGACCATAACACTGGGCCTTTACTAGTCCTGTATTAGAGGACTGACATAGAGGACGGTAACACTGAGCCTTTACTAGTCCTGTATTAGAGGACCTACATAGAGGACGGTAACACTGAGCCTTTACTAGTCCTTTACTAGTCCTGTATTAGAGGACTGACATAGAGGACCATAACACTGAGCCTTTACTAGTCCTGTATTTAGAGGACTGAGTCCTGTATTAGAGGACCATAACACTGAGCCTTTACTAGTGCTGTATTAGAGGACTGACATAGAGGACCATAACACTGAGCCTTTACTAGTCCTGTATTAGAGGACCTACATAGAGGACCATAACACTGAACCTTTACTAGTCCTGTATTAGAGGACTGACATAGAGGACCATAACACTGAGCCTTTACTAGTCCTGTTTTAGAGGACCATAATACTGAGCCTTTACTAGTCCTGTATTAGAGGACTGACATAGAGGACCATAACACTGAGCCTTTACTAGTCGTGTATTAGAGGACCATAACACTGGGCCTTTACTAGTCCTGTATTAGAGGACTGACATACAGGACCATAACACTGAGCCTTTACTAGTCCTGTATTAGAGGACTGACATAGAGGACCATAACACTGAGCCTTTACTAGTCCTGTATTAGAGGACCATAACACTGAGCCTTTACTAGTCCTGTATTAGAGGACTGACATAGAGGACCATAACACTGAGCCTTTACTAGTCCTGTATTAGAGGACTGACATAGAGGACCATAACACTGAGCCTTTACTAGTCCTCTATTAGAGGACCATAACACTGAGCCTTTACTAGTCCTGTATTAGAGGACTGACATAGAGGACCATAACACTGAGCTTTACTAGTCCTGTATTAGAGGACTGACATAGAGGACCATAACACTGAGCCTTTACTAGTCCTGTATTAGAGGACCATAACACTGAGCCTTTACTAGTCCTGTATTAGAGGACCTACATAGAGGACCATAACAATGAGCCTTTACTAGTCCTGTATTAGAGGACTGACATAGAGGACCATAACACTGGGCCTTTACTAGTCCTGTATTAGAGGGACCATAACACTGGGCCTTTACTAGTCCTGTATTAGAGGGACCATAACACTGAGGACTAGTCCTGTATTAGAGGACCATAACACTGAGCCTTTACTAGTCCTGTATTAGAGGACCATAACACTGGGCCTTTACTAGTCCTGTATTAGAGGACTGACATATAGGACCATAACACTGAGCCTTTACTAGTCCTGAATTAGAGGACCTACATAGAGGACCATAACACTGGGCCTTTACTAGTCCTGTATTAGAGGACTGATATATAGGACCATAACACTGAGCCTTTACTAGTCCTGTATTAGAGGACCATAACACTGAGCCTTTACTAGTCCTGTATTAGAGGAGTTTCCTTTACTAGTCCATAGGACCATAACACTGGGCCTTTACTAGTCCTGTTTTAGAGGACCATAACACTGAGCCTTTACTAGTCCTGTATTAGAGGACCTACATAGAGGACCATAACACTGAGCCTTTACTAGTCCTGTATTAGAGGACCATAACACTGGGCCTTTACTAGTCCTGTATTAGAGGACCATAACACTGAGCCTTTACTAGTCCTGTATTAGAGGACTGACATAGAGGACCAAAACACTGGGCCTTTACTAGTCCTGTATTAGAGGACCATAACACTGAGCCTTTACTAGTCCTGTATTAGAGGACCATAACACGGGGCCTTTACTAGTCCTGTATTAGAGGACCTACATAGAGGACCCTAACACTGAGCCTTTACTAGTCCTGTATTAGAGGACCATAACACTGGGCCTTTACTAGTCCTGTATTAGAGGACCTACATAGAGGACGGTAACACTGAGCCTTTACTAGTCCTGTATTAGAGGACTGACATAGAGGACCATAACACTGAGCCTTTACTAGTCCTGTATTAGAGGACCATAACACTGAGCCTTTACTAGTCCTGTATTAGAGGACTGACATAGAGGACCATAACACTGAGCCTTTACTAGTCCTGTATTAGAGGACTGACATAGAGGACCATAACACTGAGCCTTTACTAGTCCTGTATTAGAGGACCATAACACTGAGCCTTTACTAGTCCTGTATTAGAGGACTGACATAGAGGACCAAAACACTGGGCCTTCACTAGTCCTGTATTAGAGGACCATAACACTGAGCCTTTACTAGTCCTGTATTAGAGGACCATAACACTGGGCCTTTACTAGTCCTGTATTAGAGGACCATAACACTGGGCCTTTACTAGTCCTGTATTAGAGGACTGACATAGAGGACGGTAACACTGAGCCTTTACTAGTCCTGTATTAGAGGACCTACATAGAGGACGGTAACACTGAGCCTTTACTAGTCCTGTATTAGAGGACTGACATAGAGGACCATAACACTGAGCCTTTACTAGTCCTGTATTAGAGGACTGACAAAGAGGACCATAACACTGGGCCTTTACTAGTCCTGTATTAGAGGACCATAACACTGAGCCTTTACTAGTCCTGTATTAGAGGACCATAACACTGGGCCTTTACTAGTCCTGTATTAGAGGACTGACATAGAGGACCATAACACTGAGCCTTTACTAGTCCTGTATTAGAGGACCATAACACTGAGCCTTTACAAGTGCTGTATTAGAGGACTGACATATAGGACCATAACACTGAGCCTTTACTAGTCCTGTATTAGAGGACTGACATAGAGGACCATAACACTGAGCCTTTACTAGTCCTGTATTAGAGGACTGACATAGAGGACCATAACACTGAGCCTTTACTAGTCCTGTATTAGAGGACCTACATAGAGGACCATAACACTGAACCTTTACTAGTCCTGTATTAGAGGACTGACATAGAGGACCATAACACTGAGCCTTTACTAGTCCTGTTTTAGAGGACCATAATACTGAGCCTTTACTAGTCCTGTATTAGAGGACTGACATAGAGGACCATAACACTGAGCCTTTACTAGTCCTGTATTAGAGGACCATAACACTGAGCCTTTACTAGTCCTGTATTAGTGGACCATAACACTGAGGAGTCCAAAACACTGGGCCTTTACTAGTCCTGTATTAGAGGACCATAACACTGAGCATTTACTAGTCCTGTATTAGAGGACCATAACACTGAGCCTTTACTAGTCCTGTATTAGAGGACCTGACATAGAGGACCTAACACTGAGCCTTTACTGGTCCTGTATTAGAGGACCATAACACTGGGCCTTTACTAGTCCTGTATTAGAGGACCTACATAGAGGACGGTAACACTGAGCCTTTACTAGTCCTGTATTAGAGGACTGACATAGAGGACCATAACACTGAGCCTTTACTAGTCCTGTATTAGAGGACCATAACACTGAGCCTTTACTAGTCCTGTATTAGAGGACTGACATAGAGGACCATAACACTGAGCCTTTACTAGTCCTGTATTAGAGGCCTTTACTAGTCCTGTATTAGAGGACTGACATATAGGACCATAACACTGAGCCTTACTAGTCCTGTATTAGAGGACCATAACACTGGGCCTTTACTAGTCCTGTATTAGAGGACTGACATAGAGGACCATAACACTGATCCTTTACTAGTCCTGTATTAGAGGACCATAACACTGAGCCTTTACTAGTCCTGTATTAGAGGACTGACATAGAGGACCATAACACTGAGCCTTTACTAGTCCTGTATTAGAGGACCATAATACTGAGCCTTTACTAGTCCTGTATTAGAGGACTGACATAGAGGACCATAACACTGGGCCTTTACTAGTCCTGTATTAGAGGACCATAACACTGAGCCTTTACTAGTCCTGTATTAGAGGACCATAACACTGGGCCTTTACTAGTCCTGTATTAGAGGACCATAACACTGAGCCTTTACTAGTCCTGTATTAGAGGACCATAACACTGAGCCTTTACTAGTCCTGTATTAGAGGACTGACATAGAGGACCAAAACACTGGGCCTTCACTAGTCCTGTATTAGAGGACCATAACACTGAGCCTTTACTAGTCCTGTATTAGAGGACCATAACACTGGGCCTTTACTAGTCCTGTATTAGAGGACTGACATAGAGGACGGTAACACTGAGCCTTTACTAGTCCTGTATTAGAGGACCTACATAGAGGACGGTAACACTGAGTCCTTTACTAGTCCTACTATTAGAGGACTGACATAGAGGACCATAACACTGAGCCTTTACTAGTCCTGTATTAGAGGACTGACAAAGAGGACCATAACACTGGGCCTTTACTAGTCCTTTATTAGAGGACCATAACACTGAGCCTTTACTAGTCCTGTATTAGAGGACCATAACACTGGGCCTTTACTAGTCCTGTATTAGAGGACTGACATAGAGGACCATAACACTGAGCCTTTACTAGTCCTGTATTAGAGGACCATAACACTGAGCCTTTACAAGTGCTGTATTAGAGGACTGAGATATAGGACCATAACACTGAGCCTTTACTAGTCCTGTATTAGAGGACTGACATAGAGGACCATAACACTGAGCCTTTACTAGTCCTGTATTAGAGGACTGACATAGAGGACCATAACACTGAGCCTTTACTAGTCCTGTATTAGAGGACCTACATAGAGGACCATAACACTGAGCCTTTACTAGTCCTGTATTAGAGGACTGACATAGAGGACCATAACACTGAGCCTTTACTAGTCCTGTTTTAGAGGACCATAATACTGAGCCTTTACTAGTCCTGTATTAGAGGACTGACATAGAGGACCATAACACTGAGCCTTTACTAGTCCTGTATTAGAGGACCATAACACTGAGCCTTTACTAGTCCTGTATTAGTGGACTGACGTAGAGGACCAAAACACTGGGCCTTTACTAGTCCTGTATTAGAGGACCATAACACTGAGCCTTTACTAGTCCTGTATTAGAGGACCATAACACGGAGCCTTTACTAGTCCTGTATTAGAGGACCTACATAGAGGACCCTAACACTGAGCCTTTACTGGTCCTGTATTAGAGGACCATAACACTGGGCCTTTACTAGTCCTGTATTAGAGGACCTACATAGAGGACGGTAACACTGAGCCTTTACTAGTCCTGTATTAGAGGACTGACATAGAGGACCATAACACTGGGCCTTTACTAGTCCTGTATTAGAGGACTGACATAGAGGACCATAACACTGAGGCTTTACTAGTCCTGTATTAGAGGACCATAACACTGAGCCTTTACTAGTCCTGTATTAGAGGACCATGACACTGGGCCTTTACTAGTCCTGTATTAGAGGACTGACATAGAGGACCATAACACTGAGCCTTTACTAGTCCTGTATTAGAGGACCATAATACTGAGCCTTTACTAGTCCTGTATTAGAGGACTGACATATAGGACCATAACACTGAGCCTTACTAGTCCTGTATTAGAGGACCATAACACTGGGCCTTTACTAGTCCTGTATTAGAGGACTGACATAGAGGACCATAACACTGAGCTTTACTAGTCCTGTATTAGAGGACTGACATAGAGGACCATAACACTGATCCTTTACTAGTCCTGTATTAGAGGACCATAACACTGAGCCTTTACTAGTCCTGTATTAGAGGACTGACATAGAGGACCATAACACTGAGCCTTTACTAGTCCTGTATTAGAGGACCATAATACTGAGCCTTTACTAGTCCTGTATTAGAGGACTGACATAGAGGACCATAACACTGGGCCTTTACTAGTCCTGTATTAGAGGACCTACATAGAGGACCATAACACTGAGCCTTTACTAGTCCTGTATTAGAGGACCATAACACTGGGCCTTTACTAGTCCTGTATTAGAGGACCATAACACTGAGCCTTTACTAATCCTGTATTAGAGGACTGACATAGAGGACCATAACACTGGGCCTTTACTAGTCCTGTATTAGAGGACTGACATAGAGGACGTTAATACTGAGCCTTTACTAGTCCTGTATTAGAGGACCTACATAGAGGACGGTAACACTGAGCCTTTACTAGTCCTGTATTAGAGGACTGACATAGAGGACCATAACACTGAGCCTTTACTAGTCCTGTATTAGAGGACTGACATAGAGGACCATAACACTGGGCCTTTACTAGTCCTGTATTAGAGGACTGACATAGAGGACCATAACACTGAGGCTTTACTAGTCCTGTATTAGAGGACTGACATAGAGGACCATTACACTGAGCCTTTACTAGTCCTGTATTAGAGGACCATAACACTGAGCCTTTACTAGTCCTGTATTAGAGGACCATAACACTGGGCCTTTACTAGTCCTGTATTAGAGGACTGACATAGAGGACCATAACACTGAGCCTTTACTAGTCCTGTATTAGAGGACCATAACACTGAGCCTTTACTAGTCCTGTATTAGAGGACCATGACACTGGGCCTTTACTAGTCCTGTATTAGAGGACTGACATAGAGGACCATAACACTGGGCCTTTACTAGTCCTGTATTAGAGGACCATAACACTGAGCCTTTACTAGTCCTGTATTAGAGGACCATAACATTGGGCCTTTACTAGTCCTTTATTAGAGGACTGACATAGAGGACCATAACACTGGGCCTTTACTAGTCCTGTTTTAGAGGACCATAACACTGAGCCTTTACTAGTCCTGTATTAGAGGACTGACATAGAGGACCATAACATTGGGCCTTTACTAGTCCTGTATTTAGAGGACTGACATAGAGGACCATAACACTGAGCCTTTACTAGTCCTGTATTAGAGGACCGATATAGTCGTCCTCAGCACATTTATTCTGCACATTTCTTCCCCAAACTACTTCCCGCGGTTATGCACTCCTATGAACATTGTTTGAAGATAGTGATTTGGGGGTGGTCAGCCGTAGTTTTGTGTGGCAGTATGTGGTCTCCCGCCACTTGGATTTAAGCAAAGCAGAGCACACAGACTGTTTCAGAAATGAAGCTGAAATATAAGGAGAACAATTATTGCTGTTTTTCCCCCCAATTCCTGGGTTTATGTAAGGACTGTATTGTTTCCTGGGCGGTGCACATGCACACCACCGCTGGGGCCTGAAGGACGTGTTCTGTATGTCCAACCGCCTGTCACACACAGGTGATCCTGTAAGAGCTCAGGAAAGACCTGTCTGCTGATAGAGTCACTGTCACCCGCTGACCTTCAGAGACAAAGAGTGCCTGTCGGCTCCCCACTGACCACCTGGAAATGGAAGTGGTCCCCTTCACTCCAGAGACACCACATTCATTCAGAGGCTTCTAATTAACGACTTCAGTTTATTTTCACTCTTTTCCTAGTTCTTCAGTGTAAACTGGAGTCAGGAATACAATTGTAAAGAATGCAGACATCTGTTCTCCATATATAGGGGTGAAGCTGTGCACATGCCAAATCTAATGCGCACACACACACACACTGAAAACCACACACACACATTGAAAAACACACACACACATTGAAAAACACACACACTGAAAAACACACATATACACGTAGAGATAAACAACCCTGCCCCCTGCCCTTCGTTCCTCCTCCCTACCTGAGAACCAGTCATTAGAACGCCTACCTGTTCACTCATTATATTACTTAGTCATTAGTACAACTTGATGACGTTAGCACAATAGATGACGTCTACTTGTGTCCTGGAGGGCATTTGGTGTGTTCACGTTTCACCCATTGTGTTGTCGCTGTCACTCCCAATACTTCCTCCCATAACATACATTAACATTAAGCAGTGAAGAAAAACGTTGTTTAAAACGTGTGTGAAAGAGCCTGCAACTGTGAGTAAGACTGAATGATCCCTCCATCAACTCTCTGAGCCAAATAGTGAAAGTTAACTGCCTAGAGACCCGCAGGTTGTATACTCGCTAAACTGTCCGCTAGTTGCTCAGTGGCCATTGACTGCTAGAGCCAGATAACAATACAAATAGCAGGGGTTGTTCAATTTGTCTTGTTTCTTTATTTAACGTGACCAATGGCCTAGGGTCTGGGTTCCTTTATGTGAATGACTGAGGGAAGATTTAATCTGTCAGTTTTATTAAAGCTGAGTGATGTGGAGGGATGAGTCCTTCTAGGAAGAGGCCACTCTAAGAGGGAAACAATCAACAGCGGTCAAAAGTGCAAACAAGAAGCAATCATCCCTAATATTCTTTTTAAAAACAAATTGTTACAATATCATAGTTTTATGCTAAATTGATGCTCTCCAATGTTCTACTGCTTGAGATCCTGAACCTCCTATAAAATATTAGCTCCAGAGTATTGTGGAGTTCCTGCATCGGAATATAAACAGTAACGGCACCAAAACATTAGTAACGACACATATTTCAGTCCAAGTCAAGCACTGCTTAGTCTCCTCAGGGACATACATCTTACACACAATGTACAGTATGTTGAATTCTAGACTACCAATTTCTCAGTGTTCAATATCAACAAGTCTTGTCCCATGTCACCATGATGAAAAATGGAACAAAGGAACAAATATGGCAGACACAATATGTGTCAAGTACACAGAGATTTACAAACACACATTTACAAACACACGTGTGTGTGAATGTGTGTTTATGGATATGATTCAAAAACATACATATACAAACATGCCCGTGCACACACACACACACACACACACACACACACACACACACACACACACACACACACACACACACACACACACACACACACACACACACACACACACACACACACACACACACACACACACACCAAACTCAAATATGGCAGCAGAAGGGCATGAGGTTGTTGGGGGAGCTTAGGATCCTGGATCGTTATGCTGGTATCATGTGTCCATGTTCTTGCCAACAAGAGCAAGCATATTTTTGTACAGACTCAAGGAGTGTGATTAACAGCTGCCTATATGAGTCTCACATTCCCGACCCCTGTCACTTTGAAGTCAAGTGCAAAGTCTAGCACAACCTGTAAACCCATGCTGAACTTATCCACCAGTATCCACCGCTCTCACATCTTGGCATTACAACAATGGTCTATACTCAAGTTATTGTTAATTCAGAATTAACCTGCAATGTCATATTTCAAGGAGATACAGGTATGAATATGCTCAAACTAATATTTATTGTGGCAAAGAATCATGAACGTAAAACATGCAGTCTACTCTTCCAAGGAAAGCTTGAGTGAGGATAACCTGACTATAGATGTGGAAAATTAGGATAACCTGACTATAGATGTGGAAAATGATTGAGGATAGCCTGACTATAGATGTGGAAAATGTTTGAGGATAGCCTGACTATAGATGTGGAAAATTAGTGAGGATAACCTGACTATAGATGTGGAAAATTAGTGAGGATAACCTGACTATAGATGTGGAAAATTAGTGAGGATAACCTGACTATAGATGTGGAAAATGAGTGAGGATAACCTGACTATAGATGTGGAAAATGAGGATAACCTGACTATAGATGTGGAAAATGAGTGAGGATAACCTGACTATAGATGTGGAAAATGAGTGAGGATAACCTGACTACAGATGTGGAAAATGAGTGAGGATAACCTGACTATAGATGTGGAAAATGAGTGAGGATAACCTGACTATAGATGTGGAAAATGAGTGAGGATAACATGACTATACATATTATGAATGAGAATGTGAGTAAGGTGGTGAGAGATAGAGGGTCTCTTACCACCAGGATGAGGGTACCCAGACACTCTGCCAGAGCCTGGCGTAGCAGCAGGTTACGGATCTGGAAGTTCTGTGCCAGCTTGTCCAACCATATCTTCTGTTTTCCCATGGTTCAGTGCTGCTCGGCAAGGTAGGTCCTCCTGAGTGTGTGTGATGGCTGATGCCCTGGCCTCCTGTACTGTGTCTGGTGACAGTAGGTAGGTAGGGCCTCTTGAGTGTGTGTGATGGATGAGGCCCTGGCCTCCGTCTCTTATAGGACCTGGATTTCCTGTGGCTCCTGCCAAAGACAGCCTCCTCGAACACTCCCTTCTCTCTCCCTCCCACAATCTCTCTCTATAGATGTCAGTGACTCTCCCTTGTAAATCCCAAACTCTCTCTCTTTCTCTCTCTCTGCCTCTTCTGATTCGCACTCTCTCTCTTCTCCTTTCCGCCTGTCCATTTTCTCTGTTGTTCCTGCTTTGTCTGGTCTGAATAGAGGTCAGATTTACTCAAAATCAGTTATAGGGATAGACCTTACACATGCTTTATGAGCTTGCCATACTTTCATCTGGTAATACATCAACAGATCTCAGAACTGTCTGACAGCCCTTTGCTTGACACAAGTCAGCCTGCCTCAGGGCCCTGCATGGTGTCTGTAATGAAGCTGGCAGTTTGTTGAGTGCACTCAGATCTACCTGACAGAACGTGAAATCCACTATACTGAAAATGTTTAAAGTATTTGAGTTATTTGTGGGAAGAAAGGGACGGCCATAGTTTACTGTATGTGAGTGTTAGGTTGAGTATCTATACTCATGCTAGTGTGATATATGTTTGAATTGAAGTAGACTACTTGTACTCTGTATTTTGTGCTTTGCTACTTCACAATGTACTGTGTAGGGCTTCCTATTGTGTTGATATATCAAATGCAATGTTGGATATAGCAGATAACAGAAAAACATCAAGGTACATCATATTTGTTCAATAACTGATTGATCTATAATATACTGTATAATCTATACTTTCACAGTTAAGTTGAACGCAATGTGCTCTAGTACCTCAACAGGGGTGATGACGATTCAGGCAGAACAAAGAAACAGGATGGACTAAAAGGAGAAGATAGAGTGTGAGAATCAGAAGACTTAACTTCAGAAGAGGAAGAGCTCATTTCCTGCCAATCTAAACATATTGCTACGTGTCAGAAAGAAAATTGTGGCTTCATAGATAATCTTATGCTATTCTACACATTTTGCAATGAGGCTGAGACAGTTTTTTCCATTTTTTGTAGAAACACTTAAAGGGCTGTGTTTCGTGTAGGCTTTCCCTGGCGTGATGTTTTCATAACCATGTAAATCTCTCTCGGACAAGGTGACTATTATCAATATATTCGGCTCTATTTACTCTCAGATTGGAAAATGCTTATTAGCAACAAAGTAGACATAGAAAACTACAAATCCCTGCAAGCTCCTGCATGTCATCTCTAGCTGACACCTTTGCTAACAGATACTGTGTCAATTTAAAACTTGCACAATACCGTTCACAGAATTGTCAATTTAAAGAAATGTAGCCAAATGATTCATTACTACATTTAGCTAACATTAGATAGTTAATCCAGAGATTATTATTCTTAACTGATTTGCATAGCAAAATAAAGGTTAAAACATATTTTTTTAATTGTTCAACTTTATTTGCCACTAGTCTGTGAATCTGTCCGTGACATATCGAAAATGAGGGTTTAAGGTCATGAAAAGTCATGGAAATTTGTTTCATAATTTGTATCAATTTAATTAATGGAGGCACACATATCAATCATTTAAAAATCTACATATTCATGTCGAGTTATATACCTTGATTTGAAGTAGCTCACTTCATCCATTTGATCTCTGAATCATTGAATAAAGTAAAATTATATATATTTTTAAGTATTTGGTTGTAATGGTGCAAGATTTTATATCAAGGGTGGCAATCATCCTCCAGGAGAGCTACTGGGTGTGCAGGCTTTTGTTCAAGCCCTAGTCTAACCACACTGTAGCCTAAACATCAGCTGCTCAACAGTTCCTTGATAAGCAGACTTGGATGTTTCAGGGTTGGATCAAAAGCCAAGCCTGAATACCCAGGAGGTCTCCAGATGGAGGGTTGACCACATGTTGACAACATGTGACTAACAGTGCAGTTCTACTTTGTGGGGTTAGGTTTCGATACACCCACTTGTGTTGATCCTCCCACTTGTTTCGCAACGTCCACTATCAGACACACTCCATATATGCAGTTACCTCTAACTCATGAGAAAAGCATTGCGGTGGTGGTGCACATAATGGTCTCCATTGTGTTTATGTACTTTGTGTTTATCTTGTTGTGACACGTCAGGTGTCATTCAGACTTTTTGAAAGACAAATATTACTTAACAGCGTGAGACAAGCCCATTTCAGTTTCAGTATTAATGTCTATGACATTCTTGAATTACGTGAGGCTTATTTGATCAAATACACGTTTTATAATGTTTAGGTTGTTACAAATGTTCTGATATAAGTGGATACCCTTGGCATTCTGGAAACTTTGAGAAAAACAACTTTGTGCTGTTGCGCACACACGCGTATCTGCCCTCTCATTGGCTAGAATGGTCCCGCCTGATCTCACCTGCCAGAAAATCCTGTCCTGGATGGCCAGATTGCTAACAAGACTGACAAGAAACTGCCATGTGGGGAATCTTAAGTGGCCTGTTTGTTCTTCATACCATGTTTTGTTTTAAGTGATTTAATGTTAATACTAATATAGATCAAATGTGCTAGCTAGCTAACCAACAATTGTATCGATGTACAGTATTTGAGAGAAAAGTGCTCATTGTGCAAATGTATTTATGCTTTCAATAAACATTGGAGACAAAATATTGCTTACATGTTGTCACCAATCTAAGTCAACCCTGTCTGTTTTTCCCCATTGTTGCGCACGCGTCCAGTTTGTTGCTAAAAAAACATGATTATATGGAAGATGATTAAATTTCCACAATGGGGCTTGATTAGGGATAACATATTGCCTCTCCTTAGAATTTCCTCAGTATGTAAACATCTTTTGTGAACATTCATGTTCTCTATATTTGTTTTTAGAACTTTTTTTCTCCCCAATTTCATGGTATCCATTTGGTAGTGGTTACAGTCCTGTCTCATCGCTGCAACTCCCGTACGGACTCGGGAGCCACGCGTCCATGAAACATTACCCAACCAAGCTGCATTGCTTCTTGACACAATACACATCCAACCCGGAAGCCAGCCACACCAATGTGTCGGCGGAAACACCGTACACCTGGCGACCTGGTCAGCGTGCACTGCACCCGGCCCGCCACAGGAGTCGCTAGTGCGCAATGAGACAAGGATAACCCTGCCAGCCAAACCCTTCCTAACTCGGACGACTCTGGGCCAATTGTGCGCCGCCCCATGGGCCTCCCGGTCGCGGCCGGCTGCGACAGAGCCTGGGCTCGAACCCAGAATCTCTGGTGACACAGCTAGCACTGCGATGCAGCTAGCACTGTGATGCTAACACCAATTGCACAAAATTTAGTGGTATTCTTGAGCATGACAGACTACCCAGCAAACCTAAAATTGGTTCTGTGAAGTTCCCACAACATTCGTAAGGTCGCGGCAAATGTTCTCAAAACACAATGTAGAGTTTGGGTTTCGCCAGGCATAATGGGACTCATGACATCCAAAAAGATGACTGAAGTTTGCCAAAAAGTACCTGGATGATCATCAAGTCTTGGAAGAATGTTCTATGGACAGATTATTCAAAATTATAACTTTTTGGGCAACATGGTCCCATTATGCCTGGTGAAAACCAAACACTGCATTCCACAGTATGAACCTCTTACCAACGGACCTGGACGACTTGCCTTAATAGAAGGAACCATGAATTCTGCTCTGTATCAGATAAATGTACAGGATACTGTCAGGCCATCCATCTGTGAGCTAAAGCTGAAGCACAGCTGGGTCATGCAGAAGGACAATGATCCAAAACGCACAATCAAGTCTACATGAAAATTGCTGATAAGCAACCAATTTGAAGTTTTGGAATGGCCTAATCAAAGTCCAGACCTAATCCCAATGTAGATGTTGTGTCGGGACTTGAAACGAGCAGTTCAAGCTTGAAAACCCACAAATGTCACGGAGTTACAGCAGTTCTGCATGGAAGAGTGGGCCAGAATCCCCCCAAGACTGATCAACAACTACAGGAAGCTTTTGGATGGAGTGATTACAGCTAAAAAGGTGGCACAACCAGTTATTGAGAGTGGGGGCAATTACGTTTTCACACAAGGGCATTGGGTACTGCATAACTTTGTTTATGAAATAAGTACAGTATGTAATTGTTGTGCTATGTGTTCACTCAGGCTCCCTTTATCGAATATCAGGTTTTGGTTGAACATTCAGTGTCAAAAATATGCAAAAGTAGAGAACATTTTAAAAGGGGCAAATACTTTTTCACGGCACTGTAGGTTACAATGATCATTTACAACATTTTCCAAATATGTCAGTTTTTCTGACGTTCATAGAGTATTTGTTTTAGGTTTAACCTCTACGGGATCTGTGTCCCTAAACCGGGAAGGTTGTTGCTAACGTGCGCTATTGTGACTAGAATGACGTATTATACAACAGCCAACTTTCCGGGACATAGACATGTCTTATATGGGCAGAAAGCTTAGATTCTTGTTAATCTAACTGCCGTGTCCGATTAACAGTTCCAATTACATTGAAAAAATACCATGCAATTTGAAGAGTGCACAACAACAAAAAACTTTTATCACGGCAACTGGTTTGATACATTCACCTCTGAAGGTAAATGATGTACTTACATTCAGTAATCTTGTTCTGATTTGTCATCCTGAGTGTCCCAGAGATCAAATGTAGCATAGTTTTGTTTGATAGAATCAATTCTTATGTTCAAATGTAGGAACTGGGGTCTACAGTTCAACCCCACTGCTGTCTCTGGCTCCACACCCACCCCGCCCGGCCATCTAGTTGTATGAAAGTAAGTGTATAAGCTAATGATCAATCATGTATGACATTCCTTTTATTACCATAGCATTTAAAATAAAATAGTATTTGTCACATGCGCTGAATACTACTTACAAGTAAAATAAGTGTTGAGTAAAAAATACATAAGTAAAAATAACAAATAATTAAAGAGCAGCAGTAAAAAAAAAACAGTAGCGAAGCTATATACAGGGGGTACCGGTACAGAGTCAATGTGTGGGGCACCGGTTAGTCAAGGTAATTGAGGTAATATGTACATGTAGATAGAGTTAAAGTGACTATGCATAGATAATAAAAAGAGAGTAGCAGCAGTGTAAAAGAGGGGGCTGGGGGACAATTTTCTCTATAGTTATGTACTTGAAAATGTATCAATTGGCCAATTCAGCACATTTTGGGCAAACTCCTGGCAGACTTGATAAAAAAATATTGTGCAGTAATGTAATTCTTTACTGGATCAGTCTGAAACTGTGCACACACACTGCTGTCATCTGGTGGCCAAAATCTAAATTACACCTAGACTCCAATCTGAAGGTATGGCTTTTCTCTTGCATTTTGGCATTAATACGTCATATATCAGGTAGCCTAGAGGTTAGAGTGTTGGACTTGTAACCAAAAGGGTGCAAGATTGAATCCCTGAGCTCCTGCTCCTGAACAAGGCAGTTAACCCACTGTTCCTAGGCCATCATTGAAAATAAGAATTTGTTCTTAACTGCCTTGCCTAGTAAAATAAAGGTAAAAAATAAAATATCAGTTTGCAAACAATGTAAAAAAAAAAGATATCATTGATCTTTATTTTTGTTAAGGAATCTCCAAAATAAAGGTGTTTCAGCCTAGATCGATGCTTTCTTTGGTGGTGGGGCAAGTCAGCCGAATATACGGAGCATTTCGCCGTGACTGGCTCAGTGTTCTGTCACTCATGGGGACACTACGTCACCGCCAAGTGTAAAGGTGGACATCGAAAATTCAAGCCCTTTGGGTGCTGCCATAGAGTTACATTAGAAGTGCCCTTCCAAGAAGGCTTAAGGTCATTGGCCACAGATAAAATTGCATCAAATCACAGTATATGTAAAGTAGCTTTGATTGGACTGATCATGTCAACATCATACTTTCAAAATCTTAGCTAGCAGTCATCATCATGAATCAAGTCGACAATCTACTGGCAAATCCTTTTTAATCCTCGTCATATGAAGAGAAATAATGAAGAGAAATTATACGTAAAACGAGAATACTGTGCTCATCGGCCATTGCACATAAAAATTCCACAACAAGTTGGAAATGGAAAATTCCACAATGAGTCGTTTGGAAGGAATCGTGACTGTGGCTAACTGCAAGCAATGCATCTGGGAAGTCGGGAATAAACGAGCTCCGACTGGGAAAATACGTTTTGAACGGTCATCCAACTCGTAATTGTAAATCCGGCCTCTCTCTTTCTTTGACAACAAAATGTGCCCACAAAGGACTGCCTGTTCAAGTGAGCACAGCACAACAATGAGAGTCCAAAAATGTATTGTATACTGCTGCATAAATGATGTAATATGCCAAGGAGATATGTATACTGTAGATAAGAAAGTAATACTAAGTTTCTTGTGTAGTAAGATGTTAGTAGTGCCTCACCCTAATAATTTGGTATTTTTACCACTCTTAATTTCACCTACTGTTCTGACTTGGTGGTGCGTAACCTGTTTTAGGGAAATGTAATCATTGAATATTGTCTGCTTATATGCTTCCTTTATTTATCCTACGGTTCTGACTTGGTGTAGAGGGAAATACTGTAAGAACATTCCATGTTGAATTCTGTTGCTGTACATTTCAAGTGCTGAACAAATAGTTATATTGACTAAGTCTATTCTAGCTCGCTCATCGAAATTACGGATTGCCTCATCCACTCTTTGTCCTCTTATGTCATAGTTCGTACATCTCAATTGTCAGTAGAAACCACATTTGTTTAAGCAAGTCAGCCATATCAGCTATGTTTTTTTAAAAGGCAGTTAACGAGACTGAATGACCTGTTTCGCTGCCAGACAAGGCTCTGTTGATTGCCAGGTGTAGTAGTGGTAAGATGTTGGGACTGATTTTGGGACAGTTTTATGTAGGCCTAATAGTTTGTGGGAACCGTTTGTCACCGTTGTAGTGCAATTCATGTATTGTAGCTTTGCTGGCATACATCAAAAACATTTTTTAAAATTAGATTTACATGTTAAAATCGCCACTGATCTGGGCCCATATTTAGGTATCCAAGACTATGAGCCCTGATCTGATTTCATCTGCGGTGAAAAGTGACGGAGATAGAGCAGTGTTTGTCAGACCATGAGACATCCCGAAAATCAGGCTTCTCACAAAATCGTCTGAAGCGTCGTAATGCCTCGATCACACTAACAGTGTCATTGCATTTTGGTGTAGCATAGCATAACATTAACATAGCATAACATTAATTTCCAATTAAACACTGCGTTTGCGTTGCACAGGCAGTTGCAGTGTTCTGTGTGGTGCATATTTAAGTGATAATGGCATAGAAGCCGGTGTTTGGAGGATATATTGGCACGGGCAATATCAAATCAAATTTTATTGGTCACATACACATGGTTAACAGGTGTTATTGTGAGTGTAGTGAAATGCTTGTGCTTCTAGTTCCGACAGTGCAGCAATATCTAACAATTCCACAACAGATACCTAATACACACAAATCTAAGTATAGGAATGGAATAAGAATATATAAATATGTGGATGAGCAATGACAGAGCAGCATAGGCTAAGATTCAATAGATAGTATAGAACACAATATATCCTCCAAACACCGGCTTTGAGGGCATTATCACTTTTACACAACGGGTAACCAACATATTCAAGTAACGATTGACATATTTTCATAAAAAACGTTATTTTGATTAATTTATTTAAACTATTTCATCCGTCCACAAGATATAGTCACGACAGAAATCTAGGGTTGCTACCCAAGGTCGTTTACTCATTGTCTTTGTTCTGTATCTATAGACGTTGTTCGTCCTAAATGTTCCACAGCCATACTGGCTGGCCAAGTTCTTATCCCTTGTTTGCTATCTAGCCAACTACGGCTAATATACAGTAAAGACAAACAGGATGGGATGGATTTCAGAGATATGGCCGCCAACATCAAATGGAAGTATACATGACCAGTCAAAAGTTTTAGAACATCTACTCATTCCAGGATTTTTCTTTATTTTTTACTATTTTCTACATTGCAGAATAATAGTGAAGACATCAACTATGAAATAACACATACGGAATCATGTAGTAACCAAAAAGGTGTTAAACATTTTCTAAATATATTTTATTTTGTGATTATTCAAAATAGCCACCCTTTGCCTTGATGACAGCTTTGCACACTCTTGGCATTCTCTCAACTAGCTTCACCTGGAATGCTTTTCCAACAATCTTGAATGAGTTCCCACATATACAGTGGGGCAAAAAAGTATTTAGTCAGCCACCAATTGTGCAAGTTCTCCCACTTAAAAAGATGATAGAGAAATATCTTACATCTATAGACTCCTTTCTGAGAAAGGAGGCTCCTCCTTTACTCCTTTGAAAATAATTTGGGGAAAGGACCTTGGTCTGACTATCAGTGATGAGTTATGGGCGGAGGTTTGCAACAGGGTATACTGCTCCTCTACTAATGTAAAAATGAAAGAATCTAACTAAAAAAAATTGTACAAATTTTATTATACTCCTTTGAGACTCCATAGAATGAAAACAGATATGTCTCCTAACTGTAAAAGATGTACCTCTGAATGTGGAACCTATATGCATGTATTTTGGAGCTGTAGAGAGATTGCCAGATTCTGCACAGAAAATACTAGAGGTATAGTTTGATATGACCCCGTGTATCTATCTTCTTAATGCCCAGCGGGACTTTGTTCTTGATCCTGACAGAGAAATTTGCTTATGACTATTACATACTTTGCTAAGAAATGTATTCTTCTATTGTGGGCCTCTAATACCCTTCCTACATTTAAAATGTGGATTGACCAGATTGTTGACTTTCTCCCTCTTGAAAAGCTCACTTATGACCTCCACAAGAGACAACCCAAGTTTGATAGACTCTGGTCTCCACTATTCAACTGGGTGACTAGGGAAATGTGCAGATACATGTTGTGTAAGGTGCTGTAAAACCTAAAACTGAATTATTGGCCCGTCGTCTCAGTGAAGGATAGAAACAGCTAATGAGAACCTTGATAGTGCTGCTGCAAGCGTTATGTTTTTTTTGTGTGTTTTTATTTAAATTATATTTTTGAGTACGCGTGCGTATGTATATATATATATATATATATATATGCACCAAGGAAAATAAATAAATGAAATAAAAACACTTTATTTTTCTTAATCTTTCATTTTAATTGTATTTTTTTTTTCAAATGTATTATTATAATATGTTTTTACTTTTTTTAAAAGCCTGTCACATCTCTGAATGTGGAATGTGTTTTGTTGGTTGATTGAAAAACAAGAAAACTTAATAAAACTTTAAATTGAAAAAAAAAAGATGAGAGGCCTGTAATTTTCATCATAGGTACACTTCAACTATGACAGACAAAATGAGAAAAAAAATTACAGAAAATCACATTGTAGGATTTTTCATGAATTTATTTGCAAATTATGGTGGAAAATAAGCATTGTCAATAACAAAAGTTTATCTCAATACTTTGTTATATACCCTTTGTTGGCAATGACAGAGGTCAAACGTTTTCTGTAAGTCTTTTTTTTTCTCATTTTGTCTGCCATAGTTGAAGTGTACCTATGATGAAAATTACAGGCCTCTCTCATCTTTTTAAGTGGGAAAACTTGCACAATTGGTGGCTGACTAAATACTTTTTTGCCCCACTGTACTTGCGTACTATTGTTTGTACAGATGAACGTGGTACATTCAGACATTTGGAAATTACTTCCAAGGATTGACCAGACTTGTGGAGGTCTACAATTATTTTTCTGAGGTCTTGGCTGATGTCTTCTGATTTTCCCATGATGTCAAGCAAAGAGGCACTGAGGTTGAAGGTAGGCCTTGAAATACATCCACAGGTACACCTCCAATTGACTCAAATGATGTCAATTTGCCCATCAGAAGCTTCTAAAGCCATGACATCTTTTTCTGGAATTTTCCAAGTTGTTTAAAAGGCACAGTCAACTTAGTGTATGTAAACTTCAGATCCACTGGAATTGTGATACAGTGAATTATAAGTGAAATAATCTGTCTGTAAACAATTGTTGGAAAAATTACTTGTCATGCACAAAGTAGATGTCCTAACCGACTTGCCAAAACTGTAGTTTGTTAACAAGACATTTGTGGAGTGGTTGAAAAACGAGTTGTAATGACTTCAACCTAAGTGTACGTAAACCTCCGACTTCAACTGTAGGTCCAGAAAGATACATCAGTTGTTTTGTCATTATTTTACTCTGCCTGCAAACACGCTGGATGATTCAGAATCCATGGAAGAGCTTGAATGATTCACTGACGAAAGGTACTGACAATCTCAAAGAAATATGTCACTGGTTTCAAGCACTGTTAAGGACAACAAACCCATTCAACAAAACAAACCAAATCCAAGTTGGCAAAGCCGTATCAACAATGGCATCAAACCATCCCCAAACAAGCGGGTGTGAGTGGAGAGTGGTTTACGGATATGGATGTTGACTTGTTGAAATCTATCAATGAAAGGCTTGCCAACCTTGATATCTTGGATATACTACAAGACGACATTTAGAATTCAGCCAATGTCCGATTGTCGATCTAAGGAAAGAGAACACAGTGTTGAAAGGTACTGTAGACTCTATTGCTGGCAAGGTGGAGTTGATGCAAAGGGAGAACAAACTACTTAAATAAACCATGGGGACAATCAATGCGGGACAATCTAATATTTTCAGGGATACCAGAGAATGACAACAGCAGAAGCTGTGAGGACACTTTCCACGACTATGTCATCTCAACTGAAACTGCCCACAGATGGGCGTAAATGTCCCTTTCTCCAGTCCATAGAATGGGTAAGGCCTCTGGGAATAGTCCACAGGCTATTATTGCATGTTTTGAACATTTTAAGCAGAAGGAAATGGCGAAGAGCAGGGGCAGAGAACTCTAACACTGATTTTGGAATGAATGATCACTTCCCCACAGAGATCAATGAAAGGAGAAAAAAACTACCCCATTATGAAAGAAAAGCGTTGCCTGAACCAACAAATCTCCTTGGTGATGAATAAACTTTACATCAACGGGCAACTGTATCGGGACTCTAGAGTAACTCCCTGGCTATTTTAATCCAACTGTATCGGGACTTGTGGTGGCATATTTCTGCTTTACCAAATGAGGAGAGTTAAACTTCACATGCCAGTCAGAGTTATACTTAAACAACATCTTTAATAATAAGAGCTTTGCAATATCCTTTGACTTTCAATGATGCACTCTCTCTAATGAACCATTGAAAGTGACTACAGAATATTACAAAGATCTTTTATAGCCAAGATACACCCCACTCAACCTACATGACGAACCACAGATCTCAGGAACAGTTCACAAAGAAAGACTTGTACTTGAGAGAGAGGAGTATCCCATAGCCAGATAGCATTCGCTATAAATTACCGTTCAGTTTGGTCCCTAAAATGAGGTTCTAATCTCATTCCTGGTACTTCACAGCACAGAACAATTACCTCATCCAATGACATAACTCAATTGTCAACTCTAGATACTCCCATCTAAAGTAAAACCCCTTCTTGACCCCTCTCCTGGACAAACTCACTGAGGGGAGTGACTTGCGCACAGACATTGTGGAGAAAGTAATTGGTTCCCCCTTAATCACGCCATCCCTTCACATGGTTAAACAGATACATTCACATATGAAGACAATGTTCCATCCTGTCCTCTTCCCTTTCTGATATTCTGCATAGCACCAGAGACATGTAAAAGACAAGCCTGACCTCAAGTGACTGAGCCCCAGCTGAGGGAAGAAATTACTTTAGTGTTGGCAGTTGCAATTAGAAATACATTCTAATAAAAAGTATATCACATAAGAAAATTGTGCAGATATTACATCTTAATTACTTAAATTACCCAACTAATTCTGATTCATCCACCACAATCTAGAGTAACTCCCTGGCTATTTTAATCCAATGTTCAAATCAGAGTTTGTGTTGTAGTGTATCATGACAACTTCAACTATACATGAATACATGCTCTATTGATCTCCACTATAATGAATACATGATCTATTGATCTCCACTTGACAAGGAAAGGGTTGCATATAGCTAAGGTTAATGTATATAGCCTTCCTAACAAAATACACGAGGTTAACTTAGTCAACATCAGTAATATTAATATTTTAGCTTTGACCGAAACACATTTGGATGCATCTGTAAATGATGGGAAAATTAACATTCATGGATAGTCTACATCGAAGGGACAGGAATCATGGATAGTCTACATCGAAGGGACAGGAATCATAGATAGTCTACATCGAAGGGACAGGAATAGGAATGGTGGGGGTGTAGCTCTGTACATTCAGAATCATATACCTTTTAAGAGAAGGGATGACCTTAATGTATGTCAAGTAGAGGCACTATGGGCTCAGGTACATCTGCCTCACCAGGCACCTATATTGGTAGGATGTGTGTATAGACCTCCTAGCTCTAAGGTGTCCTATCTGGCTGATTTATGCACTGGGTTTGACAAGGTCACAGACAGTAACAGATGTATTGAACTTGGGTGATTTTAATATAAATTGGAATTCAAATATAACTAAATGAATGAGATATGCCGAGAGCTGTGGTTAGAAAAAATAAGGTTAATGACAGAACTAGATCATCAACTAAGTTAGGTCACCGTTCAGACACGTGCATTGAACTGATCTTCTGTAATGTACCATTGCAATGCACCATTGCAATGCTTACAAACCAGATCAATGCCAGTGGGCTGGATAGACCATAATCATGAACACCAAGGTTCCAAAGAAACCCCCAAGGATTGTGGTCAAGAGAAATGTTTACACATTTAAACTATTTCTAAATGATTTGGCTGCTGTACCCTGGGAGATGATTTATCTAGAGGATGATTTAAATCACGCTACAGAATGTTTTATTGATTTGCTCACTGAGGTAATGGCCTATCAGGCCCCAGTAAGAAAGAGGACAGTTGGGGCTCATCCATCTCCAAATATGGTAAAAGTCTTAGCAGCCAAATCTGAACTAGAAAATGATGAACAGAATTATAGAACATTAAGTAATTATGCAGTTAAATTAAATCCTTAAAAAAAAAAAACATTTTACAAAAATGCTTTTATTGATTGTAAAATTGATTTAAAAAAGAAGAAGCTATGGAATACAGTTCAGGGCTTACTTGGTACATCTATTTCATCATACCCATCTAGTGTGGAGGTTGACGGGAGAACAATAAAACCAGCTGATATTGCCAATCATTCTGCAGATTGTTTTACAAAGAAAATTGATTTACTGAGCGATAATGTAATCACCCATTCTTCCAAACAAGCTATAGTCCGATGAATTGATGATCATATTATGAGCAACAACAAAACAAATGCTCTTTTAATCTACAAATAGTGTCAGTTGAGGTGTTAAACCTGTTGAAGTCACTATCTAATGGTAAATCTACAGTTATGATCTTATGGACAATTTTTCACTTCGCTATGCTACTCCCCAGAATGCAACTCCACTGAAATACATATTTATTTGGTCACTGGAAAAGGGGATATAGCCAAATGTATGGAAGCTAAACTGTGTCCAATCCCAAAAGACAGCAAAGAACCCATTACTCCTGCCAGTAGCGGACCAATTAGTCTACCCCGTTCACTCAGTAAGATATTGGAGGGTATTGTGAGTAGACAAATATGGGAGTATATGGAAAAGAATGATCTGATCACAGCCAATCAGCCTTCTTACAGCAAAAACCATTCCACTACCAGTGCATTGGTTGACATGACTGACCACAGGCTCAATGCTATGGATAATGGCAGGTTGTGGTGGTACTATTTTTAGATTTTAGTGCACTATTTGATTTAGTGGATCATTAAATAATTGACAAAATGATTGCATTATGGGCTTGAGGTGGCAGCATTGTATTGCGTACAGTCACATCTAACTGACAGGAAACAGTCCACCTATATCAATGGGTAGTTTTCTTCCCCTCATGCTTTAAACAGTGGAATACCGCATGGCAGCTGCCTTGGGCCACATCTTTATTTAATATATACTGTAATAGGAATTTTAATGTTTGTGCTTATAACTAATTTCTGTCTTCAATTAATGTGCTGTTCTAATAAACAATCTGTGTTCATGCAAGTGGCTGACTGTACAAATCTTCACTCACTATCAGTAGCTGCAATTCGGCAGTACACCCAGACCGCATTTTGAGAACTAATTATCAATCTCAGTTTCAAGGTCTCCGCTTAGAAAGAAAGAAGCCTCATGAGATATTGGTCTGGAACATCTCCAGAGCGCTAACAATAAAGAAGGATTCATGTAAGATTGACTGAGTGTCCCTGTGTAAGAATTTCCACGACAAAACCAACGGCCTTCTTTTAGCCTTATCTGAAACTCAAGCTACTATATCTGCAGATGAAACTACAATTTATACAGCAAGACAATCGGTTCAACGGGCACAGCAAGCTCTACAAATAGATGTAGTGGGTTTGCCGGAACAACCTGGTTTTGGACACTTAGAAAACCAAAGTTATGTTGGTCTGTTCCACCAGGAAAAGGCCAACACAACATGGGATAAAATTAATTATTAAATTATTAAAACAGCATGCATGATCAGGATAGCTAAATATTTACAAGGAAAGATTAAGCAAACAACTCAAGCATTAAATTGGGAGTCAGGTGAAATACTGTTCTGTGGCCTGGGGAAATGCGTCAGCAGGCTGCAGACTGAACAGAACAAAGCAGCAAGGATTGGTTTAAGGTGGAGATATGGTTCTTCTGTTGTAGTCATGCGCAATGCTCTTGGTTGGTCATCAATCAACAAGAAAATTGAGAAAGAAAACATGCTTATTTAATTTCGCAATGTACACCATTTAAAGAGGACTAACTCCATTCATAATAGCATTCAGTTGGTAAGAGACAAACATTCAGTAAGTACTAGGAATAGATTGGATAACACAGATGGTGGACAGACAGAAAAGAGAAATAGGCAAAATAAAATTTCAATTTATAGCAATAAAGAAATGGAAAAATGTATCTGAGCAATCCAGAAACCTTTCAATATATAAATTCAAACAATACTTTAGGACCATTTAAATATAATAAATTGGAAGGTTGTGCAGGAATATGGTAGATGAAGGAATCAATCTATAATTTCAGACTGTTAAGAGTATTTATCTGGTCAATATGTCAGTGTATTTTGTCTGTAATAGTGTGTTAAATGTCAAAATGTGATCGTATTATAAATTGTATTTTAATGTTGAAGGACTCTTGGAAGATTACTCCAAATGGAGTAAAAGAGATCCTAATAAACTCATCTGCAGCAGAGATAACTCTGGGTCATCCTTTCCTGTGGCCGTCCTCATGAGAGCCAGTTTCATCATAGCACTCGATAGACACAATAGATTACCTCAAACGCATTAATTCCACAAATTAACTTTAAACATGGCACACCTGTTGAAATTGAAATGCATTCCTCATGACTACCTCATGAAGCTGGTTGAGAGTATGCCAAGTGTGCAAAGCTGTCTTCAAGGTGGCTACTTTGAAGAAACTCAAAATAAAATAAATTGATTTTTTAACACTTTTTGGTAACTACATGATTCCATGTGTGTATTTCACGTTTTGATGTCTTCACTATTATTCTATAATGTAGAAAATAGTAAAAATAAATTTAAATCCTGAATGAGTAGGTGTGTCCAAACTTTGGACTGGTACTGTACACAGACTGTTTAGGGAGAAAAGTAAGTGGTTAAATACATGAAAGAAAAACAATTGTGTTTCCTGATATTTCTTATATCTCTCAGATATGAGACACTTCAGAACAAACTTCCTTTCAAATTTTTTGGGTGGGGGAGGCTATCTGTTGTTCCGTAGTGAGACTGTTACTCAATGCATTTGTATGGGATAATTTAAGCAGTAAGGCCAAATTACATTTTTCATACAATTATTTTGTCATTTAAAAAAATATATACGTCAAGGGGTCTTAAAATCCAAACAGCAAAATTATCCTTGGTACGACTTTCTTAAAACAATTTAATATAGATTAATAGACCCCCACCCCACCGCATACACATTTTACAGTTGTGAAAGAAGCACTCTCAAATTTGATTCTATGATTATGAAACCAGCGAGAACTTACTCCTACGGTATTCGTTACACCCAAGCAGCCACAGTCATGACACTTCATGATACTGCTGCGTCCCCAGGTTTCTTCTAGGAGCAGGGGAGGATGTAGCCTAGTCTGTCATGCTCAGGCATGCCTGCCTGTACTCTTAAGAGCCAACTTCTGCTTGATCTGAAAATGTGGCCGGAGTTGCCTGGAAGTTGTGATGCATTTGCCGCCATAGGGGTCATTGAAGAACAGAGCCATGTCTCCAAATGCATCCTGGGAAAGATGGGCAGACACAGGTTCAAAACAGATGGCCATTAACCCAAGAACCAAAATGACAAGAACTACAGTGGCTTGCGAAATTATTCACCCCCTTGGGGGATTTGTATCCTTTGATTTACACAACACGCCTACCACTTTGAAGATGCAAAATATTTTTTATCGTGAAACAAACAAGACAAAAAAAAAAAGAACTTGAGTGCAAAGCTATTCACCCCCCCAAATCAATACTTTGTAGAGACACCTTTTACAGCAATTACAGTTGCAAGTCTCTTGGGGTATGTCTCTATAAGATCGGCACATCTAGCCACTGGGATTTTTGCCCATTCTTCAAGGTAAAACTGCTCCAGCTCCTTCAAGTTGGATGGGTTCCACTGGTGTACAGCAGTGGGTTTTGCGCCAGACAGCATTTTCTTTGAAGGCCACAAAGCTCAATTTTAGTCTCATCTGACCAGAGTACCTTCTTCCATATGTTTGGAGAGACTCCCACATGCCTTTTGGTGAACACCAAACATGTTTGCTTATTTTTTTCTTTAAGCAGCGACTTTTTTCTGGCCACTCTTCCGTAAAGCCCAGCTCTGTAGTGTACGGCTTAAAGTGGTCCTATGGACAGGTACACCAATCTCCGCTGTGGATCTTTGCAGCTCCTTCAGGGTTATCTTTGGTCTCTTTGTTGCCTCTGATTAATCCTGGTCCGTGAGTCTTGGTGGGCGGCCCTCTTGGCAGGTTTGTTGTGGTGCCATATTCGTTCCATTTTTTAATAATGGATTTAATGGTGCTCTGTGGGATGTCCTAAGTTTCTGATATGTTTTTATAACCCAACCCTGATCTGTATTTTTTCCACAACTTTGTCCCCGACCTGTTTGGAGAGCTCCGTTTGTTTTTATGATGCCCCTTGCTTAGAGGTGTTGCAGACTCTGGGGCCTTTCAGAACTGGTGTAGATATACTGAGATCATGTGACACTTAAAATCTACCTGTGTGCAATCAGATCTGATTTAGGGGCTTCAAAGCATTTGGGGGTGAATACATACTCACGTACCACTTTCCTGTTTTTATTCTTTGAAACAAGTAATTTCTTCCATTTCACTTCAAATTTTGATTGTTTTGTGTAAATCCAATAAAAATCCATTTAAATTACAGGCTGTAATGAAACAAAATAGGAAAAACAGAAAGGGGGATAAAAACTTGTGCAAGGCACTGGCAATAGCCCTGGCTGCACGAGGCCACGAGAAATAAATGGCAAACTGCAGGTCAGGAAAAACCCAGACGGTGTGTTTTTGCTTCTATAGAATATTGCGTATTCTTTTGCAACTGTAAAATAGGTAAGAGGTTCATAAAAATAAGCAAACACTTGTGTTATTTATGCTTTATTTACACTCACTATGATGTGTAAATAAGGTAAAGCAAGCAAGGCGTTCAATTTTTGGAATTATTTTATTTTTAACTCGTACCCATTTTGCAGTTGTGGAAGAATATGCAAGCCCTTTGGAATTTAACACAGAGGCGATATTTGGCAGCTCTGTGATTATGAAACCAGTGAGAACGTACTTCTATGCTATTTCAAATGGTAATCGTTACACCCAAACGGCCAGAGTAATGGCACTTCATGTTACTTATGCGTCCCCAGGTTTCTTCCCAGGAGCAGGGGAGGGTGTAGCCTAGTCAGTCATGCTCAGGCATGCCTGCCTGTACTCTGAAGAGAAAACGTATTGCTTATACGAAAATGTGGCCCGAGGTGCTTGAACGGTGTGAGCATTTGCGGAGCCGCCGTAGGCACACAGAGGCCAAATTGAGCTCCATACTGCACTCCCACGGAGCCTCTCAAATGTTTTGTAACAACTCATAGGGCTCCATAAAGTTCTGCATTGACATGACTAGTTGACAGTAGGTCCTATATGAGCACAAACTCACTTCCTTCACAACAGCTCTGCAAAGCACAAGTATGAATGCCCTGACCTCTGCAAAGCACAAGTATGAATGCCCTGACCTCTGCAAACGTCGTATCACTGTAAATGCTGCATGGCTAATGCAGATGCGGATTGACCATGCCGAGCCTTTAAGTTCATGTTCTACTTTCATAGATAGGGTGAAGCACCCCCTGTTGGTCAGGATACATCACCTCAACTAGACTGCTTTTACACTATGGGGAATACCATAGGGACAGTTCACTGCTACCGCATCATGCTGTCACTATTTACCCTCCCAGATGAAACAGTAACACAGACGAGCTTGAGAATACTAGTTTTTTATAAGACTGGGTAAAGAACCAGCAAAAACAAAGACATGGTTAGTTTCTTACAACATTTCTCCTACGCAATAAATCTCCTTGACTTGTTTTGATAACAGTCTTCGATATACAATTAAATGTGTTCAAGCTGTACTCAGGGGTAAACATAACATCGTAAAAGTAAATTCACTCAATTTAGTATGATGCTGCTTTTCATATGGTATTATTCATTTGTTGAAGTCCATCCATTTCATGTTACGAATTACGATTCCTACAATATGTTACAAATTTGCAATACGTATGATATGTGACCAATTCCAATTTGTTACGGCTAACGTTAGCTAGATTGCTAGGTGGCTAATGTTAACTAGGTTAGGAGTTAGGTTAAACGGTTAACATACTAAGTAGTTGCAAAGTTCCTAAATAGTAAGTAGTTGCAAAGTTAGCTAAAATGCTAAAGTTGTCCGTGATGAGATCTGAACATGCAACCTTTGCACTAAGAAAGTTGCTGGCTATGGGGAACTAATTTAAAGTCGAACTTGATTGTGCAAGATAAAATATGATCATGGTACATGTGTGTGTGTGTGGGGGTTTGTGTGACCTCAGTCTACACTACACCACCCATCTCTCAGTCCTTGGCTCCACCGACTTCACCAGGCCCTGGCCCATGACCCTGAAATCCTCCAGGATGGCCTCCACGTTGGGGACAGTGTGAGCCTCGTCCCCACTCACCTCCACACGACGAGCCACCATCTGGGAGGTCTGTTCCAGAGGGACACACATAAAGAAATGAATAAGCAAATAGAGGGAAAGAAAGACACGTTCTGTGACTTCCGGTCTTTACCTTGAACGGCAGTGGGGTGAAGGCTTTGGGTTTCCATAACACCGCGATCACAGTGCCGCCATAGGGGTCATAGAAGAACAGAGCCAGGTCTCCAAATGCATCCTGGGAAAGATAAGCAGACAGGTTTAAAATGGAAGGCCTTTAGCCCACTTGAGTCAATATGACAAGAACTATATGGTCTGAAACCTACATACACAAGGCAGTAGATCTGGCTGCACGAGGCTACTAGAAATAAATGGCAAACTGCATGTCAGGAAAAACCTAGACGTGGTCTTTCTGCTTCTAAAGAAAACCAGCAAGCCAGAGCCCATTGAGCACCACACAGGTACTTACCCTGAGCTCTGCCAGGTAGTGGGTGACGGGGTTGAAGTCGATGACGGGTAGTGCTCCTCCAGTGTTGGCCACTCTGCCAGCCAGGATGCCCCTGCTGAAGGTGGCATGAGGAGGGTCCACTGCCTGGCTCAGTAAGGGCACCTGCTTGGGGCTCAGGTGGATCAGGACATCATAGGGATCCAATGGAGGCCGCATGACCACCTGCGTGTGTACAGAAACACAGAGAGAAGGAATGGTAATGATGGAATGTACATTACAATAGGTTTGACAATGGAATAATTTTGGGGAAATGAAGAAAAACATTATACAATTAATGCAAGAGAGTGGAAGTTTTAAGAACGTGTGAGTGACTGAGTGACTGACCCTGACGTCCTGTATCTGGCTGGTGTCCATCAGCTGAGGTTCTAGGATCTTCAGGCTCTCTGCAGCCACCATCACCACACGCTGCAACATCTGAGCACACAGAGACAAACCCCTCAATAACCCACACCTGATACTGGCCAGCATAGTGAGAGTGATCCTACCAAACCCTTGTCGGTTGTCCGTAAAGAGATATGTTTGAAACTCCTCATTCAGAAATATCCTCACCTGTGGTTTAAACAGCTCTAGGGTCAATACTGTGAATGAGTCAGCTAAGGACAGTTTGAGTTCTATCGAATAGCTAGGTTTACGCTGTCGAAACACCAGACTCCATCACAAAGATCTGGTACATTGTCAAGGATGGGCATCTTGGTGAGAACATCAGGCTGTAAAGACATGTGCACAGAGCTCCATTATAAGCTGTTCTGTCAAAAAGTGCTCAGCCTCTCGATCAATCATTTGATTACGCAAGTGAAAAGTGCAGTGTCCTTGGGCATAATTCCAATCATTCCACCAGCTACCCCGCAGCCTTCGTACATTCACAGTAGGAACACTGCAGCCATTCAAAATGAAGTGGACCTTTGCCATCAATGAGAAAGTGACCTGACAGATGCCGCAAACACACAGGTTTTTCTCAGGCACATGAAATGTTAGTTGGTCTGCACATCGTGCATTAGGCCTATTGAATTCAATGTTATCTGACAGACACAAAAACATGGCAGGTCTAGAGAGCAGCTACTTGGAGCATTGGAATCCAGTGGGTTAGGTGGAACAGGAAAGCAACATGAAAACATGGCAGGTCTAGAGAGCAGCTACTTGGAGCATTGGAATCCAGTGGGTTAGGTGGAACAGGAAAGCAACATGAAAACATGGCAGGTCTAGAGAGCAGCTACTTGGAGCATTGGAATCCAGTGGGTTAGGTGGAACAGGAAAGCAACATGAAAACATGGCAGGTCTAGAGAGCAGCTACTTGGAGCATTGGAATCCAGTGGGTTAGGTGGAACAGGAAAGCAACATGAAAACATGGCAGGTCTAGAGAGCAGCTACTTGGAGCATTGGAATCCAGTGGGTTAGGTGGAACAGGAAAGCAACATGAAAACATGGCAGGTCTAGAGAGCAGCTACTTGGAGCATTGGAATCCAGTGGGTTAGGTGGAACAGGAAAGCAACATGAAAAGGATGGGAAGCTGCCAGCTCCATCTCCTCCCCATGTTACTGTGTGCTGCTGTATTTCTCAGTGCACTCGGTCAAACAGAGGACATGAAAACATGGCAGGTCTAGAGAGCAGCTACTTGGAGCATTGGAATCCAGTGGGTTAGGTGGAACAGGAAAGCAACATGAAAAGGCTCCATCTCCTCCCCATGTTGCAGTGTGCTGCTGTATTTACATTTACATTTAAGTCATTTAGCAGACGCTCTTATCCAGAGCGACTTACAAATTGGTGCGTTCACCTTAAGACATCCAGTGGAACAGCCACTTTACAATAGTGCATCTAAATCTTTTAAGGGGGGGTGAGAAGGATTACTTTATCCTATCCTAGGTATTCCTGAAAGAGGTGGGGTTTCAGGTGTCTCCGGAAGGTGGTGATTGACTCCGCTGTCCTGGCGTCGTGAGGGAGTTTGTTCCACCATTGGGGGGCCAGAGCAGCGAACAGTTTTGACTGGGCTGCGCGGGAACTGTACTTCCTCAGTGGTAGGGAGGCGGTATTTCTCAGTGCACTCGGTCAAACATAGGACATGAAAACATGGCAGGTCTAGAGAGCAGCTACTTGGAGCATTGGAATCCAGTGGGTTAGGTGGAACAGGAAAGCAACATGAAAACATGGCAGGTCTAGAGAGCAGCTACTTGGAGCATTGGAATCCAGTGGGTTAGGTGGAACAGGAAAGCAACATGAAAACATGGCAGGTCTAGAGAGCAGCTACTTGGAGCATTGGAATCCAGTGGGTTAGGTGGAACAGGAAAGCAACATGAAAAGGCTCCATCTCCTCCCCATGTTACTGTGTGCTGCTGTATTTCTCAGTGCACTCGGTCAAACAGAGGACATGAAAACAAGATCTTCAACTGCTTTCCTTCTGGAAGTGGACAGTGAAAAACACAACTGGTGAGCATTACATGCACTTCTTGATCATGTTGTCCCTGATAATATTGAAGCCATATCCATTGTATTCGTCTAGATAGAACACCATGAATGAAAAAGGAAGCATTCAGGTAAAATTTTATTTTTGCCATTTTGAATTCATGTGTGACGTAGGAGAGCAGTATGCTCTGAGGATGAGTCCAAGGATCGGGAAACTGTGTGACTGCCGACTAACAAGAACGTGCAATTCATTTCTACTCCGCTGTTTATGATGTCACATCTACCATTATATTCTGTTAGGTTCTAATTCTCAGAGTAAAAACTTGGACACTATGAAAGCTTAAACCAAGTTTATTCTTCCCAGAGGGTCACTGCATTAGACATCACCAGCACTGATATGTAACCCTTTCTCCTAGGCTGAGTCTCCTCCTACACTGAACAGCCAATGCATCTCTGTTGCTAGACAGAAATGTTGTGATATCTGTTCTTCCTCACTTCATCTGACCTCTACCCCAAAGTGCTCACTCCTCCCCAACTCAAGGCTGTCATGGTGATTGGTACTAGACTGCGTCTCTTCTCCTCCCAGAGGATCCCTGATGGCTAACAATAACATATTCTGCCATATTGTAAATGTTATACATTACCCTCTCTCCGTCAGTGACGTAAGTATATTTCATATTCTCAGAAGCCAACAATTGACTATGCTGTTTAATATACAGAGACAGGCAAGAACATGGCCTGTCCTAGACAGTGTGAGAGGCAATTGAAAAGTTTGAATTCCTTTTTTTATTTTTTACTTCGTTTCTGTGTATGCCTCTTCTGTTACTATGCTGTGTACAATATGCTGCACAAATAAGATATTGGATGTGACGTACTGGTGAATGTACTGCATGTGTGTGTTCTGACCTGCACAGTGGGAGCCTGCTTGGTCCAAATGGAGACTTTCTTGTCGTTGGGTGTGGCCATGAACATAACAGGCAGAGACTCTCTGGAGGCTATGAAGTCATTCTTGATCTCAGTGTAGTCAGCAGCTACAGCAGAGGACAGGACAGACGAGAGGAGAGAGGGAAAGTCAGGGGGAGGAGAGAGGTAGGAGAGAGCGTGGACAAGACAGAGGGAAGGAGAAAGAGAGTTGTAGGAGAGGCAAGGACAGAGGGAAGGGGAGACAGCGTGGACAAGACAGAGGGAAGGAGAAAGAGGGGTAGGATAAGGGAGAACAGGACAGAGTGGACAGGACAGTAGGGAGGAGAAAGAGGGGTAGGATAAGGGAGAACAGGACAGAGTGGACAGGACAGAGGGAAGGAGAAAGAGGGGTAGGATAAGGGAGGACAGGACAGAGTGGACAGGACAGTAGGAAGGAGAAAGAGGGGTAAGATAAGGGAGAACAGGACAGAGTGGACAGGACAGTAGGAAAGAGAAAGAGGGGTAGGATAAGGGAGGACAGGACAGAAGGAAGGAGGAAGAGGGGTAGGATAAGGGAGAACAGGACAGAGTGGACAGGACAGAGGGAAGGAGAAAGAGGGGTAGGATAAGGGAGAACAGGACAGAGTGGACAGGACAGTAGGAAGGAGAAAGAGGGGTAGGATACGGGAGAACAGGACAGAGTGGACAAGACAGAGGGAAGGAGAAAGAGGGGTAGGATAAGGGAGAACAGGACAGAGTGGACAGGACAGAAGGAAGGAGAAAGAGGGGTAGGATAAGGGAGAACAGGACAGAGTGGACAGGAGAGTGGGAAGGAGAAAGAGGGGTAGGATAAGGGAGAACAGGACAGAGTGGACAGGACAGTAGGAAGGAGAAAGAGGGGTAGGATACGGGAGAACAGGACAGAGTGGACAAGACAGAGGGAAGGAGAAAGAGGGGTAGGATAAGGGAGAACAGGACAGAGTGGACAGGACAGAAGGAAGGAGAAAGAGGGGTAGGATAAGGGAGAACAGGACAGAGTGGACAGGACAGTGGGAAGGAGAAAGAGGGGTAGGATAAGGGAGAACAGGACAGAGTGGACAGGACAGTAGGAAGGAGAAAGAGGGGTAGGATAGGGGAGAACAGGACAGAGTGGACAGGACAGAGGGAAGGAGAAAGAGGGGTAGGATACGGGAGAACAGGACAGAGTGGACAAGACAGAGGGAAGGAGAAAGAGGGGTAGGATAAGGGAGAACAGGACAGAATGGACAGGACAGTGGGAAGGAGAAAGAGGGGTAGGATAAGGGAGAACAGGACAGAGTGGACAGGACAGTAGGAAGGAGAAAGAGGGGTAGGATAAGGGAGAACAGGACAGAGTGGACAAGACAGAGGGAAGGAGAAAGAGGGGTAGGATAAGGGAGAACAGGACAGAGTGGACAGGACAGAAGGCAGGAGAAAGAGGGGTAGGATAAGGGAGAACAGGACAGAGTGGACAGGACAGTAGGAAGGAGAAAGAGGGGTAGGATAAGGGAGAACATGACAGAGTGGACAGGACAGTAGGAAGGAGAAAGAGGGGTAGGATAAGGGAGAACAGGACAGAGTGGACAGGACAGAAGGAAGGAGAAAGAGGGGTAGGATAAGGGAGAACAGGACAGAGTGGACAGGACAGACGGGAGGAGAAAGAGGGGTAGGATAAGGGAGAACAGGACAGAGTGGACAGGACAGAAGGAAGGAGAAAGAGGGGTAGGATAAGGGAGAACAGGACAGAGTGGGCAGGACAGAAGGAAGGAGAGAGATGTTATGGGGTCTTTATATACTGCTGCATGAGTATGATTAGATGCACATTGTTGTGTAAGATACATTATAATCCACATTGTGTGTGTGCTCACCGGTGAGCTGGCTGTTGAGGTTGACAACCAGGGGGTTATTTCTCCAATCGAAGGAGGAGAGTAGGTGGAGAAACCGAAGGAAACCGACCTGAGGAGACCTGAGATGGGAGAGAGGAAGAGAGAGAGACAGAGGAGAGAGCGAGCACAAGAAACAGATGGATAAACCACTTCTCCAATTTTTTTAATCAAAGAACAAACAGCAAAAACATATGACCAATTGCAAATGTTAGAATATGCTATTAAAAGTCCTATTGGCATGGGACCAGTATTACGTTGGTTATGGATTTACTACCCCAGAGGACGATTCAGACAGGATACGGTTTTTCCAAAATATCCTCTGTAAGTGTCTTTTTTTAAATAAAAAAAGCCTGGATGGTTTTTTCAAGGCGTGAAGATATTTCAACAAGTCCAGGCGACAATATGCTACACTGATATATTGAGCTTGGTTCCAACTTTCTGAACCATTCCAAACCATCTTTTAGGTCTTGTGTCGATATATTTGAATTAAGGAAGAGTAATCATTAGGATACTTTAGGGATCTACAGTAGAAGGCAAACTAAATGCACCCAGCCTTCAGATGGGAGCTGAACAGTAAACTTGCACTTGATATGAATTTTTAGGCTATGAAGAGACCGTGAACTTGTCATTTCCAAACGTTTAGCTCAGTATGCTGCTTGTGATATCTTTCTGTTTTTTGACGTTGCAACAACAATCTACAAATCTGTCATTATGGGGTATTGTGTGTAGAACAATTGTTTTTCATTTAATCCATTTTAGAATAAGGCTGTAACTGAACGAAAGATGGAAAAAGTCAAGGGGTCACTGGCCTACACACAATACCCTATAATGTCAAAGTGAAATTGTTTTTAGACATTTTTACAAATTAATAAAAATTGAAAAGCTGAAATGTTGCATCAATAAGTGTTCGACATGGTTTCTAAAATGCCTACCTCATCTTGGTACCCCACACATACAGATAAATGTAAAATCCCTCAATGAATTTCAAACACAAAAGACCAGAGAGGTTTTCCAATGCCTTGCAAAAGGCACCTATTGGTAGATGGGTCAGATAAAAACACTGACATTGAATATCCCTTTGAGCATGGTAAAGTTATTAATTACACTTTGGATGGTGTATCAACACACCCAGTCACTACAAACATGCTGGCGGAAAACCGTTCAGGGATTTCACAATGAGGCTAATGGTGACTAAAACAGTTACAGAGTTTAATGGCTGTGATAGACAAAACGAGTATCATAACATATGGGCAATTTTCTTGACACGATTATGATCAGAGTACTTTTTGTAATTATCCGTGATTTTAAAAAATAAAAATGTTCAGGTGCCAGCAAAAATCTCTCAAGTAAGTCAGTCAGACTTTATAAACCTTCTCCCCAATCCGAGGTCCTGAGCGCTCGGAAGCAGGTTTTCATCAAGGATCTCTCTATAACTTTGCTCCGTTCATCCTGACTGGTCTCCTAGTCCCTGCAAAACATCGCAGCAACAGGATGATGCTGCAGCCACCACGCTTCACCGTAGGGATGGTGGTAAGTTTCCTCCAGACAAACTCCAAGCAGGCTGTCATGTGAGGAGAGATCCTTGATGAACAGAGGCTTCCGTCTGGCCACTACCATAAAGGCCTGATTGGTGGAGTGCTGCAGAGATGGTTGTACTTCTGGAAGGTTCTCCCATCTCCACAGAGGAACTCTAGAGCTCTGTCAGAGTGACCATCGGGTTCTTGGTCACCTCCCTGACCAAGGCCCTTCTCCTCTGATTGCTCAGTTTGGCCGGGCAGTCAGCTCTAGGAAGAGTCTTGGTGGTTCCAAACTTCTTCCATTGAAGAATGATGGAGGCCACTGTGTTCTTGGGGACCTTAAATGCTGCAGACAATTTTTGGTACCCTTCCTCAGATCTGTGCCTCAACACAATCCTGTCTCGGAGGTCTACAATTCCTTCAACTTCATGGCCTGCTCACAAAATAAAAAATAAAAGCTATTTTACCTGTAATACCCTTGTTAAAACCTAGTACAGAGTCTACTTGTTATAATTAATTGGTATTAGATTTAAAATATGATCGAGTTTCTGCTGTATTTGTATTTATCATGGATCCCCATGAACAATACTTATTTTCCACCATAATTTGCAAATAAATTCATTAAAAATTCTACAATGTGATTTTCTGGATTTTTTCTCTCTCATTTTGTCTGTCATAGTTGAAGTGTACCTATGATGAAAATTACAGGCCTCTCTCATCTTTTTAAGTGGGAGAACTTGCACAATTGGTGGCTGACTAAATACTTTTTTGCCCCACTGTATGCATGTGTCTATGCCTATGTTTGTGTTGCCTCTATGTTATGGCTCTATGTAGTACTGTGTGCCCCCCATAGTCTGTTCTGGAAGAGACCTCTTGTGGCATGTCTTGTGGGGTATGCATGGGTGTCTGAGCTGTGTGCCAGTATTTCAGACAGACCTCTTGTGGCATGTCTTGTGGGGTATGCATGGGTGTCTGAGCTGTGTGCCAGTATTTCAGACAGACCTCTTGTGGCATGTCTTGTGGGGTATGCATGGGTGTCTGAGCTGTGTTCCAGTATTTCAGACAGACCTCTTGTGGCATGTCTTGTGGGGTATGCATAGGTGCCTGAGCTGTGTGCCAGTATTTCAGACAGACCTCTTGTGGCATGTCTTGTGGGGTATGCATGGGTGTCTGAGCTGTGTGCCAGTATTTCAGACAGACCTCTTGTGGCATGTCTTGTGGGGTATGCATGGGTGTCAGCCGTGTGCCAGTATTTCAGACAGACCTCTTGTGGCATGTCTTGTGGGGTGTGCATGGGTGTCTGAGCTGTGTGCCAGTATTTCAGACAGACCTCTTGTGGCATGTCTTGTGGGGTATGCATGGGTGTCAGCTGTGTGCCAGTATTTCAGACAGACCTCTTGTGGCATGTCTTGTGGGGTATGCATGGGTGTCTGGTGTCTGGTATTTCAGACAGACAAGTCGGTGCATTCAACATGTCAATACCTCTCATAAATACAAGTAGTGATGAAGTCAATCTCTCTTCCACTTTGAGCCAGGAGAGATTGACATGCATTTGATTAATATTAGCTCTCTGTGTACATCCAAAAAACCCCGCACACCACCATCTTGTAATCCTTTAATCGACATACGTCATAGAGCGGACGTCATTTCCGGTCACAACTTGCAGGCTTGTTTTCGAGTTGCTGTGCGTTTTGTTGCCAACCTATTTTGCTACCTGACAACTTTACGGTTTTCACTTTTTAATTACCTTTCATATATTTATTTATTTTTTCCTCAACTTTTTCACTCCGGACGCTTTATCTGGACACGATTCGTCAAGACCTCCAACAGCCGAAGCTAAGTAGTAACATTAACATGATGCCTTCTAATTGCAGCCGCTGTACTCGCCTTATGGCGAGGATAGCTGTGCTGCAAGCCCAGCTTCAGACGCAATCGTTAGGCAAGGGTAGGAAAGGATGAAACAGCGTCTGTGCCACCAGTAAGTACAGATAGTAGTATAAATCCCCTGGCACAGTCCCCGCAGCCGGACAACTTTCTCACGGTTTCTGGAAGGAAATGCTGTAGGATCGCTCAACCGGTGTCGCTCATTCAGCTGACAGAAACTTTCAACCGGTTTTCCCCATTAGGCTGCGGGTCGGAGTCAGAGGCCGAGTCTTCTCTGGTCTCTACTCCTCCCGTTACGGGGTCTGAGACGCCGAAGCTTCCCACCATTAGCTCTGACAAATTGAAAACTCTAGTCATTGGCGACTCCATTACCCGCAGTATTAGACTTAAAGCGAATCATCCAGCGATCATACACTGTTTACCCGGGGGCAGGGCTACCGACGTTAAGGCTAATCTGAAGATGGTGCTGGCTAAAGCTAAAACTGGCGAGTGTAGAGAGTATAGAGATATTGTTATCCACGTCGGCACCAACGATGTTAGGATGAAACAGTCAGAGATCACCAAGCGCAACATAGCTTCTGCGTGCATATCAGCTAGAAAGATGTGTCGGCATCGAGTAATTGTCTCTGGCCCCCTCCCAGTTAGGGGGAGTGATGAGCTCTACAGCAGTCTCACAACTCAATCGCTGGTTGAAAACTGTTTTCTGCCCCTCCCAAAAGATAGAATTTGTAGATAATTGGCCCTCTTTCTGGGACTCACCCACAAACAGGACCAAGCCTGACCTGCTGAGGAGTGACGGACTCCATCCTAGCTGGAGGGGTGCTCTCATCTTATCTACCAACATAGACAGGGCTCTAACTCCTCTAGCTCCACAATGAAATAGGGTGCAGGCCAGGCAGCAGGCTGTTAGCCAGCCTGCCAGCATAGTGGAGTCTGCCACTAGCACAGTCAGTGTAGTCAGCTCAGCTATCACCATTGAGACCGTGTCTGTGCCTCGACCTAGGTTGGGCAAAACTAAACATGGCGGTGTTCGCCTTAGCAATCTCACTAGGATAAAGACCACCTCCATTCCTGTCATTACTGAAAGAGATCCATGATACCTCACATCTCAAAATAGGGCTACTTAATGTTAGATCCCTTACTTCAAAGGCAATTATAGTCAATGAACTAATCACTGATGATAATCTTGATGTGATTGGCCTGACTGAAACATGGCTTAAGCCTGATGAATTTACGGTTTTAAATGAGGCCTCACCTCCTGGCTACACTAGTGACCATATCCCCCGTGCATCCCGCAAAGGCGGAGGTGTTGCTAACATTTACAATAGCAAATTTCAATTTACAAAAAAAAAAAATGACGTTTTCGTCTTTTGAGCTTCTAGTCATGAAATCTATGCAGCCTACTCAATCACTTTTTATAGCTACTGTTTACAGGCCTCCTGGGCCATATACAGCGTTTCTCACTGAGTTCCCTGAATTCCTATCGGACCTTGTAGTCATAGCAGATAATATTCTAATCTTTGGTGACTTTAATATTCACATGGAAAAGTCCACAGACCCACTCCAAAAGGCTTTCCGAGCCATCATCGACTCAGTGGGTTTTGTCCAACATGTCTCTGGACCCACTCACTGTCACACGCTGGACCTAGTTTTGTCCCATGGAATAAATGTTGTGGATCTTAATGTTTTTCCTCATAATCCTGGACTATCGGACCACCATTTTATTACGCTTGCAATTGCAACAAATAATCTGCTCAGACCCCAACCAAGGAACATCAAAAGTCGTGCTATAAATTCACAGACAACACAAAGATTCCTTGATGCCCTTCCAGACTCCCTCTGCCTACCCAAGGACGCCAGAGGACAAAAATCAGTTAACCACCTAACTGAGGATCTCAATTTAACCTTGCGCAATACCCTAGATGCAGTTGCACCCCTAAAAACTAAAAAAAATGTATCATAAGAAACTAGCTCCCTGGTACACAGAAAATACCAGAGCTCTGAAGCAAGCTTCCAGAAAATTGGAACGGAAATGGCGCCACACCAAACTGGAAGTCTTCCGACTAGCTTGGAAGGACGGTACCGTGCAGTACCGAAGAGCCCTTACTGCTGCTCGATCATCCTATTTTTCTAACTTAATTGAGGAAAATAAGAACAATCCGAAATTCCTTTTTGATACTGTCGCAAAGCTAACTAAAAAGCAGCATTCCCCAAGAGAGGATGACTTTCACTTTAGCAGTGATAAATTCATGAACTTCTTTGAGGAAAAGATTATGATTATTAGAAAGCAAATTACGGACTCCTCTTTAAACCTGCGTATTCCTCCAAACCTCAGTTGTTCTGAGTCTGCACAACTCTGCCAGGGCCTAGGATCAAGAGAGACGCTCAAGTGTTTTAGTACTATATCTCTTGACACAATGATGAAAATAATCATGGCCTCTAAACCTTCAAGCTGCATACTGGACCCTATTCCAACTAAACTACTGAAAGAGCTGGTTCCTGTGCTTGGCCCTCCTATGTTGAACATAATAAACGGCTCTCTATCCACTGGATGTGTACCAAACTCACTAAAAGTGGCAGTAATAAAGCCTCTCTTGAAAAAGCCAAACCTTGACCAAGAAAATATAAAAAACTATCGGCCTATATCGAATCTTCCATTCCTCTCAAAAATTTTAGAGAAGGCTGTTGCACAGCAACTCACTGCCTTCCTGAAGACAAACAATGTATACGAAATGCTTCAGTCTGGTTTTAGACCCCATCATAGCACTGAGACGGCACTTGTGAAGGTGGTAAATGACATTTTAATGGCATCGGACCGAGGCTCTGCATCTGTCCTCGTGCTCCTAGACCTTAGTGCTGCTTTTGATACCATCGATCACCACATTCTTTTGGAGAGATTGGAAACCCAAATTGGTTCTTGACAAATTGACATGTTCTGGCCTGGTTTAGATCTTATCTGTCAGAAAGATGTCAGTTTGTCTCTGTGAATGGTTTGTCCTCTGACAAATCAACTGTAAATTTCGGCGTTCCTCAAGGTTCCGTTTTAGGACCACTATTGTTTTGACATATATTTGACCTCTAGGGATGTTATTCGAAAACATAATGTTAACTTTCACTGCTATGCGGATGACACACAGCTGTACATTTCAATGAAACATGGTGAAGCCCCAAAATTGCCCTCGCTAGAAGCATGTGTTTCAGACATAAGGAAGAGGATGGCTGCAAACTTTCTACTATTAAACTCAGACAAAACAGAGATGCTTGTTCTAGGTCCCAAGAAACAAAGAGATCTTCTGTTGAATCTGACAATTAATCTTAATGGTTGTACGTACAGTCATCTCAAATAAAACTGTGAAGGACCTCGGCGTTACTCTGGACCCTGATCTCTCTTTTGAAGAACATATCAAGACCATTTTGAGGACAGCTTTTTTCCATCTACGTAACATTGCAAAAATCTGAAACTTTCTGTCCAAAAATGATGCAGAAAAATTAATCCATGCTTTTGTCATTTCTAGGTTAGACTACTGCAATGCTCTATTTTCCGGCTACCCGGATAAAGCACTAAATAAACTTCAGTTCGTGCTAAATACGGCTGCTAGAATCCTGACTAGAACCAAAAAATTTGATCATATTACTCCAGTGCTAGCCTCTCAACCTTTAAGTCTTTACTGAAGACTCATCTCTTCAGTGGGTCATATGATTGAGTGTAGTCTGGCCCAGGAGTGGGAAGGTGAACGGAAAGGCTCTGGAGCAACGAACCGCCCTTGCTGTCTCTGCCTGGCCGGTTCCCCTCTTTCCACTGGGATTCTCTGCCTCTAACCCTATTACAGGTGCTGAGTCACTGGCTTACTGGGGCTCTCTCATGCCGTCCCTGGAGGGGGGGCGTCACCTGAGTGGGTTGATTCACTGTTGTGGTCATCCTGTCTGGGTTGGCGCCCCCCTTGGGTTGTGCAGTGGCGGAGATCTTTGTGGGCTATACTCAGCCTCGTCTCAGGATGGTAAGTTGGTGGTTGAAGATATCCCTCTAGTGGTGTGGGGGCTGTGCTGGGGTGGGGTGGGGTTATATCCTTCCTGTTTGGCCCTGTCCGGGGGTGTCCTCGGATGGGGCCACAGTGTCTCCTGACCTCTCCTGTCTCAGCCTCCAGTATTTATGCTGCAGTAGTTTATGTGTCGGGGGGCTGGGGTCAGTTTGTTATATCTGGAGTACTTCTCCTGTCCTATTCGGTGTCCTGTGTGAATCTAAGTGTGCGTTCTCTAATTCTCTCCTTCTCTCTTTCTTTCTCTCGGAGGACCTGAGCCCTAGGACCATGCCCCAGGACTACCTGACATGATGACTCCTTGCTGTCCCCAGTCCACCTGGCCATGCTGCTGCTCCAGTTTCAACTTCCACCTGACTGTGCTGCTGCTCCAGTTTCAACTGTTCTGCCTTATTATTATTCAACCATGCTGGTCATTTATGAACATTTGAACATCTTGGCTATGTTCTGTTATAATCTCCACCCGGCACAGCCAGAAGAGGACTGGCCACCCCACATAGCCTGGTTCCTCTCTAGGTTTCTTCCTAGGTTTTGGCCTTTCTAGGGAGTTTTTCCTAGCCACCGTGCTTCTACACCTGCATTGCTTGCTGTTTGGGGTTTTAGGCTGGGTTTCTGTACAGCACTTTGAGATATCAGCTGATGTACGAAGGGCTATATAAATAAATTTGATTTGATTTGATCCATGGGCCAGCTGTGCTGCCCTGTTCTGAGCCAATTACAATTTTCCTAAGTCCTTTTTTGTGGCACCTGACCACACGACTGAACAGTAGTCCAGGTGTGACAAAACTAGGGCCTGTAGGACCTGCCTTGTTGATAGTGTTGTTAAGAAGGTAGAGCATTGCTTTATTATAGACGGACTTCTCCCCATCTTAGCTACTGTTGTATCAATATGTTTTGAACATGACAGTTTATAATCCAGGGTTACTCCAAGCAGTTTCGTCATCTTAACTTGCTCAATTTCCACATTATTATTTACAAGATTTAGTTGAGGTTTAGTGAGTGTTTTGTTCCAAATACAATATTTAGGACTAACTTATTCCTTGACACCCACTCTGAAACTAACTGCAGCTCTTTGTTGAGTGTTGCAATCATTTCAGTCGCTGTAGTAGCTGACGTGTATAGTGTTGAGTCATCTGCATACATAGACACACTGGCTTTACTCATTAAAAAAATTAAAAAGCTACCCTGGGGAACTCCTGTATTGTAATGTCGTTAATGCATTTGTTTTGAAGAAATATTTAATGTACAAGTGAATAGTTTTGAAGTTTTGACCAATAAGGTAGCTTGTTAAGCTGTGGCCAATGGGAGAATTTACCTGGTTAACAGGAGGAGGCCTGAGGGAGAAAGACGTTGAAAAAAGGAAGGAGACATTATCGGTGTTGGTAAAGAAAACCGATAAAAGACGACGATAAAAGTAGAACAAAACCCAAACCTACTGAGTTTTAAAAGTAAATACAGATTTCATCTTATAAGAGTTATTATTTTGTTAACAAAGACTTCGTAGAGACTGAAGCTACAGTCTCATCGTGGAGGTATTTGACAGCCTAGAAGTTAGCCTGGCATCGTGCAAATTAGGGAGCCAAATGAACAGCGCTCTCACAGACGCAATTTGGTAGGCTACACTGACTGATGAGACCAGAGTCCGTGACTTTAGCGTCCCAGGATAGGAAACCTAGGAACCGTGTCCCAGGATAGGAAACCTAGGAACCGTGTCCCAGGATAGGAAACCTAGGAACCGTGTCCCAGGATAGGAAACCTAGGAACCGTGTCCCAGGATAGGAAACCTAGGAACCGTGTCCCAGGATAGGAAACCTAGGAACCGTGTCCCAGGATAGGAAACCTAGGAACCGTGTCCCAGGATAGGAAACCTAGGAACCGTGTCCCAGGATAGGAAACCTAGGAACCGTGTCCCAGGATAGGGAAACCTAGGAACCGTGTCCCAGGATAGGAAACCTAGGAACCGTGTCCCAGGATAGGAAACCTAGGAACCGTGTCCCAGGATAGGAAACCTAGGAACCGTGTCCCAGGATAGGAAACCTAGGAACCGTGTCCCAGGATAGGAAACCTAGGAACCGTGTCCCAGGATAGGAAACCTAGGAACCGTGTCCCAGGATAGGAAACCTAGGAACCGTGTCCCAGGATAGGAAACCTAGGAACCGTGTCCCAGGATAGGAAACCTAGGAACCTTGTCCCAGGATAGGAAACCTAGGAACCTTGTCCCAGGATAGGAAACCTAGGAACCTTGTCCCGATACCATGGACATACAGTAGAACAACGCTGCATTATTTATGAATGGCAAAGGGATATAGAAGATCAAATGTATTCAGTCAGTTCTACACCTTCAATAAACTACTTGCTGTTCAGTTGTCAATCAAAGCACAATAAGTGGCCTATGCGCCACAACTCTGCGTGGCTGGCTATAGGAAAGATGTGAAAAACAATAAATGACTGTGGCAGAGAACAATAATTTGTCTAAGTGAATTTTGACTCATCGTTACCACTTACATTACACGTGACGTGCAAATTCACGAGCATCGTGCTCTCCCTTCTTGAAAAACACATTTGACAGCAACCAACCACAGAGCACACAAACTGTACCAGGAGGCCGGACAGACAGACCGCGTTTCCCCGTCATCGCTCGATTTGACTGTCAGGCGCCTGTCCAGTCAATAGATCACTAGAAGATGCATATCAAGTTAAAACTTCTAAATGAAAAGCAGCCAGAGATAATATGAAGTATTAATCTGTGACCAGATGATTCGCCGACGACTGCAAAACTAATGGAAAACACAGTATGATCTGGCAAAAAAATACTGGAATCAGTTATAAAACCCATAGCCCTTTATGGTTGTGAGGTCTGGGGTCTGTTCACCAAACAAGAATTCTGCTAAAATATCCTTGTGTACAAAAACACAAATAATGCATGCAGAGCAGATTTAGGCCAATATCAAAATCCAGAAAGAGCCATTAAATTCTTCAACCACCTAAAAGGAAGTGATTCCCAAACCTTAACCATAACCTACAGAGATGAAACCATAACCTACAGAGATGAAACCATAACCTAGAGAGAGATGAAACCATAACCTACAGAGAGATGAACCTGGAGAAGAGTCCCCTCAGCAAGCTGGTTCTGGGGCTCCACAGAGCCCCAGGACAGCAACACAATTAGACCCAACCAACTCATGAGAAAACAAAAGATAATTACTTGACACATTGAAAATAATTAAACGATTTGGCCCTAAACCAAGAGTACACCGTGGCAGAACACCTGACCACTGTGACTGACCCAAAATTAAAGGAAAGCTCTGACTATGTAAAGACTCAGTGAGCATAGCCTTTGTATTGGGAAAGTCCGCCATAGCCTGTCTTCTCTTGAGAGCCAGATCTGTCTATGTGCCCACCGCATACAAAATTGAACTGCACTTCCTAACAAAATGTATGACCATATTAGAGACACATACATCCCTCAGATTACACAGACCAACAAAGAATTTGAGAGAAAGAGTTTGTGGTACAGGAAAGTGACGATAGAACAAGTGAGAGAAAAATTAGCAGAGGGATTGATACTTCAAGTAGGTAACTAGTTACCCTGGAGGAGTGAAGGGGGCCGGCTGCAGGAAGAGGGACGCCACCAGCAGGTCAGCAGTGTCCTCTGTGATGTCATCGCTAAAGAGCTGCGCTCCCAGCCAGCGCTTGGCCAGGCGACACACCGCCCCGAAGCACGGGTGGAGCTGCTGGAGCCTAGAACACACAACCACAGAGACATTAGGATATGTGTGTCTGTTTGAGAGAAAAGGTGTAAAGCTATAGTGTTAGCTGACAGAGAGAGCCTGACCCGTGCAGGGTGCTGGTGAGTAGGGGCCGCTGCATGGTGGCCATCTCCAGGGCCTGAGCCTCCGCGTTGTCCCTGACGATGAGCAGGCCCTCTGGACTAACACTCTCCCTTAGGACCTGAGGCTCCCGGTGGTACGCTACCTGGATCCTGAACACCAAGCCATCCTGCACACACACACACAGTTAGTCAAGATGTCTGAGAACAGTGCTTCCCTATATCAGTCAAATTAAAATCAAATCTATGTTACAAAGCTCAATTGTGACAACTGTAGATGTCAGTGTGTGTCATTAATAATCATAATCACTACCTTCCTAACCCCACCGAGAGAGAGAGAGAGAGAGAGAGCGGGGCCCATACCTTCCACACATCCAGGTGTGTGGGACTGGGCTGGCAGGTGTAGTGGTGGTGTTGGGTTAACAGTTCTCCCAGGCTGATGTGGAAGGCTGCTTTAATGTGGCGGATGGCCACTCGGTCATGAGGCCACTTCCCACTGCCCTCCATGTGGCAGATCACTACAACAGGAGAAGGCAAGCGAGAAGGGTTCATAGTAGAACACACAAATAGCATACCTTCTCTGGCTCCACAACAAAACACTTCAATTAGGTCTGTACAGTACCCACTAGGCTTGGGCAGTATGCCGTATAGATCATAAACGGCACCATTGGTCGGATTTTTTAGTTAGTTGGTACTCTTAACGCTGTTTGCTAAATCACATCAATGTGAGTGAGGTGAGGGGATAAAATTACACCTCTCGACAGAGTGGAAGGGGTCATAGAGCCTACTAACGTTTGGGGTCACGTGACCTCGTCTACCTTTAGTAGGATAAGAGAGAGGAAGAGTGAAAATGGCAGATCTGGTGTCGTAAAAAAACTCCACCGCCCCTTTTTGGATACATTTTCGCTTTAGAACCAACGAGAAAGGGGAACCCAAGGATTTAACAGAGGTCATTTGCTAGATTTGCCGAAGGCAATACATACAATGTGCCCTCCTACCTCAGGGTTCACCAAGCTCTGAACTACGCAGGCCTCAGGGACCACAGCGCTGGGGACAACCCAGTCTCCATCACAGCTGACAATTATTAGGTCTTTTTCATAACTATCCAGATACAAAAAGCAAAGCACCCAGTGGTAGAGGTGCACAGACGGCGGTAGAAGTGCACAGACGGCGGTAGAGGTGCACAGACGGCGGTAGAGGTGCACAGACGGCGGTAGAGGTGCACAGACATGCACAGACGGTGGTAGAGGTGCACAGACATGCACAGACGGTGGTAGAGGTGCACAGACAGTGGTAGAGGTGCACAGACGGTGGTAGAGGTGCACAGACGGCGGTAGAGGTGCACAGACGGCGGTAGAGGTGCACAGACGGCGGTAGAGGTGCACAGACGGCGGTAGAGGTGCACAGACATGCACAGACATGCACAGACAGTGGTAGAGGTGCACAGACGGCGGTAGAGTTGCACAGACGTGCACAGACGGCGGTAGAGGTGCACAGAGGTGCACAGACGGCGGTAGAGGTGCACAGACGTGCACAGACGGCGGTAGAGGTGCACAGACGGCGGTAGAGGTGCACAGACATGCACAGACAGTGGTAGAGGTGCACAGACGGCGGTAGAGTTGCACAGACGGCGGTAGAGGTGCACAGACGGCGGTGCAGACGGCGGTAGAGGTGCACAGACGGCGGTACACAGACGGCGGTAGAGGTGCACAGACGGCGGTACAGACGGCGGTAGAGGTGCACAGACGGCGGTAGAGGTGCACAGACGGCGGTAGAGGTGAACAGACTGCGGTACACAGACGGCGGTAGAGGTGCACAGACGGCGGTAGAGGTGCACAGACGGCGGTAGAGGTGAACAGACTGCGGTACACAGACGGCGGTAGAGGTGCACAGACGGCGGTACAGACGGCGGTACAGACGGCGGTAGAGGTGCACAGACGGCGGTAGAGGTGAACAGACTGCGGTAGAGGTGCACAGACGGCGGTAGAGGTGAACAGACTGCGGTACACAGACGGCGGTAGAGGTGCACAGACGGCGGTACAGACGGCGGTAGAGGTGCACAGACGGCGGTGGCGGTGCACAGACGGCGGTAGACGACGGCTTCCGGGTTGGATGTGCACTGTGTTAAGAAGCAGTCTTGGTTGGGTTGTGTATCGGACGCATGACTTTCAACCTTCGTCTCTCCCGAGCCGTACGGGAGTTGTAGCGATGAGACAAGATAGTAGCTACTAAAACAATTGGATACCACGAAATTGGGGAGAAAAAGGGGCAAAACAAAAACTCACGAGTCCACATCTAATATACAATTAGATGCTAAACAATTCATTGTAAGTCGCTCTGGATAAGAGCGTCTGCTAAATGACTTAAATGTAAATGTAATTGTTGTCATTTAAGTATTTTCATTATTTTGATGGTGTTTTGTTGGATGCGCTATTTGCTATTGTTACTGTCCTATTTTGATATGGCAGCTACTGGCCATTTCGAAAGCCTGCTTATATCTTGTGTTGCTCAATTATGCGCAATATTCTATGCTTAACAAATCTTGTTGGAATTTACAGTGAGCTACAAAAGTATTGGGCCAGTGACAATTATATACTACCGTTCAAAAGTTTGGGGTCACTTTGAAATGTCCTTGTTTTTAAAAGAAAAGCACATTTAACATCAAACTGGTCAGAAATACAGTGTAGACATTGAGAAACAGACGCCTCAAAGTCCTCGACTGGCAGCTTCATTAAATAGTACCCACAAAACACCAGTCTCAACATCAACAGTGAAGAGGCAACTCTGGGATGCTGGCCTTCTAGGCAGAGTTGCAAAGAAAAAGCCATATCTCAGACTGGCCAATAAAAAGAAAAGACTAAGATGGGCTAAAGAACACAGACACTGGACAGAGGAACTCTGCCTAGAAGGCCAGCATCCCGGAGTCACTTCTTCACGGTTGATGTTGAGACTGGTGTTCTGCGGATACTATTTAATGAAGCTGCCAGTTGTGAGGCGTCTGTTTCTCAAACTAGACACTAATGTACAGGTCTTCTTGCGCAGTTGTGCACTGGGGCCTCCCACTCCTCTTTCTATTCTGGTTAGAGACAGTTTGCGCTGTTCTGTGAAGGGAGTAGTACACAGTGCTGTACGAGATCTTCAGTTTCTTGGCAATTTCTCGCATGGAATAGCTTTAGTTTCTCAAAACAAGAATAGACTGACGAGTTTCAGAAGAAAGCTCTTTGTTTCTGGCCCTTTTGAGCCTGTAATCACACCCACAAATGCTGACGCTCCAGACAGAACTAGTCTAAAGATGGCCAGTTTAATTGCTTCTTTAATTAGCACAACAGTTTTCAGCTGTGCTAACATATTTACGAAAGGGTTTTCTAGTGATCAATTAGCCTTTTAAAATGATAAACTTGGATTAGCTAACACAACGTGCCATTGGAACACAGGAGTGATGGTTGCTGATAATGGGCCTCTGTACGCCTAGGTAGATATTCCATAAAAGAAATCTGCCGCCTCCAGCTACAATAGACATTTACAACATTAACGATGTCTACACTGTATTTCTGATCAATTTGGACAAAAAATGTGCTCGACTTTCAAAAACAAGGACATTTCTAAGTGACCCCAAACTTTAGAACGTTAGTGTATATTTTTGTCTCCGTACTCCAGCACTTTGGATTTTAAATGATACAATGACTATGAGGTTAAAGAGCAGACCGAGGGTATTTTCATCCATACCATTTAGAAATTACAGCACTTTTTGTACATAGTGTCCCCCCCCATTTTAGGGGACCAAAAGTGTTGGGCCAAATTCACTTGTGTATTGTAGCAGTCAAAAGTTAAGTATTTGGTCCCATATTAACAGCACAATGTCTTTATCAAGTTTGTGACTCCAAATTTGTTTGGATGCATTTGCTGTTTGTTTTGGTTGCGTTCCAGATACATTTGTGCCAATAGAAACACTAAACACTTCTCCATTAATGTGGATGCTACCATGATTACAGATAGTCCTGAATGAATTGTGAATAATGCACTTGAGTGCAGAGCCAAAGTAAAGCGCTGGAGTACTCAGCCAAAACAATAAAAATGTGTCAGTATGTCAATTCACTATGTGTTCTTATTATAAACTGGATGGTTCGAGCCCTGAATGCTGATGGGCTGAAAGCCAATACTACGGGTATGACAAAACAAGTCTTTTTACTGCTCTAATTACGTTGGTAACCAGTTTATAATAGCAATAAGGCACCTCAGGAGTTTGTGGTATATTGCCAATATACCAAGGTGAAGGGTTGTTTGTATTTTAAGAAACGCAATTCTATGCTCTTCGTTCATTTGTTGGCCTGAGTTAACGCCTCGAGTCCCATGCCATCATAGTTATTTTGCTTCCAAAATTAACGTTTTATAAGAAGGCTGAGATTGTTTAACTGACTGCTTCCTGTGTTCATTATTGAAGCATGTTGAGCATTAACCTGCATATTGAGTTGGATTATAAGCCTAAATGGTAGGCTACAAGCAACAGGCATGGATGTGGTTGATGGGAAAGTGAACCATAATGGAAGAATTAGTATTCTATCCCATTTACAAATACAATGCTGCCTCACTGTGGCGAGATTGTTGTTGCACATTGTGTTGAAGAGAATGTATGAACCCTAATTTACCTAACAACTAGGCCTAGAAAAGTTCAGTCCCGCCACAGTTTTGGCACGTACATGAAGGCAGGCAGCATTGTAAGCGCAACACATGAACGCAAGGCACTGATGAACACATGCACCCCCCATACACACACACACGTAAGAAATGGTGTGCCGTACCTTGGATAGGGGTGATGTACACAGGGCAAGGTTTGACCTCATGGGGTACCAGTGACCGGGACAACTTCTCTCTGTTAAAGAATGAGTAGTCCAGCTTCAGGGGCACTGGGGGGAACACCTGTGTGATGGAGGAAGCACAAATCAAACATTGAAATGATGAACCATCTCCAACTCGCTAATTAACGTCTGCTGCATGGAGGAGCTGGAGTGGATTAGGAGCCAAATTGAAATAAACAGGCCTTAACGGGAAGTGACCTAACTGAAACTCATGCTGCCAAACCCTTTTGTTAGGTTTTGCACCAATGAATACACTCCTGTTGAGATGTGTCAATGGGGAAGGGGGGGGGGGGTCTAGGTAGGGTACAGTAGCTAGGGGGGGTTACCTGGGTGTAGCGGAGGGCTGGGTGGGCCCCCTGCACTGAAGTTATGGACAAGGGAAGCCCCTCCAGCGTCCACAGCTTCCTGCTTAGATCATCATATGACTGAACCACCTTCAGACTCTCCTCCTCACCAGTACTGCACACCTGGCGAACACACACACACAGCTTTAACAGGTTTCAGATGTCAAAGTTTGTATGGAGGGGATCATCAACCCAGAGTAAGATGCACTACTACAGAAAACTCAGAACTACCTCCCGTCCCACTTTGATGACATCATCCAGCATCCCTCCAATGTATCTCACACAGGATTCTGGTATATCTGCATGACTGAGGAGAAGAGAAAGGAGCCTCTCTTAAACCTGCTTCTAACAATACTTCCCATACAGCCAACACAACATCATACAAGGAAAAGATGGTGGAGAGTTGTGAAAGAGGCTTTGTGTGGATGCAAGCATTTTGATGAACAGCTCAGCCTACTCCTTCCTTCTAGTATAGGAGAGGGTTTATTTATTTCACCTTCATTTAACCAGGTAGGCCAGCTGAGAACAAGTTCTCATTTGCAACTGCGACCTGGTCAAGATAAAGCAAACCAGTGCGACAAAAACAACACAGAGTTATACATGGGATAAACAAACGTACAGTCAATGACACAATAGAAAAATCTATATATAGTGTCTGTAAATATAGTAAGATTAAGGAGGTAAGGCAATAAATAGGCCATAGTGGCAAAATAATTGCTAAATTGTAATTAAACACTGGAGTGATTGATGTGCAAGTAGAGATACTGGGGTGCGAAGGAGAAAAAAATAAATAACAATATGGGGATGAGGTAGTTGGGTTGGCTATTTACAGATGGGCTGTGTACAGGTGCTATGATCAGTAAGCTGCTCTGACAGCTGATGCTTAAAGTTAGTGAGGGAGAAGTAAATCTCCAGCTTCAGTGATTCTTGCAATTCGTTCCAGTCATTGGCAGCAGAGAACTGGAAGGAAAGGCGGCCAAAGGGGGGATTTTGAGCGCGTACTATGGGTGGGTGCTGCTATGGTGACCAGTGAGCTGAGACATGGCGTCGCTTTACCATGCAAAGACTTATATATGACCTGGAGCCAGTGGATTTGGCGACGAATATGAAGCAAGGGCCAGCCAACGAGCGCATACAGGTCGCAGTGGTGGGTAGTATATGGGGCTTTGGTGACAAAACGGATGGCACTGTGATAGACTGCGTCCAATTTGCTGAGTGTTGCAGGCTATTTTGTAAATGACATTGCCGAAGTCAAGGATCGGTAGGATAGTCACTTTTACGAGGGTGTTAGGCAGCATGAGTGAAGGATGCTTTGTTGCGAAATAGGAAGCTGATTCTACATTTAACTTTGGATTAGAGATGCTTAATGTGAGTCTGGAAGGAGAGTTTACAGTCTAACCAGACACCTAGGTATTTGTAGTTGTCCACATATTCTAAGTCAGAACCGTCCAGGGTAGTGATTCTAGATGGGCGGGCGGGGGCAGCGATAGGTTGAAGAGCATGAATTTAGTTTTACTTGTATTTAAGAGCAATTGGAGGCCACGGAAGGAGAGCTGTATGGCATTGAAGCTTGTCTGGAGGTTTGTAAACACAGTCTCCAAAGAAGGGCCAGATGTATACAGAATGGTGTCGTCTGCGTAGAGGTGGATCAGAGAATCACCAACAGCAAGAGTGACATGATTGAAGTATACAGAGAAAAGAGCCGGCCCGAGAACTGAACCCTGTGGCACCCCCATGGAGACTGCCAAAGGTCCGGACAACAGGCCCTCCGATTTGACACACCGAACTCTGAGAAGTAGTTGGTGAACCAGGCGAGGCAGTCATTTGAGAAACCAAGGATGTTGAGTCTGCCGATCAGAATGCGGTGATTGACAGAGTCGAAAGCCTTGGCCAGGTCAATGAAGACGGCTGCACAGTACTGTCTTTTATCAATGGCAGTTATGATATCGTTTAGGACCTTGAGCGTGGCTGAGGTGCAGCCATGACCAGCTCGGAAACCAGATTGCATAGCAGAGAAGGTATAGTGGGATTCAAAATTGTCGGTGATCTGTTTGTTAACTTGGCTTTCGAAGAAAGATAGATATAGGTCTGTAACTGTTTGGGTCTAGAGTGTCTCCCCCTTTGAAGAGGGGGATGACCGCAGCAGCTTTCCAATCTTTAGAGATCTCAGACGATACGAAAGAGATGTTGAACAGACTCGTAATAAGGGTTGCAACAATTGCGGCGGATAATTTTAGAAAGAGGGTCCAGATTGTCTAGCGCAGCTGATTTGTAGGGATCCAGATTTTGCAGCTCTTTCAGAACATCAGCTATCTGGACTTGGGTGAAGGAGAAATGGAGGAGGCTTGGGCAAGTTGCTGTGGGGGGTGCAGAGCTGTTTACCGGGGTAGGGGTAGCCAGGTGGAAGAATGGCCAGCCGTACAAAAATGCGTATCGAAATTCTCTATTATTGTAGATTTATCGGTGGTGACAGTGTTTCCTAGCCTCAGTGCAGTGGGCAGCTGGGTGCTCTTATTCTCCATGGACTTTACAGTGTCCCAGAACTTTTGTAGTTTGTGCTACAGGATGCCAATTTCTTTTTGAAAAAGCTAGCCTTTGCTTTCCTAACTGTCTGTGTATATTGGTTCCTAACTTCCCTGAAAATGTGCATATCGCAGGGGCTATTTGATGCTAATGCAGTACGCCACAGGATGTTTTTAAGCTGGTCAAGGGCAGTCAGGCCTGGAGAGAACCAAGGGCTATATTTGTTCTTAGTTCAATTTTTTTTTAAATGGGCATGCTTATTTACGATGGTGAGGAAAGCACTTTTAAAGAATAACCAGGCATCCTCTACAGATGGAATGAGGTCATTATCCTTCCAGGATACCCGGGCCAGGCTAATTAGAAAGGCCTACTCACTGAAGTGTTTTAGGGAGCATTTGACAGTGATGAAGGGTGGTCGTTTGACCACGGACCCATAACGCACACAGGCAATGAGTCAGTGATCGCTGAGATCCTGGTTGAAGACAGCGGAGGTGTATTTAGAGGGCAGGTTGGTCAAGATGATATCTATGAGGGTGCCCATGTTTACGGATTTAGGGCTGTACCTGGTAGGTTCCTTGATAATTTGTGTGAGATTGAGGGCATCTAGCTTAGATTGTAGAATGGCTGGGGTGTTAAGCATATCCCAGTTTAGGTCACCTAACAGTACAAACTCTGAAGATGGATGGGGGGGTGCAATTATTCACATATGGTGTCCAGGGCACAGCTGGGGGAGGTCTATAACAAGCGGCAACAGTGAGAGACTTGTTTCTGGAAAGGTGGATTTTTAAAAGTAGATGCTCGAACTGTTTGGGCACAGACCTGGATAGCATCACAGAACTCTGCAGGCTAATTCCACCCCCTTTGGCAGTTCCACCTTGACAGAAATGTTGTAGTTGGGGATGGAAATGTCTGAATTTTTTGTCTTCCTAAGCCAGGATTCAGGCACGGCTAGGACATCAGGGTTGGCAGAGTGTGCTAAAGCAGTGAATAAAACTTAGGGAGGAGGCTTCTAATGTTAACATGCATGAAACCAAGGCTTGTACGGTTACAGAAATCAACAAATGATAGCACCTGGGGAATAGGAGTGGAACTGGGGGCTCCCGGGCCTGGTTTAACCTCTACATCACCAGAGGAGGAGTAGGATAAGGGTATGGCTAAAGGCTAGAAGAACTGGTTGTCTAGTGTGTTTGGAACAGAGAATAAAAGGAGTAGATTTCTGGGCGTGGTAGAACAGATTCAGGGCATAATGTACAGACATTGGTATGGTAGGATGTAAGTACAGTGGAGGTAAACCTAGGCATTGAGTGACGATGAGGTTTCGTCTCTGGAGGCAGCAATTAAGCCAGGTGAGGTCTCCGGATGTGTGTAGGGTGGGACAAAAGAGCTATCTAAGGCATTTTGAGTGGGACTGAGGACTCTACAGTGAAATAAAACAATAAGAACTAGATGAGACAGCAGCAGGCAAGGAATATTGACATTGGAGGCATAAAGCAATCGCAGGTGTTGATCAGGAGACCTAAGACAATAACGGGTAAATGGCGATTAAATGGGTAGAGCGGGTCAGTTAGGTACATACAGGACCTGTGTTCGAGGCTGGGGCCGACAGGTAAACAAAAGGGTAGTGATCCCAAACTGGATGCAGTCTATCACAGTGCCATCCGTTTTGTCACCAAAGACCCATATACTACCCACACTGCAACCTGTACGCTCTCGTCGGCTGGCACTCGCTACATATTCGTCGCCAGACCCACTGGCTCCAGGTCATATATAAGTCTTTGCTAGGTAAAGCGACGCCTTGTCTCAACTCACTGGTCACCATAATACCCACCCGTAGCACGCGCTCCAGCAGGTGTATCTCACTGGTCATCCCCAAAGCCACCACCTACTTTGGCCGCCTTTCCTTCCAGTTCTTTGCTTCCAATGACTGGAACGAATTGCAAGTTGGAGACTTATATCTCCCTCACTAACTTTAAGCATCAGCTGTCTGAGCAGCTAACTGATCGCTGCAGCTGTACACAGCACACCTGTAAAAAGCCCATCCAATCTACCTACCTAATCCCCATATTGTTTTTATTTACTTTTTTGCACACCAGTATTTCTACTTGCATATCATTCTCTGCACATCTATCACTCCCGTGTTAATTTGCTAAGTTGTAAATACTTCGCTACCGTGGTCTATTTATTGCCTTACCTCCTCACACCATTTGCACACACTGTATATATACTTTATATTGTGTTATTGACTGTATGTTTGTTTATTCCATGTGTAACTGTGTTTGTGTCTGACCTCTTTCTCTCCAGATGACATCTCGCGTCTTGTGACGGCCGGCCGCCCAACAACCTGCCCGCTTGACCCTATCCCCTCCTCTCTTCTCCAGACCATCTCCGGTGACCTTCTCCCTTACCTCACCTCGCTCATCAACTCATCCCTGACCGCTGGCTACGTCCCTCCCGTCTTCAAGAGAGCGAGAGTTGCACCCCTTCTGAAAAAACCTACACTCGATCCCTCCGATGTCAACAACTACAGACCAGTATCCCTTCTTTCTTTTCTCTCCAAAACTCTTGAACGTGCCGTCCTTGGCCAGCTCTCCCGCTATCTCTCTCAGAATGACCTTCTTGATCCAAATCAGTCAGGTTTCAAGACTAGTCATTCAACTGAGACTGCTCTTCTCTGTATCACGGAGGCGCTCCGCACTGCTAAAGCTAACTCTCTCTCCTCTGCTCTCATCCTTCTAGACCTATCGGCTGCCTTCGATACTGTGAACCATCAGATCCTCCTCTCCACCCTCTCCGAGTTGGGCATCTCCGGCGCGGCCCACGCTTGATTGCGTCCTACCTGACAGGTCGCTCCTACCAGGTGGCGTGGCGAGAATCCGTCTCCTCACCACGTGCTCTCACCACTGGTGTCCCCCAGGGCTCTGTTCTAGGCCCTCTCCTATTCTCGCTATACACCAAGTCACTTGGCTCTGTCATAACCTCACATGGTCTCTCCTATCATTGCTATGCAGACGACACACAATTAATCTTCTCCTTTCCCCCTTCTGACGACCAGGTGGCGAATCGCATCTCTGCATGTCTGGCAGACACATCAGTGTGGATGACGGATCATCACCTCAAGCTGAACCTCGGCAAGACGGAGCTGCTCTTCCTCCCGGGGAAGGACTGCCCGTTCCATGATCTCGCCATCACGGTTGACAACTCCATTGTGTCCTCGTCCCAGAGCGCTAAGAACCTTGGCGTGATCCTGGACAACACCCTGTCGTTCTCAAATAACATTAAGGCGGTGGCCCGTTCCTGTAGGTTCATGCTCTACAACATCCGCAGAGTACGACCCTGCCTCACACAGGAAGCGGCGCAGGTCCTAATCCAGGCACTTGTCATCTCCCGTCTGGATTACTGCAACTCACTGTTGGCTGGGCTCCCTGCCTGTGCCATTAAACCCCTACAACTCATCCAGAACGCCGCAGCCCGTCTGGTGTTCAACCTTCCCAAGTTCTCTCACGTCACCCCGCTCCTCCGCTCTCTCCACTGGCTTCCAGTTGAAGCTCGCATCCGCTACAAGACCATGGTGCTTGCCTACGGAGCTGTGAGGGGAACGGCACCTCACTACCTCCAGGCTCTGATCAGGCCCTACACCCAAACAAGGGCACTGCGTTCATCCACCTCTGGCCTGCTCGCCTCCCTACCACTGAGGAAGTACAGTTCCCGCTCAGCCCAGTCAAAACTGTTCGCTGCTCTGGCCCCCCAATGGTGGAACAAACTCCCTCACGACGCCAGGACGGCGGAGTCAATCACCACCTTCCGGAGACACCTGAAACCCCACCTCTTTAAGGAATACCTAGGATAGGATAAAGTAATCCTTCTCCCCCCTTAAAAGACCTAGATGCACTATTGTAAAGTGGCTGTTCCACTGGATGTCATAAGGTGAAAGCACCAATTTGTAAGTCGCTCTGGATAAGAGCGTCTGCTAAATGACTTAAATGTAAATGTAATGTAAATGTGTCGCACTGCTTTGCTTTATCTTGGCCAGGTTGCAGTTGTAAATGAGAACTTGTTCTCAACTGGTCAACCTGGTTAAATAAAAGGTGGAATAAAATAAAAAGTATTAATTAAACCGACTGATACAGGGTCAGATCTTTATCCATCCCCAAAATGGTTATGATTAGGATTGGAGGTAGGATGATCTGATTCTAGATCTGTGCTTAGGAGTGGTGAGGTACGTACAGCTGCAGCAGGTGGGTGATGAGCTGGCGTGGGACCAGTCTCTTTTGACAGATGGTCTCTCCTTCCCACACCACAGCCTCCGTGATGTCACCGTCCTGGAACCGACGCAGCTCAGAGCGAGACCCCCACAGCTGCCTGAACTCCTCAGCCTGCACAAACACACACAGCAGTGCAAATGACACACACAACTGGATGACACATTTGAAAGCATGGTATTAATTGTTAACACAGAAACACAAAGAGAGAAATAGACACAGACCTTGGGACTATCGGCTGGGGGTCCTCTCTCCAGTACAGAGGCCGCCTGTTCTGGGTTGAGCAGCAGGCCAAAGGACAGGGGTGGCTGGGCGTTGTGCTTCGGAGCATCACTCTCCACCGGCCACTGCCATAGCAAACATACACTGTTACACACACCAACCAGACTACCCATTAGGAACGTTATCAAGTAAACAGTTCACTCTAAAACGTACTGGACCAGTCCGTCCCAGTCAACAGACCTGAATTACACACAACCTGTCTCAACACCACACACACATTTTACAAAGTGAAACACAGGAACACAAACCATTCAGTACTATTTAACATACGGAAATCAAAGAAAGCAGGAGAATGCTCACCTCGGGGTCAGGGGTCAGTGAGTGGGTGAGGAGGCGGACTCTTTGGCCCAGTCCTCGTTGCAGGAGGGAGAGGATGAAGGGGAGTGCGGTGAGGACGTAGTTTCCACTGTGGTCCATGAGTTCACTGAGGAGGTTGAGTTTCTTACAGCAGCACTGCAGCTTGACCAGCTCACACAGCCTGATGACAGAGACACACAGGAGAGGAGAACAAACAGAATATGGGGGAGGGAGGGGTCAAAGTTAATACAAGAGGAGAGAACAATAAGTGTGTGTGTGCTAGCGTGTGTTCCGAACAAGGCCTTACTGGAAGACATGGTCACTGGTCCTGATCATGGGCTTGGGGGTCATGAGTAGGGCATGGAATCCATCCACGGTGGGGTCGTCCCAAAACTGCAGCGACAGAGAAGCCTCGTGCTGCACCTGAGAGCCAAACAAGCTACAGTCAACCAATCAGAGGGCATGTTACTGCCATCCAGCCAATCTCAAGGCACCTTGCCACAGGGCACTCACCTGTTTGTAGGTGCAGGCTGTCATGTCAGCACACATGTTGAGGTGTCCAGAGGGGTCGACAAAAACAACCTGGAAAGCAGTGTGGAACTCGGCGAGAGAGGGCTGAGGGAGGGAACGAAAGAAAACAAGGGGGAGAAGAACATGTGATTATGATCCATAATGGAGAAAATAGAAAAGCACTCCTATTACTAAAGAAAAATTCCCCCCAAAAAACTAGCTTCTTGTATTTGTTTCATTAGTCCATTGTTGATATTGTCCCAAAATGTTTTGCATGTCAGAAATCGAGTTGAAGAGATACAATTCAAAATACAGAAATACAGCCGGTATGATGCATTTTGCATCACATGATGATTATACCAGCTGTACTTCGAAAGTTATACAACTTGAAAACTTTTTGGGACTATATCAACAAAGGACTAATGGAAAACAAATGCCAAAAGATAGTTTTTGGGTGGCATTTGGACTAGTCCTGCCTCACCGCTGTTGAATCTGGGCCTTTGGCTAGGGTAATTCCATTCTCGGTCAGGTCGTTGAAAGCTGAGATTGAGAAGAAAGCGATGACAATGAGACCGGCTCTAAACAGAGTAGTGATGAGATCAACACCAAACACTTTGCAATAACACCAGGTATGGTATTTATGGTACATGCAATGTTACTCCAACAGTAGGAGTAGACAGACAGGTAGGAGATGAGACCTCATGCATCTTACCCAGGAAATGCAGGCTGTTGCGGAGCAGCTGGTAGGCTGTCATGGTGTTGCTGACTCTGTGGCAGGAGAGGAGGTATGCCAGCAGCATGGAGCCCAGGAATCCACTGAAACACCCAACGCCCTGGGGGAAGAAAGAGTAGTTTAAGCACAGGGTTCATTCAGCCCAGTAAAACTCTTGATAGAGAGGGAGCGGGTGGTGGTGCAGGGGCCCATACCTGGTCCAGCTCCCTCTGTCTGAGCCACACTTTGAGCAGTGCCACTCCCTCTGCAAAGGCGGCACACTGGGAGCTCACAGCGGTCAGGAACTGCAGGTGGGCCCTGGGTAGCATGTCCCCAAGAACAGAACTGTTGTAGTGGGGAGTGGGCGGCTCACTTGTCGCTGCCCAAAAATACAGACAGAAAAGGAATGGATGAGAACGTGGACTTAAGTCTGATTTAAAGGTGAAGAATCTATCCAATGCACAGCTGTAATTCGGGTTTGTGTACCATCTCCCTCAACAAGGAACACTCATCTCATTTAACAATCAGTTTCCATTAACATCCTAAATCAGAAGAGACCTGTATTTTTGGAAACAATATATCGAAGCTGCTTGGTTTGAGTTGAGGCCCTCACCTGGCTGAGAGCTCCCCAGGCCAGTATACCAGTCGGTGCGGATGTTGTTCCTCTGGGGGTGGAAGCGGCTGGGCTTGAAGAAGCCCGGTGGAGGGCAGGCGTGGAGTCGCAAGGTGAAACTGGAGGAGTCTTTGCCTGGAAAAGGGGCCATTTCATTTAATCATTACTGACACACACAAACCAATATTGTGAATAGGTACATGAACAGGTAGTGAATAGGTGCTTGCCGACAACCATATGAATTGCATGCTAAATCCAACCAAGCTAGGCTTTGAGTTAAGGAACACCGTAAAAAAAAGGTTTAAGCTCTACAAGACTTGGCCTTAGAATGAACCAACTGTTCAATCAAACAAATGTATTCATGGAGCCCTTTGAACATCAGCCGATGTCACAAAGAGCTATACAGAAACCCAGCCTAAAACCCCAAAAAGCAAGCTATGCAGATGTAGAAGCACTGTTGCTATCCCACCCTTCTGTGACAGATGCTAGGTACCTGGAGGGGAAAGCAACAGGATAGGACGGAGGCGGTTGCCATGGAGACATGAGTACCGCATGGCCCCGATGGCGGGAGAGGCGGCAAGATGTTGTGCCAGTCCTGCCAGGTAAATCGCCCTCTTCCGTGGGTACCTCTGGTTTAAGGCATCTTTAGGGTGCAGGACATCCTGAAGATAATACATGAATAGACGTATGTTGTTATTTCTGTTGTACGACCAAACGTTGACTCTTATTGTTCAGAGTGAACAGTGTGGCGTTACGTACAGCAGGAATAGCGACTGCCAGATCAACTGAGATGCCTGGTTTGGTGCAGGTGCCCAGTGGGTAGCTGCCTATGATGGTAACAGATATGGGCGGTGCCATGTGAAACTTGCCCTTGGCTGCCTTTGGCACCAAGACAAAGGGGACCTTCACCCCTCCTGACAACCATGACAAGTCACTTAGCTGGGGAAAAAGCAAGAGAGAGATCAATGGCAAACATTTTGGAGATCATTGAGATCAGACCAAATACAACAAGTTCCCACTATTTCTAATCCCCTGGAACCACCGTATCACTGACATACCTCCATGTCAGAAGTCTGTGGTACAGTCTGGAGCTGCTCAGTGACACTCTGGACAAAAGAGTCAATCAGCTGCTTCCTGCGCTCACTCAGGGAAACCTCCTTCAGCAGCTCCTCCATCTGTTGGCATTGGCAGAGACAGAGGGAGATTAAGAAATATATATGTATATGCATGCATGGGACCATTGAGACTGCTGTCATGTTGCTAAGTGGCCGTGTGGTCCCCCCTTCATCAGAAATACTGGAATGTAGGCGTGTGTGTACACACACACACACAAACACACAATGTCAATGTTCTTGAAAACGATTCATTTGTGAATGAACCACCGACCTCCACCCATACCTAACCCCCCTCTCACCTGCATCTTGAGCAGGCTGCAGTGGAACAGGCTCTCGGCCTCCTTGAGCTGGTTTAGTTCATCTGCGGTGGGAGGTTTGTAGAGGTCACCGCGCGACAGCTTCACGGGACGGAGGAGCCCGTTCTGGACCACCTCGGGCTTACCCCTTTTGGCCCTGGTCGGGCCCTCATCTTCCTCATCGTGCGAAGACTCTGATTGCTCCATCTTTGAAACGTGAGAATCATGTGTAACGTTATCATATCAGAATATATATATCATAATATGGTGTAGTGCGAGATCTAGCTAGTAAACTAACTAGCATCAAATTGGCTGCATGGTGGATATAAAGGCATGGGCTAGCTAGAGTTGGCTAGATAAATTGGACTAGCTACAGAAACTCGTCATAACTTAAATTCCGACAACCATTCAAATACTAACGTTATCTGTAATACTAAGCGAATAGATATTGTCTCCGCTAGATAATGTTACCGTTACGTTAGCCACACATGAAGAATTACAGTACACTGTAATGTGCGATGCTAACGTTAGCTGGCAGCTAATTACTAGTACTAGTCGTCATTGCCTCATGCTAAAATGAAAAAGTTCACACTATATAATGTAAGTTACCTGCTCCTTGGCTGTTGCTTTCATCTTTTATTTATTCACTGGTTGTTCAATAGGCAATCGTTTTATTTCCATGCATATGAAAACTTTTAGTTATCGGCACAATTCTCACGTGTGGACTAGATCAGTCAGACCCTAGTGCATTACGACACACAACTGTGTGTTACGATTGGGTAATTTCCGTTGAACTCCGCCCATCTAATTCAAGATGCGTTGCATGAGCATACACGGAAGGATGCAGAGGAAGAGAGGCCCAACTTGGGTGGAAAACCTTTCTCCCTCCAGCAGGTGGCGTTTTTCCCCCGTTGTTTCGCCAACCAAGCAGGGAGTTTTTGTATGGAGGTCGATGAGGGTCAAATTTGGTCAACAAAAAATGTATGGCGTATCTGCTACGTGAGGTTTATTTAATCGAAAATAAGTTTCGTAATGCTTAAATTATGAGTGTACTGATATAAGTAAAACAAGTGACATCCCTGCAACTTTGAGAAAAAAACACTATATTGGAGTTGTCTCTAGATCAAATTGTATTTGTCACATGCGCCGAATACAACAGGTTAAATGCTTACTTACAAGCCCTCAACCAACAATGCAGTTAAGAAAAATACCTACAAAAATAAGAAATAAAAGTAACAAATAATTAAAGAGCAACAGTAAAATAACAATAGCGAGGCTATATACAGGGGGTACTGTAAGGGACTGCTAATTCCTATGTAGGTGACATTACATTACTATTAATTCCTATGTAGGTGACATTACACTACTATAGCTGAGACAACGTATTTTCATAGTAAAACAGGTTGGGCCCCATACAGGATATCTCTCACACACACACATTACACACGGACTCTCGAGGACAAGATAGGGACGCACACACATTACACACGGACTCTCGAGGACAGGACAGGGACGCATACGCTCTTACACACTGACCCCAGAAGACAGGGACAACGCACATACAGTACACACATAGCTGCCGAGGACACCCAGATAAGACACCCACAGATTGGCAGAAAGCCTAGACTTGGAGACAAACTAGCACACACACATAATCTCCCTCCCAGCCGAACATTGTGTGACTGAAGATAGCGCACACACCAGATCTCCTTTTCAGCTGAACATGGTGTGACGACCAAGAACAGGCATGGCAGGATTCTACGATGACGGACAGACAACAGAGCCAATGCCGGATGACTACACCCCAGCCTGATCCAATCCGAAGATCCGATCTCCTAGAAATCAACCTACTTTCTGTTCTGTATATGAAGCTTGTACTCACTGTTAGCAAGGTTCCTTTCTGCTAGTCTCTGATGAGCTAACAGAGGGGCCCGTATATACGCTGTACCAGATATCTTCACTCTGAATAAACCTGTCGCTTGTCGTACAATCTACCACCTTGTCTGCATCGATCCTTGACCGACTCACCCTTTATCATATCCCATTATCAACAGTACCGATACAGTCTTGTGGCTTGGGGGTAGAAGCTGTTTAGAAGCCTCTTGGACCCAGACTTGGCGCTCTGGTACCGCTTGCGTGCGTTAGCAGAGAGAACAGTCTATGACTAGGGTGGCTGGAGTCTTTGAACTTTTTTAGGGCTTTCCTCAGACAACGCCTGGTATAGAGGTCCTGGATGGCAGGAAACTTGGCCCCGGTGATGTACTGGGCTGTACGCACTACCCTCTGTAATGCCTTGCGGTCAGAGGCCGAGCAGTTGCCATACCAGGCAGTGATGCAATGCTCTCAATGGTGCAGCTGTAGAACCTTTTGAAGATCAGATGGCGATGTATATTCATGTCATGAGGCTAGTGGCATAGCATCTCTCTCCATTGAACATAGGAATTTGATGTCAATAACCCTCATTGAATATTCAAAAGGGGATTACAATAACAAGATGTATCCAATCCAAAGAAAGGATAGGCGGGAGCTAGACAGCCCGCCTTGCCTGTGTGGACAACGACTCCCATTGTTAGGGCGGAGAAACGTATCTTGTCAGTATATCCATAATCTGTGGTTGATGCGACCCAATATTTACAAGAGCTTTACTACTGGGCTGTAACAAAAGCCAACAACTCTCCAGGACCAGAAGTGAATATAATATAGAAAATCTACCAGACATAAAATATATTTATTTTATGTTTCATTGTCACATACACCCCGGATAGGTGCAGTGAAATGCATTGTTTTACAGGGTCATCCATAGTAGTATCGTGCCACTGGAGCACTGACATAAGTAAGTTAAGTATCTTGCTTAAGGGCATATCGAAGGATTTGTCACCACGTCATCTCGGGTATTCAAACCAGCGACCTTTCGGTTCCTAGCCCAACACTACTATACCTGCCGCCCACAATCTTACCAGAGTAAATAAACAAAGAAACAAGTGAATTATAATTACGCTTTAACTACAGGGGTGTGTGTTCTCACATTTTGACCAGAATGATCATTTCAATTTGCAGCACTGTTGTGGATTGTGCAGTTATTGGTAGTCATGTTTGGCATGACATCTTTATTTTGGTGCTTTTCTAATACAGCAGGCCAGTTAAAACATAGATACTTTGAGCTTTTCAGAAGAGAACCCAGATGTCATGAGCCACTCATCGATGGCTTTCTCATTGTTCTCCACATCCTCTTGCCAGTCCAGATGCCAACGCAGGTTTGCAATGACTTGGGTATAATTGTCACCAAGACTCTTTCGCCATGCAGCAAACTGTTGCTTATTGTAGAGACAGATTGCCTGAGAGACTTGGGGGTAGTCTACTGCGCTGCGCAGCAGCTTGTCCAGGTGACGACACACATCAGGGAATTTGGACGCCACATTGTGAAGCTCCTCTTTGTCCACCGTTAGGTCTGTCAGGGGAGAGAGATGTTAAAAGTGTTACAAGAGGAAAGGTTGCAGAGATTTGATCTACGTAGACCCTGCGGCTGAGGGAGGGCTGCACTGAGGGAACATTCTGACAAAGGTTTTAGTGGGGAATGACATGACATATTTATTTAACCTTTATTTAACTAAGGAAGTCAGTTGACAGATAAATAATGCCAAAAGATATGTGGCTATGCTTAAAAATCACATACCAAGTACACACAGTAGTGGTACTGTTCCAAATCATATTTATCCACTAAATAAAAGGATTAGATATTGGACCATGTGTAATTTACATGCTGATAAGTAATGATGGGGGATAAAAACAAACCCTAAACCCTATTTCCTCCAGTAATCTTTCAGTGGGGGGGGGGGGGGGGGGGCACTCACCGAAAAGCTGCGGGGGGACACTCACACCATCTGCATAGGTAATGTACTTCCACCGGCCCTCCCTCAACATATAGGTGGAGGCGTTGGCATTGCAACCGTGGTATTCACTCAATACCCAGTCTGGGCGAGGCCGTGCGGGCAGGGCAGCAGACTGAGACAGCAAAGGCAGGAGTGAATGACCACTAAGGCCACCTGGCACTGCTACACCTGCCATCTCTGCAAACATGTATGTGGAATGGAATCAGTTTACTGACCAGGATGTGTAACAACCCTTTGAATCCCTCCACATCATCGAGCCCTGTGCTTCTGACCCGCATATACTCCTGTACTTACCCAGCACAGTGGGATAGATGTCCACCAAGGACACTAGCTGACTCAGCCGCAGGCCAGACTTCACCCCAGGCCCCATGATGAGCAGGGGGACATGGGAGCTGCCCTCAAACATGGACATCTTGTAGAACTGTCGGTGCTCCATGGCCAGGTCGCCGTGGTCAGACGTGAAGAGCAGCACTGTGGTGTCCAGCAAGCCTGTGTCTCGCAAAGCTGAGATCACCTGGCCTAGAAGGACCACAGAGAGTAGCGCAGCCACAGAATGGTTAGTACTCTCCGGGATCCTTCGAACATCCCTACCCTGAACCCTTACCTAACTTTAACTATTTCAAAATATCAACATTAAATGGAGTAGGGACATTGCAAGGATCCCAGATAGCACGGACCGCAACAGAATGAGTGTCTGTTGGGATTGCATTCAAGGAGTAGAAGTGTGTAATGTAAGGGACTACTTATTCAACTTCCAAACTACATTTGAAAACAGTTTTGTTTTGCCAAGAATGTTTTACACCTAATCAATGTATGACCGAATACAAACAGTGTAGCTATTCCCTCCGCAAGGCAATCAAACAAGCTAAGCGTAAGTATAGAGACAAAGTAGTCGCAATTCAACGGCTCAGACACAAGAGGTATGTGGCAGGGTCTACAGTCAATCACGGATTACAAAAAGAAAACCAGCCTCGTCGCGGACCAGGATGTCTTGCTCCCAGACAGACTAAATAACTTTTTTGCCCGCTTTGAGGACAATACAGTGCCACTGACACGGCCCGCAACCAAATCCTGCGGACTCTCCTTCACTGCAGCCGACGTGAGTAAAATATTTAAACGTGTAAACCCTCACAAGGCTGCAGGCCAGACGGCATCCCCAGCCGTGTCCTCAGAGCATGCGCAGACCGCATGGCTGGTGTGTTTACGGACATATTCAATCAATCCTTATCCCAGTCTGCTGTTCCCACATGCTTCAAGAGGGCCACCATTGTTCCTGTTCCCAAGAAAGCTAAGGTAACTGAGCTAAACGACTACCGCCCCGTAGCACTCGCTTCCGTCATCATGAAGTGCTTTGAGAGATGAGTCAAGGACCATATCACCTCCACCCTACCTGACACCCTAGACCAGACATGGGCAAACTACGGCCCGCGGGCCACATACGGCCCGTTAGGCTTTTTAATCCGGCCCGCCGAACTTGTCCAAATTATAGTAAAAATCTCCTTTTTTCCCCTTTCCCTGCAATGCCCACGTTTCCCCAATAGATGGCGCACTCAAACCACATTGACCGTTGTTGGAGTGGCGCGTAATTTCTCTTTATTTCACTTTAATTTTCACTTCGTTTCACGTCACCATTAAGCCCTTCTGTGAAAATGAGCAGACCAAAGAGAAGGAAAGTGGACAGCGAATGCCGAGTGTTTAATAAGGAGTGGACAACAAAATACTTCTTCACTGAAGTCCGATCAACGGCTGTATGTCTGATATGCCAAGAAGCTGTTGCGGTTTTCAAAGAGTACAATATCAGCCGTCACTTTGCCACGAAGCATGCAAACTATGCTAGCAAGCAGTCAACACAAGAACGGGCGGCTACTGCTCAGAGGTTGGCAGCTAATTTACAGAGTCAACAGAACTTTTTCACCGACAAACTGCAATTCAAGAGTCAAGTACCAAGGCAAGTTATTTGCTGGCATTCAAATTAGCAAAGGCTAGCAAGCCTTTCTCCGAAGGCGAGTTTTGAAAGAGTGCATGGTAGAGACAGCAGGTCTCTTGTGTCCGGAGAGCAAAGCCAAGTTTGAAAAAATCAGTTTAGCACGCAGGACAGTGACTCGCCGCGTGGAACTGATTGACGAAGATATAGTCAGCGAGTTAAACAAAAAGGCGGAGTCCTTTAAGTTATATTCACTAGCACTGGATGAAAGTAACGACATAAAAGACACTGCTCAGCTCCTAATTTTTATCCGAGGGATTAACGACAGTTTTGAGATAACGGAGGAGCTTTTGAGCATGGAATCACTGAAAGGGAAAACGCGAGGAGAGGACTTATATGAACAGGTGTCTGCTGTCATCGAGAGAATGAAGCTACCTTGGAGTAAACTTGCCAATGTCACCACGGATGGATCGCCAAATTTAACTGGAAAAAACATTGGGCTGCTGAAAAGAATCCAGGATAAAGTGAAAGAAGAAAACCCTGACCAGGATGTTATTTTACTTCACTGCATCATTCATCAGGAGTCTCTGTGTAAATCTGTATTGCAGCTTAATCACGTCGTGGATCCAGTTGTAAAACTTGTTAAAACTTCATACGAGCAAGGGGACTTAATCATCGTCAGTTCATTACGTTCCTGGAAGAAACTAATGCGGATCACCAGGACCTAATTTACCACTCTCGCGTCCGCTGGTTAAGTTTGGGGAAAGTGTTTCAACGAGTCTGGGAGCTCAAAGACGAGATTCGCTCATTTTTTAATTTAATGGGGAAATCCGAAGAATTCCCCGAGCTGAGCGACACAAACTGGCTTTGTGACTTTGCGTTTGCTGTGGACATATTTTCACACATGAATGAGCTGAACGTGAAGCTACAGGGGAAAGATCAGTTTGCGCACGACATGTACACAAATGTGAGAGCCTTCAAATCCAAGCTGGTTTTATTCTCCAGGCAAATGTCAAACAAATCTTTCGCACATTTCCCCACACTAGCCGTGCAGAAAGAGGCCGCCCGAAATGCGAAGAAATACTGCAAATCACTGGACGAAGACCCCGAATCAGCACCGCAGGAGCTGCAATTGGAACTGATCGATCTTCAGTCTGACTCCGTCTCAAATGAGAAGTTCAAGTCTCTTAAACTGAATGACTTTTACGCTTCACTTAACGAGACCGCGTTTCCAAACCTCCGGAGGACGGTGCAGAAGATGCTGGTGTTGTTTGGCTCGACCTACGTGTGTGAGCAGACGTTTAGCGTCATGAAAATCAACAAAGCCCATCACAGATCCAAGTTAACTGACCAACACCTCAGATCTGTCCTGAGAATTGCCACAACAAAACTAACTCCAGACTTTGATGCACTGGCAAAAAAGGGAGACCAACAACACTGTTCCCACTGAAATGGTGAGTTTTTCTGCTGTGTTATGAAAAAATGCATATGGAAAGTTTGGAAGTGCGTCTTTTAATTAAGAGCAATGCGCATTTACGCACAGCAGCGGTACAGTAGCTTAATTAACACGCCGCACATCGCTCTTAATTTAAATTTAAATTTTCAGCTGCAGGTAGGATATTTAATACAGCCTATGTCTGTGTGCTTGGCAACGATACACGTGTACTGTTTGCGCGTGAAGGCGAGGGCGTCCGTGGCGAGTTTGTAGAGCGGGCGGTCAGGACAATCCATCCATGATTTTGCGGAGTTTAACACAAGTAGATATTATTGAGCTTGAGTATTTCGTTGTGTAATAATATGTTTTGAAAGTGATTCCATTTTTCAATAAATGTTGATTTCTTTAACTTTGCACCTTCGATTGAAACTTATTAAAAACAGACGCAATCTTGATAAATCACAGTGCGTATGTTATTTTAATCTATTTACATTTCCCCCTCCCAGTATCTGCGAAATAGTATGTAAATGCCATATCTTGCATATTCCTTGAGACAAATTTATTAACTGATAAGGGCTATTTTTCACATTTGAAAGACAGTTAATAAATTGGGTTGTAGTGTTCTTACTGTGCTATGAGGTTTGCACACACTACATTTAATGCTTTAGTATATCCTGCCCAAACACTCCCTCCAAATGCTCCTGGCCCGGCCCCTCTGTCAAATTTTAGAACCCATTGTGGCCCGCGAGTCAAAAAGTTTGCCCACCCCTGCCCTAGACCCACTCCAATTTGCTTACCGCCCCAATAGGTCCACAGATGACGCAATCGCAACCACACTGCACACTGCCCTAACCCATCTGGACAAGAGGAATACCTATGTGAGAATGCTGTTCATCGACTACACCCCCTATCCACATCGACGGGACAGTAGTGGAGAGGGTAGTAAGTTTTAAGTTCCTCGGCGTACACATCACGGACAAACTGAATTGGTCCACCCACACAGACAGCGTTGTGAAGAAGGCGCAGCAGCGCCTCTTCAACCTCAGGAGGCCGAAGAAATTCGGCTTGTCACCAAAAGCACTCACAAACTTCTACAGATGCACAATCGAGAGCATCCTGTCGGACTGTATCACCGCCTGGTACGGCAACTGCTCCGCCCACAACCGTAAGGCTCTCCAGAGGGTAGTGAGGTCTGCACAACGCATCACCGGGGGCAAACTACCTGCCCTCCAGGACACCTACACCACCCGATGTCACAGGAAGGCCATAAAGATCATCAAGGACAACAACCACCTGAGTCACTGCCTGTTCACCCCGCTATCATCCAGAAGGCGAAGTCAGTACAGGTGCATCAAAGCTGGGACCGAGAGACTGAAAAACAGCTTCTATCTCAAGGCCATCAAACTGTTAAACAGCCACCACTAACATTGAGTGGCTGCTGCCATACATGTAAAAAATGTATCACTAGCCACTTTAAACAATGCCACTTAATATGTTTACATTACTCATACGTATATGTATATACTGTACTCTATATCATCTACTGCATCTTTATGTAATACATGTATCACTAGCCACTTTAAACTATGCCACTTTGTTTACATACCCTACATTACTCATCTCATATGTATATACTGTACTCGATACCATCTTGCCTATGCCGTTCTGTACCATCACTCATTCATATATCTTTATGTACATATTCTTTATCCCTTTACACTTGTGTGTATAAGGTAGTAGTTGTGGAATTGTTAGGTTAGATTACTCGTTGGTTATTACTGCAGTGTCGGAAATAGAAGCACAAGCATTTCGCTACACTCGCATTAACATCTGCTAACCATGTGTATGTGACAAATAACATTAGATTTGATTTGTATGAAAACCGATTGAGTTGCACAAGGTTGCAGAACATCCTATGGTTGGTGGCTGCCTGGCTGGCACGTGGCTAGATGTTTTACTACCAACAGCAATACATCTGCAATAAACCAGTATAACACCAGTAGCTGCTAAACTGTCCATTGCTGAACACCACATTCTGCAACACTGTAAAACATTGTACGGATGGACACATTTGGCCAAATGAAATTCCAGACACAAACAATTAAGTCACCACTAACCCAGCATTGCATCTGTTTCGGCACACATAGCGTAGTAGAAGGCCCGTATCTGTCTGACCTCCTGCTCTGTGAAGTTCCCACTGCAGTTCTTGGTGAAGGTGGAGTAGTAGTCCACAGGGTGCATGTCGGACAACGGCAGCCATTTTGGAATAGAGATTAATTCAGGCATCACCTGTGTGTGGACAGCAGCTCCTTATTACACATGCTGCGAAATGGAACACAAGCGCAGACTGCAGATGGGAATCAATCAACATGGTTTGACAATCTAGAGTAAAGTCGAATGCTTCTGAAGATGTATCAACATTTGGTTAGCACAGTTAAAACAAAGCTAGACTGCTAACATGACACATGACTGCTATAAAATTGTAAATAGGAACTAGTAGTAATTCTTGAAGAGAACGTGCCTTTTCGAGCCAGTAAGGGGAGGTGCGGAAGGTGGACCCCCCAGCGTTGGGCCCCAAGGAGTCTGTGACGTAGGGGTGTGGCAGGTTCAGGCCCAGGTAGAGGGCGAAAGGCTTGGAGAGAGCTGCAGCTTTGTGGCGGATCCACTGGGTGGCAATGTCCGTGGTTCTCCAGTCCTTGGTCATGACTCTCGTTGTGGACGCGTTCTCAACCAGGTCTGTCACCGGCCGGCCCTCTTGCCGCAGAAGGAAAGGCACATCTCGCGTCCATGCCTCCACACGATTACTGGAGTGGAAATACACACATCATAAAAATGTGACATTAACAAACTTGACACGAGGAAAAAAACATAGGCCTAAATAAAGACATGAGTCAGAAATCAAGGGACTGTTCACATTTGGGGAAAATGAGACTGAATAGAACATTTCCATGCACAACCCTATCTATCTACACATAAAGTCTCTGCATCTCTTAGCATTACAAGACTGGCTACTTTAAGTGAGCTCACTATTTCCTGTAAAATGATGCTGTCAGTTCTGTTATAAATTATTATTATTTATTTAAATGTATTTCACCTTTATTTAACCAGGTAGGCCAGTTGAGAACAAGTTCTAATTTACAACTGCGACCTGGCCAAGATAAAGCAAAGCAGTGCGACAAAAACAACAACACAGAGTTACACATGCGATAAACAAATGTACAGTCAATAACACAATAGAAAAAGCTAAGTACAGTGTGTGCAAATGTAGTAAGGTTAGGGAGGTAAGGCAATAAATAGGCCATAGTGGCAAAATAACTACAATTTAGTGTTAACACTGGAGTGTTGGTGTGCAAGTTGAGATACTGGGGTGCAAAAGAGCAAAAAAAATAATAACAATATGGGGATGAGGTAGTTGGGTGGGCTATTTACAGATGGGCTGTGTACAGGTACAGTAAGCTGCTCTGACAGAAATGCTTAAAGTTAGTGAGGGAGTTGTAAATCTCCAGCTTCAGTGATTTTTGCAATTCGTTCCAGTCATTGGCAGCAGAGAACTGGAAGGAAAGGCTGCCAAAGGAGGTGTTGGCTTTGGGGATGACCAGTAAAATATACCTGCTGGAGCGCTATTTTGGAGGCTATTCTGTAAAAGACATCGCCGAAGTCAAGGATCGGTAGGATAGTCAGTTTTACGAGGGTATGTTTGACATTCATGACTCACTGCAGTGCCCACCCACCTGACAGAGTGACTTCCTGAAGTATAGTCCAGCTTCCCAACACTCAAGGTGTTATAGCCATTCTGTTGGAGCATGTCCATCCACGTTGTGGCATTGGGGTCCAGGCACTTATAATTATTCCAGGACTCAGTTAAATGGACAAAGCGACCACTCCACATAGCTGAGAAAAAGAATCAACATAAAACAGACCGTGAAATGTTTCCTTCCATGGACTTATGGTGGCCACTGGATTGAAATTCAGTTGTAGTATTGTTTGACTTTGAATACAATTTGAGCTGGTTACATTCCATTCCTTTGTACTGAACATGTCTGTTACTCACAAACTATCGGATTCAGAGTCATCCACCAGCATTATGCAATTCAACTTCTTGTTCTGTATGTTGTGAATGGATCGTAACATAGCCCACATTATTGACCAATGATCTGCTGTTGCCTTGAGGTCTTCCATACAAATGCACACCAACATCTTACCTGCTCTTGAGGGGCAACAGATTGGAGAATTGGTGTAGGCATTGATGAAGACAGTGCCTAGCTCCCGGAGATAGTTTAAGTATGGTAACTGGACCACCCTACTCCCAGGGTCAAAGGTCAGCCGCCCATCCTTCAGCAAGAGGGAAATAAAGAGTTTGAATACCTTTAAAAAAACATCCTTCCTAATTCTTTCTCCCTTCTTTGAGGTAGTAACAGAGCATCTACTATGTCTCTATTGATAATAACTGATCCATGACCACCCTCCAACCTTATCAGAGCTGTGATAAATTAACTAGAGATATTACAACTCCACGGGATGGTTGAGCTAACGTAGGCTAATACGATTAGCATGAGGTTGTAAGTAATAAAAACATTTTCCAGGATATAGACATATCTGATAATGGCAGAAAGCTTAAATTCTTGTTAAAACTCACTGGTGGAAACAACTTATAAATCATCAGGAAAGTTACATTTAAATATAATCCACACAAAATCTCATGAGAATGTTGTGTAAAACGAATCAAAAATATTTACAAAATGTCAAAGTGGCAGTACTTACAAATGCATCGGACATCACCATCACAATGTTGGGTCTGAAGTTTGTGGTACGATTTTGGCACAAACAATGTCCATGCGTTTGGGAAAGTATAAGGAGAACTAACCATGTTCCATACATCGCGTACATCAATATAAAAATTATAATTATTACGACATTAACTGCTGCTGCTTGACTTGGTGCTGACGAGAGGCATTTATTCAGGGAAGTGACTGTCGTCCAACAAGGGCTTCTTGACTGCAACACATTTTCACGTTTGTTGTTGTTCCGCATTAGTCACGTGGTGTCGCCACTGCAGTACTAGGTTTCTAGCAGCAAAGAGCGCACACGAAGATAAACTTGATTTGCAAAAAATACTGTCAATTTATGACAATTCGAGCAATATATATGACACCGTGCCATCTTGTTAAATTTACTCATAGCATTGAAAAAAAATGCCTTTCTGCCTCATATGGCCTACTGCTCCACCATGGAGCATCAAATATCGGATTAGTTGGGAATAGTGAAGTTAACTCAAATGTCTACTTTCATTGTGGAAATCACTGAAAAATGACACATTTTAAAATAAATATATATATTTTTTAACGTTATTTAATCTCAACAATTTGTACATTTCTTTCATTCTTGAAGTTATTGTCATGAAATGGATCCCATTATTTTGTCTTCAGTAATTGACCTTCCCAAAGTTCTTGAGTAATGGCCCAGTTGGTGTCAAATCAGTGTGTTGACCTGAGGGTCTGGTCCGGCCGTCAGCTGCTCCAGGGAAAACAGTGGCACAGGCAGATTGTTCCGTATGGGCCTCAGCTCTGCACTGTGCTCTAGCTGGGCTGGGCATCCTTTGAGGGGGCTGAAACGGGTCCCCTGGGGGCCTTTGAGAGTGACCCCAGGGGCCAGCTCCATGCTATCAAGCAGCAGGGTGCCAGAGAAGGGTACAATCCCCTCACTGTTGCCCCCATGCGGAATACTCCTCCTTTTAATGGTCAGAGAGACTGCCCCAGTCAGGGCACTTCTCCTCTGGGCCATGGATGGGCCTTTGTCGTTGGTCAAGGGTTTCATTGCCTTTGTCTGTGTGGTGTGTTGTTTCTCGAGATTCTGCCCTGCTGCCAGTGGACCTCCGGTTCTCAATGGATGGCGCTTTGAGGGACTGGCATCCAGCACTTCATATTGGGGCCAGACACGATGGCGTGGAAGACGGGCAAGATCCAGTCTCCGCAAGGATGGGAGGCCTCCACGCTGAGGGCGGAGCTTAGCACTTTGGACAGAAATGTTTGGGCATGTCTCTACATACTCTTCTTCCTCAGTCACTGAGCTGTTCAGAGAATGCCTTGGAGACTGCAGGTAGTCCTCTGTAGGAGTGGTGGGTGATGTGTGATGCTGCCTCCAGGTCCCTCCCTCAGTTATGGGTGGGGGAGCAGGGGATAGTTTGAAACCCCTAAAACCTGGTGGCTCTCTGGCTTTTCTGTCTTTTCTGGAATGCTTGGGAGAGGAACTAAGCTGGCTCACTGTGTGAGTCTTGTGATTGGCCCTATGACCTGTCCGTCCAGCCGCCTCACCAACCGGAGTGGACCTCTGGAGGAAAACACCAGAGATGTGTTAGATTACATTATTATGATTAAATGATTAGCTTTCAGGTATTAGCATTACACCGGCCACTCACCGGTAAGCAAGCAACTAGCTTCAAACAATATACTTCATGGAGTTATCTACTTACTTTACTACTACATATTTACTGCTAGATATATCCTTGACATTTTGGCTTATTTCCAAGTAGACTTGTTAGAGTGGAAACACAATGCAGCTCGATGGAGTATTGTTCAGAGCTACCTGTAGGGGAGAAGGGTATTTTGTTGGCTTGACTTGCAGAACCTGCACACAGCCTTGTGCCCAGGAGTCTGTAGTTGACGGCAGGGGCTCTGAATCTTCTTCCCAGGAGGGGGCACTGTCTGGTCCTTCCCCCTCATCCTGGACCAGGAACTGCCACTCCAGAATCTGCACCAAATAATCTCGGGCCCAAGACGTTGTGAATAACTCTGGCTAGAGAGGAGACATTTCATTGTCAGTCCCGCAAAGAATTAGCAGCATTATTGGTGAGAGGATAGTAAAGGGAAATTGGTCACCAGCCAGATTGAAACAGTGCATTTGATCCTCTGAGCAAAGGAAGGCACTTATTGTAAAGTGAATTGATTAAATCAATAGTATATACAGTGCATTCAGAAAGTATTCAGGCCCCTTGACATTTTCCACACTTTGTTACATTACAGCCTATTTTAAAATTGATTAAATTGTGTTGTTCCCTCATCAAACTACACACAATACCCCATAATGACAAAGCAAAAACAGGTTTTTAGAAAATAAAAATAAAATATCACATTTACATAAGTATTCAGACCCTTTACTCAGTACTTTGTTGAAGCACCTTGAGCAGCGATTACAGCCTCGAGTCTTAGGTATGACGCTACAAGCTTGGCAAACCTGTATTTGGGCAGTTTCTCCCATTCTTCTCTGCAGATCCTCTCAAGCTCTGTCAGGTTGGATGGGGAGCGTCGCTGCACAACTATTTTCACGTCTCTCCAGAGATGTTCGATCAGGTTCAAGTCCGGACTCTGGCTGGGCCACTCAAGGCCATTCAGAGACTTGTCCCGAAGCCACTCCTGCATTATCTTGGCTGTGTGCTTAGGGTTGTTGTCCTGTTGGAAGGTGAACCTTCACCCCAGTCTGAGTTCCTGAGTGCTCTGGAGCAGGTTTTCATCAAGGATCTCTCTGTACTTTGCGCCTTTCAACTTTTTCAACTAGTCTCCCAGTCCCTGCCACTGAAAAACATCCCCACAGCATGATGCTGCCACCACCATGCTTCACCATAGGGATGATGCCAGGTTTCCTCCAGACGTGACGCTTGGTATTCAGGCCAAAGAGTTAAATCTTGTTTTCAGCAGACCAGAGAATCTTGTTTCGCATGGTCTCAGAGTCTTTTGGCAAACTCCAAGTGGGATGTCATGTGCCTTTTACTGAGGAGTGGCTTCCGTCTGGCCACTCTACCATAAAGGCCTGATTGGTGGAGTGATGCAGTATTGGTTGTCCTTCTGGAAGGTTCTCCCATCTTCACAGAGGAACTCTGGGGCTCTGTCAGAGTGAACATCGGGTTCTTGGTCACCTCCCTGACCAAGGCCCTTCTCCTCTGATTGCTCAGTTTGGCCGGCCGGGCGGCCAGCTCTAGGAAGAGTCTTGGTGGTTCCAAACTTCTTCCATTTAAGAATCATGGAGGCTACTGTGTTCTTGGGGACCTTAAATGCTGCAGACATTTTTTGGTACCCTTCCCCACATCTGTGCCTCGACACAATCCTGTCTCTGAGCTCTATGGAGTATTACTTCGACCTCATGGCTTGGTTTTTGCTCTGACATGCACTGTCAACTGTGGGACCTTATATAGACAGGTGTGTGCCTTTCCAAATCATGTCCAAACAATTTAATTTACCACAGGTGGACTCCCGTCAAGTTATAGAAACATCTCAATGGAAACAGGATGCGCCTGAGCTCAATTTCGAGTCGCATAGCAAAGGGTCTGAATACTTATGTAAATAAGGTATCAGTTTTAATAAATTTGTAAACGTTTCTAAAAACCTGTTTTCGCTTTGTCATTATGGGGTATGGTATGTAGATTGATGAACATTTATTTTTATTTAATCCATTTTAGAATAAGGCTGTAACATAACATAATGTGGACAAATGGAAGGTGTCTGAATATTTTCCTGAATGCACTGTATACTGCCCACATTAAACTGATAAGCCACGTAAACTGAAGGATTCTTCATTGGCTACAGTACATTTATTAATATTTGTTTGAAACAAAATCAGAATGTCATCTCTGCACAGTGAATGTATCAGACTACTGTCTGACACAGGTAGTGTCCACCTGTGAACGTAAGGCCTCACCTGTCTCTGGAGGTACACAGTGTAACATTTCTCCATGATATGGTTCATGAATTCATACAGGACCTCCACCACCACCTCCTCTCCTTCCTCCTGCACTAGCATGGACACCCAGTTAGACTCTGTCAGGCGGCCCGGGACAATGTCCACCACATCTGGACTCTGGGAAGGAGGAGGGGGGGGTGCAGGAGCAGAGTTGGTGCGCCCCTTCTCAGCACGGGACTTTGATGCAGCGCGGGACATCTTTGCCGGGAGCCTGAGTAAGCACATAAGCCACAAAAAGAAAAGTCCTCTTACTGTCAACTGCGTTTATTTTCAGCAAACTTAACATGTATAAATATTTGTATGAACATAACAAGATTCAACAACTGAGACATAAACTGAACAAGTTCCACAGACATGTGACTAACCAGAAATGGTCCCTGAACAAAGGGAGGGTCCAAATCTAAAGTAACAGTCAGTATCTGGTGTGGCCACCAGCTGCTTTAAGTACTGCAGTGCATCTCCTCCTCATGGACTGCACCAGATTTGCCAGTTCTTGCTGTGAGATGTTATCCCACTCTTCCACCAAGGCACCTGCAAGTTCTCTGACATTTCTGGGGGGAATGGCCCTAGCCCTCACCCTCCGATCCAACCGGTCCCAGAGCGTGCTCAATGGGATTGAGATCCGGGCTCTTCGCTGGGCATGGTAGAACACTGACATTCCTGTCTTGCAGGAAATCACGCACAGAACGAGCAGTATGGCTGGTGGCATTGTCATGCTGGAGGGTCATGTCAGGATGAGCTTGTAGGAAGGGTAACACATGAGGGAGGAGGATGTCTTACCTGTAACGCACAGCGTTGAGATTGCCTGCAATGACAACAAGCTCAGTCCGATGATGCTGTGACACATCGCCCCAGACTATGATGGACCCTCCACCTCCAAATCGATCCCGCTCCAGAGTACAGGCCTCGGTATAATGCTCATTCCTTCGACGATAAACGCGAATCCGACCATCACCCCTGGTGAGACAAAACCGAGACTCGTCAGTGAAGAGCACTTTTTGCCAGTCCTGTCCGGTCCAGTGACGGTGGGTTTGTGCCCATAGGCGACGTTATTGCCGGTGATGTCTGGTGAGGATCTGCCTTACAACAGGCCTACAAGCCCTCAGTCCAGCCTCTGTCAGCCTATTGCGGACAGTCTGAGCACCGATGGAGGGATTGTGCGTTCCTGGTGTAACTCGGGCAGTTGTTGTTGCCATCCTGTACCTGTCCCGCAGGTGTGATGTTCAGATGTACCGATCCTTTGCAGGTGTTGTTACACATGGTCTGCCACTGCGAGAATGATCAGCTGTTCGTCCTGTCTCCCTGTAGTGCTGTCTTAGGCTTCCCACAGTACGGACATTGCAATTTATTGCCCTGGCCACATCTGCAGTCCTCATGCCTCCTTGCAGCATGCCTAAGGCACGTTCACACAGATGAGCAGGGACCCTGGGCATCTTTCTTTTGGTGTTTTTCAGAGTCAGTAGAAATGCCTCTTTAGTGTCCTAAGTTTTCATAAACTGTGACGTTAATTACCTACCGTCTGTAAGTTGATAATGTCTTAACGACCGTTCCATAGGGCATGTTCATTAATTGTTTATTGTTCATTGAACAAGCATGGGAAACAGTGTTTAAACGCTTTACAATGAAGATCTGTGAAGTTATTTAGATTTTTACCGATTATCTTTGAAAGACAGGGTCCTGAAAAGGGGACGTTTCTTATTTTGCTGAGGTTAGATTAGAATTGCGTGAGTGAAAAAAAGATGTAGGATACTATTAAATGTGCAGCCATTCAAAGCAATAACTTTTAGTTATAGTTCTGGTTCAGAATCTTGTCCTTTTCTACTCTCACTCCCTTCAAAAGTACTAGATTAATTTGTACATTTATGTTTTATGGATGGAGTTACAATAGGCCTTCTTGGTGGGTTTTCTACTTGGAGAGAGTTGTCACTTTCTTGTAACACACCGGACTGTCTGCTGAGTGCAACAATAACACAGCCCTCACCACCTTGTATTGGACAAGAAGTGAAAAATCTTTGAAGCTGCCTGCAGTGATTGAACAACCTAGCCAAGTGAAGCAATGCATCAACAAACATAACAAGGTTGCTTTCTAATCTAGATAACAATATTTAGGTACCTTAAACAAAGAGCAGGCTGAAAATCTTTGTCTTCAATCTGATGGGAAAAGAACAAGAACACTTCTCTCGTTGCCCTACTTTTTTCCAACCCAAAAAGACAGGATTGCTTGGCAACTGAAAACGCCACTACCTTTTTTTGTGTACACAAAACGTATGACGTTTCACGCAAAGGTGGAGCTGTCACTATGGCTGCAAAGGACGCGCAATGGTAATCTCCTCCTCGCTAAATGAAATGCAATCTATTTAGCACTTGTTGATGAATGAATAACGTAACATAGAATATTGCTAACTGTATTTATCTAGCAGAATATATGATAGAAGCTAACGTTAGTTCACAATACGGTATTCTGTTCGACAATGCTTGCCTCCAAGCTTAGGCTTGCTAGCAGTAGCTAGCCAACGTTAGCTAGCTAGCGTAAGAAAGATGAATAGACTTAAAGGCGACTTTAGCTAACTATTTATGTTTGCTGAATTGCATTACATTAGCTAACTAACTACATTTAGCTGAATTGCATTACATTAGCAAACTAACTACATTTTGCTGAATTGCATTACATTAGCTAACTAACTACATTTTGCTGAATTGCATTACATTAGCTAACTAACTTAGTTCCTAATTGATGTAACGTATCCGTTAGGTAATTTAGCCGGCAATGGCTAGACTGATAACTAGATGGCTTCTAACGTCTTCCAATTCATAGGAGTGCATGTCAAGCTGATTAGCTATACAGCTAGCTTGATTCAAGTGCCCAGTGTGGCATGGTCAAAAATAATTTGGATGACTAACGTTAGCTGGCTAGTAGGTCAGCATGTTCGCTGAACTTGCTCAATGAGAATGATAATCTTCACGTTGGGCAACATTATGTAGCTGCCATTGTGTTTTTTGGTATGACATATTTTACGCTACCTCTTTTCCCACATCTCACCCAACTCGGAGACACAGCGACATACTGACACACACTGCAATACTAACCAGCTTTATTTCTCATTGTTCCCCAGAATTGTCATTAAGTACACTATTTGCACTCTCCCTTTTTACCCAATTGAATTGATAAGATTGAAAGATGTACCACAAAGAGAAAAGCATTCAGATGAAAAGCAGTGCGTCTGCGCTATACAACAACCTGAGCGTGCTGCGCATAGCCCCGCGGAGCCTGACCTATTTCACAGTGGTACACGCCAACATGGTCAATATGGTCAGTGCTTCTTGGGACGGACTCAACTACTCCCACCGCCAGCTGCAGTCCAAAGAGGCCAACGTAGCTACCAGCTCCTCCCTCATCATGCAGGTAGACTGTTATTAGCGCTGACCAAGAGGGTGTCAGTGGATCATGAATGATATGGGTCTACTTCCTTCTTTAATGTCCATGTTAGATGGACATGAGTTGGTGCAGTATTTGATCTTTTGTTGAAGGGGAAACTTGCTGTCTCTCCTTTCAGGCAGCCTGGTGTGTCCTCCCATCTCGTGACATCCTGGTGCTCACCTCTCAGAAAGGCATCCAGGTGAGTGGATTGTGTGTGCGTGTGTGTCACAGGAGGTTGGTGTTAACTACATTTGGAAGGATGGCTTGTGTTAATGGCTGGAGTGGAATGGTATCAAACACATGGTTTCTATGTGTTTGATATCATTCCATTCGCACCGTTCCAGATATTATTATGAGCCGTCCTCCCCTCTGCAGCCTCCTGTAACATGTGTGTGGCCTTGTACAATGCTGTCCGCCTGTTGGTCAGGTCTTGACAGGTGTGTCTGTGTTCCAGATGTATGAGTCGGATGGATCCATAATGGTATACTGGCATGCACTGGACACGCCTGAAACCCAAACAGGTAACTTCTGCCCCATATACAAATACTGAGTCTCCTCTAACCCTTACCATTGCACACAAACCCAAGAGAGACTCTTCCTTTGGATATGAATGAGCTGCTCCTTTATCTCTACCCAGTAACAGCTACAGAAGCTCTCCAACAGGAGTCCTTTTCTCTTTCTGTTGTGTGATTGTCTGGTGGCCAGCTTTACCATGGATGGGTGTCTTTACCATGGATGGGTGTCTTTGCCATGGAGAGGTGTCTTTACCATGGATGGGTGTTTTTATCATGGATGGGTGTCTTTACCATGGATGGGTGTCTTTACCATGGAGGGGTGTCTTTACCATGGATGGGTGTTTTTATCATGGATGGGTGTCTTTACCATGTATGGGTGTCTTTACCATGTATGGGTGTCTTTACCATGTATGGGTGTCTTTACCATGGATGGGTGTCTTTACCATGGAGGGTTGTCTTTATCATGGATGGGTGTCTTTACCATGGAGGGGTGTCTTTGCCATGGATGGGTGTTTTTTATCATGGATGGGTGTCTTTACCATGGATGGGTGTCTTTACCATGGAGGGTTGTCTTTATCATGGATGGGTGTCTTTACCATGGATGGGGGTCTTTACCATGGAGGGGTGTCTTTGCCATGGATGGGGGTCTTTACCATGGATGGGTGTCTTTACCATGGATGGGTGTCTTTACCATGGATGGGTGTCTTTATCATGGATGGGTGTCTTTACCATGGATGGGTGTCTTTACCATGGATGGGTGTTTTTATCATGGATGGGTGTCTTTACCATGGATGGGTGTCTTTACCATGGATGGGTGTTTTTATCATGGATGGGTGTTTTTATCATGGATGGGTGTCTTTATCATGGATGGGGGTCTTTACCATGGAGGGGTGTCTTTGCCATGGATGGGTGTTTTTATCATGGAGGGGTGTCTTTGCCATGGATGGGTGTTTTTATCATGGATGGGTGTCTTTGCCATGGATGGGTGTCTTTATCATGGATGGGTGTCTTTATCATGGATGGGTGTCTTTATCATGGATGGGTGTCTTTGCCATGGATGGGTGTCTTTGCCATGGATGGGTGTCTTTACCATGTATGGGTGTCTTTACCATGGATGGGTGTCTTTACCATGGATTGGTGTCTTTATCATGGATGGGTGTCTTTGCCATGGAGAGGAGTTTGGTGTACTGTAGGTTGAGTGTGTGAGCTCAGAGGACCGTGCTGATGATATATCCTGATCTGTACCCACAGCTCAGGCAGTGTTTGCTCGAGGGATTGCAGCAGTGCGGGAAAAATACATCTGTGTGGGTAAGTACAGAATGAGCACGGCAAGCTAGGCCTCTCCCTCTCTCTCCTGCAATCACTTCAGACCTGACAGGATGTTGATCAAAACCCAGCCAATTTCATCTCTCTCTCTCTCTGCAGGCATCTCGTCTGGCTCTATGCTGGTGTTTGACGTCCCCATTAAAGGCAGTAACATCACCCTCTCGGAGGTGCTGGAGGAGCACAAGGAGTCCATCACGGATTTGGCCTCAGAATGTTCCGGTAGCCTGGTACTATGCAGAAACACCATGTGTCTGTTGTTAATCTCGGAAAAGCATTATCCATCTGGGGCCAAGTGTTATGTTCGATAATAACCGTAACCATGTAGAACCGACAGACAGATGAAGGTGTAGTTGTCTGTCAATATGCATCAATCACAGCTTTAGATATTGACCCTGTCGTTGATGCTCTCCCTCCCCCAGGAGTGCATTGCAGACATGGTGAGTGCTGACGACTCTGGCAATCTCTGTGTGTGGAAGTCAGGAGAGGACTTCCAGCTGCTCAACAAGATCCCTGGTTTCGAGTAAGTGAGTTACTGACAGTAGGATCTTTTAACCACATTTGAACTCCCTTCTTCAGATAAGGCCATAGAGGCCTTGTAGTTATGAGTTCCTCTTGCCATTGGCCTGGCATCTGTGGAAATGCCACCACTAACCTCAACACCTCTGCCCTCTTCTTGCACCAGTATGAGCTGCTCCTCAGTGAAGCTGTGGAAGGGAACCGTGGTGGCAGGCTACGGCACAGGGCAGATCCGTCTCTACGAGGCCGTGACAGGGATCGTCCACGCAGAGGTCAACGCCCACGCACGCTGGATCTACTCCTTGGACATCGCCCCCTTCTCTGGCCTGGTGAGGTCAACACCAGATGCTGTCAGGATGGGGCAGTGGGAGGGATTGGCAATTTCCATATGACTATCTATCTCCAGACAATGGACTGTGTTTATCACCAGTTGTATGCAAACTGATTTTAAAGCAAGCTACTAGAGATCCATGTAGAAAGGCAAAACATCTTAATGTAAGGGAGTGAATTCTGATGCTAATGGATCATTTTCCCTGTCTGTCTGTCTCTGTCTGTGTGTTTGTGCTCCAAGCTTCTTTCTGCTGCTGAGGACTCTCTGGTTAGAGTGTGGCATCTGACCATGACCCCAGAGACTAACAGTGTGGAGGTAACCTCTCAAACCATACCAGGGAGGAACCTCACGACACCACGCACACACAGACAGACATTGACTGCCTCCCTCCCTCTCTCTCCCTCCAGATCGTGCACATGTATAACGAGTGTGTGACAGACACCCAGATCTGCGGGGCTAAGTTCTGCGATGGGGACGGCTACGCCTTCGCTGTGACGGGCTACGACCTGAGTGAGATCATCCGCTACACACAGGTCTAACAGCAGTAGATGTGTGTGAGTGTGTGTGAGGTTGACATGTGAACGGAGTGTGTCAGCTCAGCAGTATCTCTGTTGGGGAGTGTGTGACAAAAGAGAAGCCTACAGCAGGAAACATCTGCCTGATAGACCATGCAGCATCTAATTCCACCAGATCAATGATCTACAGAGAGACTGAAAGCCTATGAAGGTTAACTCAGAAGCAAACGAGGGCTGTGACCCCATCTCCATCTACTATGACCTAACTAGAGGACATGATACAGTATGTATGTCTACAGCGTCTCCCATGGATATAATAACTTTGGTCCAGAGGTCAGATAGAAGAATGTTGTCTCTATCAAGTAGTTTCCTACATATCAATGCGCGAAAGGAAAAGTGAGGCATCTTACGATATATGAGGAGAAAGATGATTTGTAGTGCGATGTGACCTTGTATATTTTGACTGATCACATACTGGCTTATGCTGACACTTTTCCTCTGTGTTGAGTATTGGTGTGTGTGTGTGTGTGTGTGTGGTGTGTGTGTGCGTGTGCGAGTAACGGACCATGAAACTACAGATGAGTGTGTATAAATCTGTTTTACAGATTTAAAATGAAGGGAGCAGGCTATACTGTAACGACGTAGGGTTGCTGACAGCAGCACAAGTCCTCAGGTGTCTCAGTATATCATTGTTGCAAGTATTTACAACGTGTATGGTAATGTAGGTCGTTCAGCATTCAGTTTGGAAATGTAACATTCCTTTGACTTAGTAAGTCTTGAATATTATTATTGTACAGCATCACTGTATAAATGTACTGTAACTATGAATGAACTTGACAATAAATATTTATTGTAGTTAACTGTCTTTTTCCTCTTTAATTTGTTTGTGCTTTGTGTTTCTTAGTTGTTGTGTGCTTGCAGCGAACTGCGCTTGTAGAAAATTGTCGCGAACGGCAGGGCAGGGAAGAGAACCTGGGTCGCTGGCACAATGGCAAACACTCTACTCATCGCGCCAATAGGGTTAACCCACTTGGTGGGAATTCTTTTATTAATACAATTTGTTTATTGTGCCTTTTTCTACCTAATTTTGTGGTATCCAATCGGTAGTTACAGTCTTGTCCCATTGCTGCAACTCACGTACGGACTCGGGAGAGGCAAAGGTCGAGAGCTGTGCGTCCAGCCAAGCTGCACTGCTTCTTGACAATGCCCGCTTAACCAGGAAGCCAGCCGCACCAATGTGTCGGAGAAAACACTGTACACCTGGCGACCGTGTCAGCGAGCATGTGCCGGCCCGCCACAGGAGTCGCTAGAGTGCGATGGGACAAGGACATCCCTGCCAACGTGATGGGACAAGGACTTCCCGGTTCTCCCCTAACCCGGACAACGCTGGGCCAATTGGGCGCCACCCCATGGGTCTCCTGGTCACGGCGACAGAGCCGTGATCTCTAGTGTCTATAGATTGTACTTTTTGGAGAAATGTCCTCTGGTCTGATGAAACAAAAATAGAACTGTTTGGCCATAATGACCATCGTTATGTTTGGAGGAAAAAGTGGAAGGCTTGCAAGCCGAAGAACACCATCCCAACCGTGAAGCATGGGGGTGGCAGCATCATGTTATGGGGTTCTTTGCTGCAGGAGGGACTCCTACACGTCACAAAATAAATGGCATCATGATGGGGGGAAATTATGTGGATATATTGAAGCAACATCTTTTATTTTATTTTACCTTTATTTAACCAGGCAAGTCAGTTAAGAACAAATTCTTATTTTCAATGACAGCCTAGGAACAGCGGGTTAACTGCCTGTTCAGGGGCAGAACGACAGATTTGTACCTTGTCAGCTCGGGGGTTTGAACTTGCAACCTTCCGGTTACTAATCCAACGCTCTAACCACTAGGCTACCATGCCGCCAGGCTACATCAGTCAGGAAGTTAAAGCTTGGCTTCCAAATGGACAATGACCCCAAGCATACTTCCAAAGTTGAGGCAAAATGGCTTAAGGAAAACAAAGTCAAGGTATTGGAATGGCCATCACAAGCCCTGACCTCAATCCCATAGAAAATGTGTGGGCAGAACTGAAAAAGTTTGCGAGCAAGGAGGTCTACAAACCTGACTCCGTTGCACCAGCTCTGTCAGGAGGAAGGGGCCAAAATTCACCCAGCTTGTGGAAGGCTACCCAAAACGTTCAACTGTATGTGTGTGTCTTCAAATTAACATGTTTAAAGGTACTATCTGTGATATTTCCTTGTCCCTCACCTTTATAACAAAGACTCACTTTCTTTCAGCAGCTGAACACACACACACACACACTTATTTCACTACACATTCCTTCAGAAATATCTTCTGGAAATTCAGTTTCTAGTTTTGTGACATTTGCCTTCAATAGAACAGCTGAAAGTAGAAACTGTGAAGTTGTGATCTATTTCAGAGCACCACAGACTCCTCTGGTCAGTTTAACCACAGACTCCTCTGGCCAGTTTAACCACATACTCCTCTGGCCAGTCTAACTACAGACTCCTCTGGCCAGTCTAACCACAGACTCCTCTGGCCAGTCTAACCACAGACTCCTCTGGCCAGTATTTGATTAAACGTTGTTCACGTTTTATATGGTGGGTTGCAGTTCACCAATATGCCAGTAGATGGTGCTCTGCATCAGTGTTCTCGGCCAACATCGTGGGAATGAGTTGGTTCTTAGAGTTCACTCGTTGCTCATTCTCTCACCAAGTGTGCTCAGGGTGCTGTAGAGAGGTTTGGGAGGACAGTATTCTTTCAAACTAACATCAAATATGTCTAGAGGAGAAAAAAAAAGTTTTTTCAAGTAACCTTTGAAAATATTTTGCAATCTGAGAAGTGGTGTTGTGGAGACAACTTAGATCTATTGATTGTTCCCACTCATTAACACCGGTATATGTAAGGAACCATGTGGTGTAAATTCCTATAGTTAACATCAGTTATGGAAGCCTCTATGGCATGTAATGACAGTGTGTTAACTTACATTGATGATGATAGGGTCAAATGACTAACAGAGAATCAGTGGTAGCTAGACTGTCCAGAGAAGTCTGTGGTTAGACTGGCCAGAGGAGTCTGTGGTTAGACTGTCCAGAGAAGTCTGTGGTTAGACTGTCCAGAGGAGTCTGTGGTTAAACTGCTAGGATATGGGGATTAGGAATAGAGCTAGGGTTTGGGGAGTAGGAATAGAGGGAGGGTATGGGGAATACTAATAGAGCGAGGGTATGGGGAATACTAATAGAGCGAGGGCATGGGGAATACTAATAGAGCGAGGGTATGGGGAATACTAATAGAGCGAGGGTATGGGGAGTAGGAATAGAGCTAGGGTATGGGGAATACTAATAGAGCGAGGGTATGGGGAATACTAATAGAGCGAGGGTATGGGGAATACTAATAGAGCTAGGGTATGGGGAGTAGGAATAGAGCTAGGGTATGGGGAGTAGGAATAGAGCTATGGTATGGGGAGTAGGAATAGAGCTAGGGTATGGGGAGTAGGAATAGAACTATGGTATGGGGAATACTAATAGAGCTAGGATATGGGGAGTAGGAATAGAGCGAAGGTATGGGGAGTAGGAATAGAGCGAGGGTAGGGGAGTAGGAATAGAGCTAGGTTATGGGGAGTAGGAATAGAGCGAGGGTATGGAGAGTAGGAATAGAGTGAGGGTAGGGGAGTAGGAATAGAGCTAGGGTATGGGGAATACTAATAGAGCTAGGATATGGGGATTAGGAATAGAGCTAGGGTATGGGGAGTAGGAATAGAGCGAGGGTATGGGGAATACTAATAGAGCGAGGGTATGGGGAATACTAATAGAGCGAGGGCATGGGGAATACTAATAGAGCGAGGGTATGGGGAATACTAATAGAGCGAGGGTATGGGGAGTAGGAATAGAGCTAGGGTATGGGGAATACTAATAGAGCGAGGGTATGGGGAATACTAATAGAGCTAGGGTAGGGGGAGTAGGAATAGAGCGAGGGTATGGGGAGTAGGAATAGAGCGAGGGTATGGGGAATACTAATAGAGCGAGGGTATGGGGAGTAGGAATAGAGTGAGGGTATGGGGAGTAGGAATAGAGCGAGGGTATGGGGAATACTAATAGAGCTAGGATATGGGGAGTAGGAATAGAGCGAAGGTATGGGGAGTAGGAATAGAGCGAGGGTAGGGGGAGTAGGAATAGAGCTAGGTCATGGGGAGTAGGAATAGAGCGAGGGTATGGGGAGTAGGAATAGAGCGAGGGTAGGGGGAGTAGGAATAGAGCTAGGGTATGGGGAATACTAATAGAGCTAGGGTATGGGGAATACTAATAGAGCGAGGGTATGGGGAATACTAATAGAGCGAGGGTATGGGGAGTAGGTATAGAGCTAGGGTATGGGGAATACTATTAGAGCGAGGGTATGGGGAATACTAATAGAGCGAGGGTATGGGGAATACTAATAGAGCTAGGGTAGGGGGAGTAGGAATAGAGCGAGGGTATGGGGAGTAGGAATAGAGCGAGGGTATGGGGAATACTAATAGAGCGAGGGTATGGGGAGTAGGAATAGAGCGAGGGTATGGGGAGTAGGAATAGAGCGAGGGTATGGGGAGTAGGAATAGAGCTATGGTATGGGGAGTAGGAATAGAGCGAGGGTATGGGGAATACTAATAGAGCGAGGGTATGGGGAGTATGAATAGAGCGAGGGTATGGGGAATACTAATAGAGCGAGGGTATGGGGAATACTAATAGAGCGAGGGTATGGGGAAAACTAATAGAGCGAGGGTATGGGGAATACTAATAGAGCTAGGGTATGGGGCATACTAATAGAGCGAGGGTATGGGGAATACTAATAGAGCTAGGGTATGGGGAATACTAATAGAGCTAGAGTATGGGGAATACTAATAGAGCTAGAGTATGGGGAATACTAATAGAGCGAGGGTATGGGGAATACTAATAGAGCTAGGGTATGGGGAGTAGGAATAGAGCTAGGGTATGGGGAGTAGGAATAGAGCGAGGGTATGGGGAGTAGGAATAGAGCGAGGGTATGGGGAATACTAACAGAGCGAGGGTATGGGGAGTAGGAATAGAGCTAGGGTATGGGGAGTAGGAATGGAGCTAGGGTATGGGGAGTAGGAATGGAGCTAGGGTAGGGGGAGTAGGAATAGAGTGAGGGTATGGGGAGTAGGAATAGAGCGAGGGTATTGGGAATATTAATAGAGCGAGGGTATGGGGAATACTAATAGAGCTAGGGTATGGGGACTATTAATAGAGCGAGGGTATGGGGAATACTAATAGAGCTAGGGTATGGGGACTATTAATAGAGCGAGGGTATGGGGGTAGGAATAGAGCTAGGGTATGGGGAATACTAATAGAGCGAGGGTATGTGGAAAACTAATAGAGCTAGGGTATGGGGAATACTAATAGAGCGAGGGTATGGGGACTATTAATAGAGCGAGGGTATGGGGAGTAGGAATAGACCTAGGGTATGGGGAGTAGGAATAGAGCGAGGGTATGGGGAGTAGGAATAGAGCTAGGGTATGGGGAGTAGGAATAGAGCTATGGTATGGGGAATACTAATAGAGCTAGGATATGGGGAGTAGGAATAGAGCGAAGGTATGGGGAGTAGGAATAGAGTGAGGGTAGGGGGAGTAGGAATAGAGCTAGGTTATGGGGAGTAGGAATAGAGCTAGGGTTTGGGGAGTAGGAATAGAGGGAGGGTATGGGGAATACTAATAGAGCGAGGGTATGGGGAATACTAATAGAGCGAGGGCATGGGGAATACTAATAGAGCGAGGGTATGGGGAATACTAATAGAGCGAGGGTATGGGGAGTAGGAATAGAGCTAGGGTATGGGGAATACTAATAGAGCGAGGGTATGGGGAATACTAATAGAGCGAGGGTATGGGGAATACTAATAGAGCTAGGGTATGGGGAGTAGGAATAGAGCTAGGGTATGGGGAGTAGGAATAGAGCTATGGTATGGGGAGTAGGAATAGAGCTAGGGTATGGGGAGTAGGAATAGAACTATGGTATGGGGAATACTAATAGAGCTAGGATATGGGGAGTAGGAATAGAGCGAAGGTATGGGGAGTAGGAATAGAGCGAGGGTAGGGGGAGTAGGAATAGAGCTAGGTTATGGGGAGTAGGAATAGAGCGAGGGTATGGAGAGTAGGAATAGAGTGAGGGTAGGGGGAGTAGGAATAGAGCTAGGGTATGGGGAATACTAATAGAGCTAGGATATGGGGATTAGGAATAGAGCTAGGGTATGGGGAGTAGGAATAGAGCGAGGGTATGGGGAATACTAATAGAGCGAGGGTATGGGGAATACTAATAGAGCGAGGGCATGGGGAATACTAATAGAGCGAGGGTATGGGGAATACTAATAGAGCGAGGGTATGGGGAGTAGGAATAGAGCTAGGGTATGGGGAATACTAATAGAGCGAGGGTATGGGGAATACTAATAGAGCTAGGGTAGGGGGAGTAGGAATAGAGCGAGGGTATGGGGAGTAGGAATAGAGCGAGGGTATGGGGAATACTAATAGAGCGAGGGTATGGGGAGTAGGAATAGAGTGAGGGTATGGGGAGTAGGAATAGAGCGAGGGTATGGGGAATACTAATAGAGCTAGGATATGGGGAGTAGGAATAGAGCGAAGGTATGGGGAGTAGGAATAGAGCGAGGGTAGGGGGAGTAGGAATAGAGCTAGGTCATGGGGAGTAGGAATAGAGCGAGGGTATGGGGAGTAGGAATAGAGCGAGGGTAGGGGGAGTAGGAATAGAGCTAGGGTATGGGGAATACTAATAGAGCTAGGGTATGGGGAATACTAATAGAGCGAGGGTATGGGGAATACTAATAGAGCGAGGGTATGGGGAGTAGGTATAGAGCTAGGGTATGGGGAATACTATTAGAGCGAGGGTATGGGGAATACTAATAGAGCGAGGGTATGGGGAATACTAATAGAGCTAGGGTAGGGGGAGTAGGAATAGAGCGAGGGTATGGGGAGTAGGAATAGAGCGAGGGTATGGGGAATACTAATAGAGCGAGGGTATGGGGGTAGGAATAGAGCGAGGGTATGGGGAGTAGGAATAGAGCGAGGGTATGGGGAGTAGGAATAGAGCTATGGTATGGGGAGTAGGAATAGAGCGAGGGTATGGGGAATACTAATAGAGCGAGGGTATGGGGAGTATGAATAGAGCGAGGGTATGGGGAATACTAATAGAGCGAGGGTATGGGGAATACTAATAGAGCGAGGGTATGGGGAAAACTAATAGAGCGAGGGTATGGGGAATACTAATAGAGCTAGGGTATGGGGCATACTAATAGAGCGAGGGTATGGGGAATACTAATAGAGCTAGGGTATGGGGAATACTAATAGAGCTAGAGTATGGGGAATACTAATAGAGCTAGAGTATGGGGAATACTAATAGAGCGAGGGTATGGGGAATACTAATAGAGCTAGGGTATGGGGAGTAGGAATAGAGCTAGGGTATGGGGAGTAGGAATAGAGCGAGGGTATGGGGAGTAGGAATAGAGCGAGGGTATGGGGAATACTAACAGAGCGAGGGTATGGGGAGTAGGAATAGAGCTAGGGTATGGGGAGTAGGAATGGAGCTAGGGTATGGGGAGTAGGAATGGAGCTAGGGTAGGGGGAGTAGGAATAGAGTGAGGGTATGGGGAGTAGGAATAGAGCGAGGGTATTGGGAATATTAATAGAGCGAGGGTATGGGGAATACTAATAGAGCTAGGGTATGGGGACTATTAATAGAGCGAGGGTATGGGGAATACTAATAGAGCTAGGGTATGGGGACTATTAATAGAGCGAGGGTATGGGGGTAGGAATAGAGCTAGGGTATGGGGAATACTAATAGAGCGAGGGTATGTGGAAAACTAATAGAGCTAGGGTATGGGGAATACTAATAGAGCGAGGGTATGGGGACTATTAATAGAGCGAGGGTATGGGGAGTAGGAATAGACCTAGGGTATGGGGAGTAGGAATAGAGCGAGGGTATGGGGAGTAGGAATAGAGCTAGGGTATGGGGAGTAGGAATAGAGCTATGGTATGGGGAATACTAATAGAGCTAGGATATGGGGAGTAGGAATAGAGCGAAGGTATGGGGAGTAGGAATAGAGTGAGGGTAGGGGGAGTAGGAATAGAGCTAGGTTATGGGGAGTAGGAATAGATCGAGGGTATGGGGAGTAGGAATAGAGTGAGGGTAGGGGGAGTAGGAATAGAGCTAGGGTATGGGGAATACTAATAGAGCTAGGATATGGGGATTAGGAAAAGAGTGAGGGTATGGGGAGTAGGAATAGAGCTAGGGTATGGGGAATACTAATAGAGCCAGGGTATGGGGAATACTAATAGAGTGAGGGTATGGGGAAGACTAATAGAGCTAGGATATGGGGATTAGGAATAGAGCGAGGGTATGGGGAGTAGGAATAGAGCGAGGGTATGGGGAGTAGGAATAGAGCGAGGGTATGGGGACTATTAATAGAGCGAGGGTATGGTGAGTAGGAATAGACCTAGGGTATGGGGAGTAGGAATAGAGCGAGGGTATGGGGAGTAGGAATAGAGCTAGGGTATGGGGAGTAGGAATAGAGCTATGGTATGGGAAATACTAATAGAGCTAGGATATGGGGAGTAGGAATATAGCGAAGGTATGGGGAGTAGGAATAGAGCTATGGTATGGGGAGTAGGAATAGAGCGAGGGTATGGGGAATACTAATAGAGCGAGGGTATGGGGAGTAGGAATAGAGCGAGGGTATGGGGAATACTAATAGAGCGAGGGTATGGGGAATACTAATAGAGCGAGGGTATGGGGAAAACTAATAGAGCGAGGGTATGGGGAAAACTAATAGAGCGAGGGTATGGGGAATACTAATAGAGCTAGGGTATGGGGCATACTAATAGAGCGAGGGTATGGGGAATACTAATAGAGCTAGGGTATGGGGAATACTAATAGAGCTAGAGTATGGGGAATACTAATAGAGCTAGAGTATGGGGAATACTAATAGAGCGAGGGTATGGGGAATACTAATAGAGCTAGGGTATGGGGAGTAGGAATAGAGCTAGGGTATGGGGAGTAGGAATAGAGCGAGGGTATGGGGAGTAGGAATAGAGCGAGGGTATGGGGAATACTAACAGAGCGAGGGTATGGGGAGTAGGAATAGAGCTAGGGTATGGGGAGTAGGAATGGAGCTAGGGTATGGGGAGTAGGAATGGAGCTAGGGTAGGGGGAGTAGGAATAGAGTGAGGGTATGGGGAGTAGGAATAGAGCGAGGGTATTGGGAATATTAATAGAGCGAGGGTATGGGGAATACTAATAGAGCTAGGGTATGGGGACTATTAATAGAGCGAGGGTATGGGGAATACTAATAGAGCTAGGGTATGGGGACTATTAATAGAGCGAGGGTATGGGGGTAGGAATAGAGCTAGGGTATGGGGAATACTAATAGAGCGAGGGTATGTGGAAAACTAATAGAGCTAGGGTATGGGGAATACTAATAGAGCGAGGGTATGGGGACTATTAATAGAGCGAGGGTATGGGGAGTAGGAATAGACCTAGGGTATGGGGAGTAGGAATAGAGCGAGGGTATGGGGAGTAGGAATAGAGCTAGGGTATGGGGAGTAGGAATAGAGCTATGGTATGGGGAATACTAATAGAGCTAGGATATGGGGAGTAGGAATAGAGCGAAGGTATGGGGAGTAGGAATAGAGTGAGGGTAGGGGGAGTAGGAATAGAGCTAGGTTATGGGGAGTAGGAATAGATCGAGGGTATGGGGAGTAGGAATAGAGTGAGGGTAGGGGGAGTAGGAATAGAGCTAGGGTATGGGGAATACTAATAGAGCTAGGATATGGGGATTAGGAAAAGAGTGAGGGTATGGGGAGTAGGAATATAGCTAGGGTATGGGGAATACTAATAGAGCCAGGGTATGGGGAATACTAATAGAGTGAGGGTATGGGGAAGACTAATAGAGCTAGGATATGGGGATTAGGAATAGAGCGAGGGTATGGGGAGTAGGAATAGAGCGAGGGTATGGGGAGTAGGAATAGAGCGAGGGTATGGGGACTATTAATAGAGCGAGGGTATGGTGAGTAGGAATAGACCTAGGGTATGGGGAGTAGGAATAGAGCGAGGGTATGGGGAGTAGGAATAGAGCTAGGGTATGGGGAGTAGGAATAGAGCTATGGTATGGGGAATACTAATAGAGCTAGGATATGGGGAGTAGGAATAGAGCGAAGGTATGGGGAGTAGGAATAGAGCGAGGGTAGGGGGAGTAGGAATAGAGCGAGGGTAGGGGGAGTAGGAATAGATCGAGGGTATGGGGAGTAGGAATAGAGTGAGGGTAGGGGGAGTAGGAATAGAGCTAGGGTATGGGGAATACTAATAGAGCTAGGATATGGGGATTAGGAAAAGAGTGAGGGTATGGGGAGTAGGAATAGAGCTAGGGTATGGGGAATACTAATAGAGCCAGGGTATGGGGAGTAGGAATAGAGCTAGGGTATGGGGAATACTAATAGAGCTAGGGTATGGGGAATATTAATAGAGCGAGGGAATGGGGAATACTAATAGAGCTAGGGTATGGGGACTATTAATAGAGCGAGGGTATGGGGGTAGGAATAGAGCTAGGGTATGGGGAGTAGGAATAGAGTTATGGTATGGGGAATACTAATAGAGCGAGGGTATGTGGAAAACTAATAGAGCGAGGGTATGGGGAATACTAATAGAGCTAGGGTATGGGGAATATTAATAGAGCGAGGGTATGGGAAATACTAATAGAGCTAGGGTATGGGGACTATTAATAGAGCGAGGGTATGGGGGTAGGAATAGAGCTGGGGTATGGGGAGTAGGAATAGAGTTATGGTATGGGGAATACTAATAGAGCGAGGGTATGGGGACTATTAATAGAGCGAGGGTATGGGGAGTAGGAATAGACCTAGGGTATGGGGAGTAGGAATAGAGCGAGGGTATGGGGAGTAGGAATAGAGCTAGGGTATGGGGAGTAGGAATAGAGCTATGGTATGGGGAATACTAATAGAGCTAGGATATGGGGAGTAGGAATAGAGCGAAGGTATGGGGAGTAGGAATAGAGCGAGGGTAGGGGGAGTAGGAATAGAGCGAGGGTAAGGGGAGTAGGAATAGATCGAGGGTATGGGGAGTAGGAATAGAGTGAGGGTAGGGGGAGTAGGAATAGAGCTAGGGTATGGGGAATACTAATAGAGCTAGGATATGGGGATTAGGAAAAGAGTGAGGGTATGGGGAGTAGGAATAGAGCTAGGGTATGGGGAATACTAATAGAGCCAGGGTATGGGGAGTAGGAATAGAGCTAGGGTATGGGGAGTAGGAATGGAGCTAGGGTATGGGGAGTAGGAATAGAGCTAGGGTATGGGGAGTAGGAATAGAGCTATGGTATGGGGAATACTAATAGAGCTAGGATATGGGGAATACTAATAGAGTGAGGGTATGGGGAAGACTAATAGAGCTAGGATATGGGGATTAGGAATAGAGCGAGGGTATGGGGAGTAGGAATAGAGCGAGGGTATGGGGAGTAGGAATAGAGCGAGGGTATGGGGAGTAGGAATAGAGCGAGGGTATGGGGAATACTAACAGAGCGAGGGTATGGGGAGTAGGAATAGAGCTAGGGTATGGGGAGTAGGAATGGAGCTAGGGTATGGGGAGTAGGAATGGAGCTAGGGTAGGGGGAGTAGGAATAGAGCGAGGGTATGGGGAGTAGGAATAGAGCGAGGGTATTGGGAATATTAATAGAGCGAGGGTATGGGGAATACTAATAGAGCTAGGGTAGGGGGAATATTAATAGAGCGAGGGTATGGGGAATACTAATAGAGCTAGGGTATGGGGACTATTAATAGAGCGAGGGTATGGGGGTAGGAATAGAGCTAGGGTATGGGGAGTAGGAATAGAGTTATGGTATGGGGAATACTAATAGAGCGAGGGTATGTGGAAAACTAATAGAGCGAGGGTATGGGGAATACTAATAGAGCTAGGGTATGGGGAATATTAATAGAGCGAGGGTATGGGAAATACTAATAGAGCTAGGGTATGGGGACTATTAATAGAGCGAGGGTATGGGGGTAGGAATAGAGCTGGGGTATGGGGAGTAGGAATGGAGCTAGGGTATGGGGAGTAGGAATGGAGCTAGGGTAGGGGGAGTAGGAATAGAGCGAGGGTATGGGGAGTAGGAATAGAGCGAGGGTATTGGGAATATTAATAGAGCGAGGGTATGGGGAATACTAATAGAGCTAGGGTATGGGGAATATTAATAGAGCGAGGGAATGGGGAATACTAATAGAGCTAGGGTATGGGGACTATTAATAGAGCGAGGGTATGGGGGTAGGAATAGAGCGAGGGTATGGGGAATACTAACAGAGCGAGGGTATGGGGAGTATGAATAGAGCTAGGGTATGGGGAGTAGGAATGGAGCTAGGGTATGGGGAGTAGGAATGGAGCTAGGGTAGGGGGAGTAGGAATAGAGCGAGGGTATGGGGAGTAGGAATAGAGCGAGGGTATTGGGAATATTAATAGAGCGAGGGTATGGGGAATACTAATAGAGCTAGGGTATGGGGAATATTAATAGAGCGAGGGAATGGGGAATACTAATAGAGCTAGGGTATGGGGACTATTAATAGAGCGAGGGTATGGGGGTAGGAATAGAGCTAGGGTATGGGGAGTAGGAATAGAGTTATGGTATGGGGAATACTAATAGAGCGAGGGTATGTGGAAAACTAATAGAGCGAGGGTATGGGGAATACTAATAGAGCTAGGGTATGGGGAATATTAATAGAGCGAGGGTATGGGAAATACTAATAGAGCTAGGGTATGGGGACTATTAATAGAGCGAGGGTATGGGGGTAGGAATAGAGCTGGGGTATGGGGAGTAGGAATAGAGTTATGGTATGGGGAATACTAATAGAGCGAGGGTATGGGGACTATTAATAGAGCGAGGGTATGGGGAGTAGGAATAGAGCGAGGGTATGGGGAGTAGGAATAGAGCTAGGGTATGGGGAGTAGGAATAGAGCTATGGTATGGGGAATACTAATAGAGCTAGGATATGGGGAGTAGGAATAGAGCGAAGGTATGGGGAGTAGGAATAGAGCGAGGGTAGGGGGAGTAGGAATAGAGCGAGGGTAGGGGGAGTAGGAATAGATCGAGGGTATGGGGAGTAGGAATAGAGTGAGGGTAGGGGGAGTAGGAATAGAGCTAGGGTATGGGGAATACTAATAGAGCTAGGATATGGGGATTAGGAAAAGAGTGAGGGTATGGGGAGTAGGAATAGAGCTAGGGTATGGGGAATACTAATAGAGCCAGGGTATGGGGAATACTAATAGAGCGAGGGTATGGGGAAGACTAATAGAGCTAGGATATGGGGATTAGGAATAGAGCTAGGGTATGGGGAATACTAATAGAGCGAGGGTATGGGGAATACTAATAGAGCTAGGATATGGGGATTAGGAATAGAGCGAGGGTAGGGGGAGTAGGAATAGAGCTAGGGTATGGGGCATACTAATAGAGCTAGGGTATGGGGAATACTAATAGAGCGAGGGTATGGGGAGTAGGAATAGAGCTAGGGTATGGGGAGTAGGAATAGAGCGAGGGTATGGGGAATACTAATAGAGCGTGGGTATGGGGAATACTAATAGAGCGAGGGTATGGGGAATACTAATAGAGCTAGGGTATGGGGAGTAGGAATAGAGCGAGGGTATGGGGAGTAGGAATAGAGCTATGGTATGGGGAGTAGGAATAGAGCGAGGATATGGGGAATACTAATAGAGCGAGGGTATGGGGAGTAGGAATAGAGCGAGGGTATGAGGAATACTAATAGAGCGAGGGTATGGGGAATACTAATAGAGCGAGGGTATGGGGAAAACTAATAGAGCGAGGGTATGGGGAAAACTAATAGAGCGAGGGTATGGGGAATACTAATAGAGCTAGGGTATGGGGCATACTAATAGAGCGAGGGTATGGGGAATACTAATAGAGCTAGGGTATGGGGAATACTAATAGAGCTAGAGTATGGGGAATACTAATAGAGCTAGAGTATGGGGAATACTAATAGAGCGAGGGTATGGGGAATACTAATAGAACTAGGGTATGGGGAGTAGGAATAGAGCTAGGGTATGGGGAGTAGGAATAGAGCTAGGGTATGGGGAGTAGGAATAGAGCTATGGTATGGGGAATACTAATAGAGCTAGGATATGGGGAGTAGGAATAGAGCGAAGGTATGGGGAGTAGGAATAGAGCGAGGGTAGGGGGAGTAGGAATAGAGCGAGGGTAGGGGGAGTAGGAATAAATCGAGGGTATGGGGAGTAGGAATAGAGTGAGGGTAGGGGGAGTAGGAATAGAGCTAGGGTATGGGGAATACTAATAGAGCTAGGATATGGGGATTAGGAAAAAGAGTGAGGGTATGGGAGTAGGAATAGAGCTAGGGTATGGGGAATACTAATAGAGCCAGGGTATGGGGAATACTAATAGAGCGAGGGTATGGGGAAGACTAATAGAGCTAGGATATGGGGATTAGGAATAGAGCTAGGGTATGGGGAATACTAATAGAGCGAGGGTATGGGGAATACTAATAGAGCTAGGATATGGGGATTAGGAATAGAGCGAGGGTAGGGGGAGTAGGAATAGAGCTAGGGTATGGGGCATACTAATAGAGCTAGGGTATGGGGAATACTAATAGAGCGAGGGTATGGGGAATAGGAATAGAGCTAGGGTATGGGGAGTAGGAATAGAGCGAGGGTATGGGGAATACTAATAGAGCGTGGGTATGGGGAATACTAATAGAGCGAGGGATTGGGGAGTAGGAATAGAGCGAGGGTATGGGGAATACTAATAGAGCGAGGGTATGGGGAATACTAATAGAGCTAGGGTATGGGGAATACTAATAGAGCTAGGGTATGGGGAGTAGGAATAGAGCGAGGGTATGGGGAGTAGGAATAGAGCTATGGTATGGGGAGTAGGAATAGAGCGAGGGTATGGGGAATACTAATAGAGCGAGGGTATGGGGAGTAGGAATAGAGCGAGGGTATGAGGAATACTAATAGAGCGAGGGTATGGGGAATACTAATAGAGCGAGGGTATGGGGAAAACTAATAGAGCGAGGGTATGGGGAAAACTAATAGAGCGAGGGTATGGGGAATACTAATAGAGCTAGGGTATGGGGCATACTAATAGAGCGAGGGTATGGGGAATACTAATAGAGCTAGGGTATGGGGAATACTAATAGAGCTAGAGTATGGGGAATACTAATAGAGCTAGAGTATGGGGAATACTAATAGAGCGAGGGTATGGGGAATACTAATAGAGCTAGGATATGGGGATTAGGAATAGAGCGAGGGTAGGGGGAGTAGGAATAGAGCTAGGGTATGGGGAATACTAATAGAGCGAGGGTATGGGGAGTAGGAATAGAGCTAGGGTATGGGGAGTAGGAATAGAGCGAGGGTATGGGGAATACTAATAGAGCGTGGGTATGGGGAATACTAATAGAGCGAGGGTATGGGGAATACTAATAGAGCTAGGGTATGGGGAATACTAATAGAGCTAGGGTATGGGGAATACTAATAGAGCTAGAGTATGGGGAATACTAATAGAGCTAGAGTATGGGGAATACTAATAGAGCGAGGGTATGGGGAATACTAATAGAGCTAGGGTATGGGGAGTAGGAATAGAGCTAGGGTATGGGGAGTAGGAATAGAGCTAGGGTATGGGGAGTAGGAATAGAGCTATGGTATGGGGAATACTAATAGAGCTAGGATATGGGGAGTAGGAATAGAGCGAAGGTATGGGGAGTAGGAATAGAGCGAGGGTAGGGGGAGTAGGAATAGAGCGAGGGTAGGGGGAGTAGGAATAGATCGAGGGTATGGGGAGTAGGAATAGAGTGAGGGTAGGGGGAGTAGGAATAGAGCTAGGGTATGGGGAATACTAATAGAGCTAGGATATGGGGATTAGGAAAAGAGTGAGGGTATGGGGAGTAGGAATAGAGCTAGGGTATGGGGAATACTAATAGAGCCAGGGTATGGGGAATACTAATAGAGCGAGGGTATGGGGAAGACTAATAGAGCTAGGATATGGGGATTAGGAATAGAGCTAGGGTATGGGGAATACTAATAGAGCGAGGGTATGGGGAATACTAATAGAGCTAGGATATGGGGATTAGGAATAGAGCGAGGGTAGGGGGAGTAGGAATAGAGCTAGGGTATGGGGCATACTAATAGAGCTAGGGTATGGGGAATACTAATAGAGCGAGGGTATGGGGAATAGGAATAGAGCTAGGGTATGGGGAGTAGGAATAGAGCGAGGGTATGGGGAATACTAATAGAGCGTGGGTATGGGGAATACTAATAGAGCGAGGGATTGGGGAGTAGGAATAGAGCGAGGGTATGGGGAATACTAATAGAGCGAGGGTATGGGGAATACTAATAGAGCTAGGGTATGGGGAATACTAATAGAGCTAGGGTATGGGGAGTAGGAATAGAGCGAGGGTATCGGGAGTAGGAATAGAGCTATGGTATGGGGAGTAGGAATAGAGCGAGGGTATGGGGAATACTAATAGAGCGAGGGTATGGGGAGTAGGAATAGAGCGAGGGTATGAGGAATACTAATAGAGCGAGGGTATGGGGAATACTAATAGAGCGAGGGTATGGGGAAAACTAATAGAGCGAGGGTATGGGGAAAACTAATAGAGCGAGGGTATGGGGAATACTAATAGAGCTAGGGTATGGGGCATACTAATAGAGCGAGGGTATGGGGAATACTAATAGAGCTAGGGTATGGGAAATACTAATAGAGCTAGAGTATGGGGAATACTAATAGAGCGAGGGTATGGGGAATACTAATAGAGCTAGGATATGGGGATTAGGAATAGAGCGAGGGTAGGGGGAGTAGGAATAGAGCTAGGGTATGGGGCATACTAATAGAGCTAGGGTATGGGGAATACTAATAGAGCGAGGGTATGGGGAATAGGAATAGAGCTAGGGTATGGGGAGTAGGAATAGAGCGAGGGTATGGGGAATACTAATAGAGCGTGGGTATGGGGAATACTAATAGAGCGAGGGATTGGGGAGTAGGAATAGAGCGAGGGTATGGGGAATACTAATAGAGCGAGGGTATGGGGAATACTAATAGAGCTAGGGTATGGGGAATACTAATAGAGCTAGGGTATGGGGAGTAGGAATAGAGCGAGGGTATGGGGAGTAGGAATAGAGCTATGGTATGGGGAGTAGGAATAGAGCGAGGGTATGGGGAATACTAATAGAGCGAGGGTATGGGGAGTAGGAATAGAGCGAGGGTATGAGGAATACTAATAGAGCGAGGGTATGGGGAATACTAATAGAGCGAGGGTATGGGGAAAACTAATAGAGCGAGGGTATGGGGAAAACTAATAGAGCGAGGGTATGGGGAATACTAATAGAGCTAGGGTATGGGGCATACTAATAGAGCGAGGGTATGGGGAATACTAATAGAGCTAGGGTATGGGGAATACTAATAGAGCTAGAGTATGGGGAATACTAATAGAGCTAGAGCAGGGGTGTCAAAGTCAAATGGACGGAGGGCCAAATAAAAAAATCAGCTACAAGACGAGGGCCGGACTGTTCGAATGTTCATTGAAAAATTTTTAAATGACGCATATAGTCTAGTGAACCTAATTGAACCTACTGAAAACCTAACAAATATATTACAATATGATCAGATAAATAAAGCAATATTTTCTTATGGCTCTGTCAGTAATCTTTAATTTTCAACAGACACAAAAGACAAATTTCCTTTATATAAATATCCCCATAACATGAACATTAAATGAAAGAAACCGGTATTCAAGGCACCATCAGTAGACTATATTTTCTATTTTAGCAAAAGTGGGCTAAATTTACTTCAAAGAAAAAACAATAATAGCAATTTTCTATCATCCACTCAACTGAAATATTTTTAAAATATAATTGGATTGAAATACAAAAAATAAAGTGCAAAAATCTATTAATCAAAAACAACACTTTGTTTAAGGAGAAGTAACATGCAGTGAAAACAAATATTAAATTTTAACTTTTAAACTTGAACTGAGTAAAAACTCTAAATATGTGATTGCACAGTAATGTTCACTTGTTTGAGGTTGAGGGTGATACTTGGTGGTGTCCCATCTTTTCCACAAGTTCATCAATGTTCGGGGTAAGGCTCTGAGCTGAAGAAATCCTCAGAATTGAGTGGAGGTGTTCAGCAGTAAGTCGACTTCTGTGTGATGTTTTGTTCAGGTTCATCAAAGAAAACAGTTGTTCACACAGGTATGTGCTGCCAAACATAGACAACGTTTGAGCAGCCTGGATGCGCAGCTGGGGCATTGTGCCGGGAGGAAACGGGCGAACTCCGCAGCACCCACTGCCGCATATTTTGCCCTCAGTGCATCATTGCATTGGAGGTCAATCAACTCCATTTGGAGGTTTGGTGGTGAGCTTTCCACGTCAACAGCAAATGGGTTACCGAGCAGTTCCAACCTGCTTTTTGTGCTTCAAAGTCAGCAAATCGGCGTCGAAAGTCAGCGGCAAGCATACCTATTTTATCAGCCAACTGTGTGCTCGGGAACGCACTGGTAGAGAGCTTCTCTTTCATGGTCTGGCAGCTGGGAAAGTGGCTCAAATTTTCTTTCCGCATCTGCGTCTCCCACAGAGTCAGTTTGGTTTTAAATGCCTTCACTGTACTGTACATATCAGAGATGACACGATCCCGACCCTGCAGCTGCAAGTTTATTGCATTCAGATGACTCGTAATGTCACACAGAAAAGCCATTTCACACAGAAACATTTCGTCTCGGAGTTGTGTTGTGTCTTTCCCTTTGCTGTCCAAGAACAGACAAATCTCCTCACGAAGCTCGAAACATCTTTGAAGCACCTTTCCTGGCTTAGCCATCGCACCTCTGTGTGATAAGGCAAATCACCATGCTCCGTTTCTAACTCCGTCAGAAATGCCTTGAACTGGCGGTGATTCAAACCTTTGGCTCTGATAAAGTTAACTGTGCGCGTGATGATGCTCATTACATGCTCCATTTTCAAGGCTTTACCGCACAACGCTTCCTGGTGTATGATACAATGATAAGCTGTCAGCTCACCTGTCGCGTTTTCCTCTTGCATCTTTTCCCGTATCTTCGCCACCAGTCCGCTCCTGTGTCCACACATCGCAGGTGCTCCGTCGGTTGTCAAACCCACGAGTTTTTCCCAAGGCAGCTCCATCTCATTTACACATCTTGACACCTCTTCATACAAATCATGCCCGTAGTTGTGCCATGCATAGGACGTAAAGCCAAAAACTCCTCTGTCACGCTTAGGTTGGAGTCCACTCCGCGGATGAAAATTGACAACTGGGCAATGTCAGAAATGTCGGTGCTCTCATCCACAGCCAAGGAATATGCAATAAAATCTTTTCCCTTTTTCACAAGCTGCTCTTTTAGATTGATGGACAACTGGTCTACTCTCTCGGCAATGGTGTTTCTGCTCAGACTCACATTTAAAAAGAGTTGCCTTTTTTCTGGGCAAACTTCGTCACAAACTTTAATCATGCAGTTTTTGATGAAATCCCCCTCCGTAAATGGCCGGGCTGATTTAGCGATCTCTTCTGCCAAAATAAAACTGGCCTTGACAGCAGCCTGGCCTTGTGATTTGGCTTTTTGAACAGAGCCTGTCGAGATTTGAGGCCTCGTTTTAATTCCTCTGCCTTTTGTAGCCTTTGTTCCATGTCCATATTCTTGTTTTTGTCCGCGTGTTTCGTGTCATAATGTCGTCTCAGATTATACTCTTTCAGTACCGCCACACTTTCTCCACACAGAAGACACACAGGTTTTCCAGCTACCTTCGTGAACATATACTCCGACTCCCACCTTGTTTGAAACCCCCGGTTCTCAGTATCCACCTTCCGTTTTGCCATTTTTGATGGGTATCTGAAAGTTAATTTTACTGTGATGCTGACGACTGCTGTGCCAATAAATATTGAAATGAAGCAGCCTACTGCTCGGTGCGTCACCTTTGCATTGTGGGAAATGTAGTATTGGTGCGTGTAAAAGATCTGCGGGCTGCCGGCTTGCTGCGGGCCGGTTCTAATAATAAATCAAGATCATCCCAGGGGCCGTAAAAAACCTTCTTGCGGGCCGGATGTGGCCCGCGGGCCTTGACTCTGACATATGTGAGCTAGAGTATGGGGAATACTAATAGAGCGAGGGTATGGGGAATACTAATAGAGCTAGGGTATGGGGAGTAGGAATAGAGCTAGGGTATGGGGAGTAGGAATAGAGCGAGGGTATGGGGAGTAGGAATAGAGCGAGGGTATGGGGAATACTAACAGAGCGAGGGTATGGGGAGTAGGAATAGAGCTAGGGTATGGGGAGTAGGAATGGAGCTAGGGTATGGGGAGTAGGAATGGAGCTAAGGTAGGGGGAGTAGGAATAGAGTGAGGGTATGGGGAGTAGGAATAGAGCGAGGGTATTGGGAATATTAATAGAGCGAGGGTATGGGGAATACTAATAGAGCTAGGGTATGGGGACTATTAATAGAGCGAGGGTATGGGGAATACTAATAGAGCTAGGGTATGGGGACTATTAATAGAGCGAGGGTATGGGGGTAGGAATAGAGCTAGGGTATGGGGAGTAGGAATAGAGTTATGGTATGGGGAATACTAATAGAGCGAGGGTATGTGGAAAACTAATAGAGCTAGGGTATGGGGAATACTAATAGAGCGAGGGTATGGGGACTATTAATAGAGCGAGGGTATGGGGAGTAGAAATAGACCTAGGGTATGGGGAGTAGGAATAGAGCGAGGGTATGGGGAGTAGGAATAGAGCTAGGGTATGGGGAGTAGGAATAGAGCTATGGTATGGGGAATACTAATAGAGCTAGGATATGGGGAGTAGGAATAGAGCGAAGGTATGGGGAGTAGGAATAGAGTGAGGGTAGGGGGAGTAGGAATAGAGCTAGGTTATGGGGAGTAGGAATAGATCGAGGGTATGGGGAGTAGGAATAGAGTGAGGGTAGGGGGAGTAGGAATAGAGCTAGGGTATGGGGAATACTAATAGAGCTAGGATATGGGGATTAGGAAAAGAGTGAGGGTATGGGGAGTAGGAATAGAGCTAGGGTATGGGGAATACTAATAGAGCCAGGGTATGGGGAATACTAATAGAGTGAGGGTATGGGGAAGACTAATAGAGCTAGGATATGGGGATTAGGAATAGAGCGAGGGTATGGGGAGTAGGAATAGAGCGAGGGTATGGGGAGTAGGAATAGAGCGAGGGTATGGGGAATACTAACAGAGCGAGGGTATGGGGAGTAGGAATAGAGCTAGGGTATGGGGAGTAGGAATGGAGCGAAGGTATGGGGAGTAGGAATAGAGCGAGGGTAGGGGGAGTAGGAATAGAGCGAGGGTAGGGGGAGTAGGAATAGATCGAGGGTATGGGGAGTAGGAATAGAGTGAGGGTAGGGGAGTAGGAATAGAGCTAGGGTATGGGGAATACTAATAGAGCTAGGATATGGGGATTAGGAAAAGAGTGAGGGTATGGGGAGTAGGAATAGAGCTAGGGTATGGGGAATACTAATAGAGCCAGGGTATGGGAATACTAATAGAGCGAGGGTATGGGGAAGACTAATAGAGCTAGGATATGGGGATTAGGAATAGAGCTAGGGTATGGGGAATACTAATAGAGCGAGGGTATGGGGAATACTAATAGAGCTAGGATATGGGGATTAGGTATAGAGCGAGGGTAGGGGGAGTAGGAATAGAGCTAGGGTATGGGGCATACTAATAGAGCTAGGGTATAGGGAATACTAATAGAGCGAGGGTATGGGGAGTAGGAATAGAGCGAGGGTATGGGGAATACTAATAGAGCGAGGGGATGGGGAGTAGGAATAGAGCGAGGGTATGGGGAATACTAATAGAGCGAGGGTATGGGGAATACTAATAGAGCTAGGGTATGGGGAGTAGGAATAGAGCGAGGGTATGGGGAGTAGGAATAGAGCTATGGTATGGGGAGTAGGAATAGAGCGAGGGTATGGAGAATACTAATAGAGCGAGGGTATGGGGAATACTAATAGAGCGAGGGTATGGGGAGTAGGAATAGAGCTAGGGTATGGGGAATACTAATAGAGTGAGGGTATGGGGAGTAGGAATAGAGCGAGGGTATGGGGAGTAGGAATAGAGCGAGGGTATGGGGAATAGGAATAGAGCGAGGGTATGGGGAGTAGGAATAGAGCGAGGGTATGGGGAATACTAACAGAGCGAGGGTATGGGGAGTAGGAATAGAGCTAGGGTATGGGGAGTAGGAATGGAGCTAGGGTATGGGGAGTAGGAATGGAGCTAGGGTAGGGGGAGTAGGAATAGAGCGAGGGTATGGGGAGTAGGAATAGAGCGAGGGTATTGGGAATATTAATAGAGCGAGGGTATGGGGAATACTAATAGAGCTAGGGTATGGGAATATTAATAGAGCGAGGTATGGGGAATACTAATAGAGCTAGGTTATGGGGACTATTAATAGAGCGAGGGTATGGGGGTAGGAATAGAGCTAGGGTATGGGGAGTAGGAATAGAGTTATGGTATGGGGAATACTAATAGAGCGAGGGTATGTGGAAAACTAATAGAGCGAGGGTATGGGGAATACTAATAGAGCTAGGGTATGGGGAATATTAATAGAGCGAGGGTATGGGAAATACTAATAGAGCTAGGTATGGGGACTATTAATAGAGCGAGGGTATGGGGGTAGGAATAGAGCTGGGGTATGGGGAGTAGGAATAGAGTTATGGTATGGGGAATACTAATAGAGCGAGGGTATGGGGACTATTAATAGAGCGAGGGTATGGGGAGTAGGAATAGACCTAGGGTATGGGGAGTAGGAATAGAGCGAGGGTATGGGGAGTAGGAATAGAGCTAGGGTATGGGGAGTAGGAATAGAGCTATGGTATGGGGAATACTAATAGAGCTAGGATATGGGGAGTAGGAATAGAGCGAGGGTATGGGGAATAGGAATAGAGCTAGGGTATGGGGAGTAGGAATAGAGCGAGGGTATGGGGAATACTAATAGAGCGTGGGTATGGGGAATACTAATAGAGCGAGGGATTGGGGAGTAGGAATAGAGCGAGGGTATGGGGAATACTAATAGAGCCAGGAGGGTATGGGGAATACTAATAGAGAGCTAGGGTATGGGGAATACTAATAGAGCTAGGGTATGGGGAGTAGGAATAGAGCGAGGGCATCGGGGAGTAGGAATAGAGCTATGGTATGGGGAGTAGGAATAGAGCGAGGGCATGGGGAATACTAATAGAGCGAGGGTATGGGGAGTAGGAATAGAGCGAGGGCATGAGGAATACTAATAGAGCGAGGGTATGGGGAATACTAATAGAGCGAGGGCATGGGGAAAACTAATAGAGCGAGGGCATGGGGAAAACTAATAGAGAACGAGGGTATGGGGAATACTAATAGAGCTAGGGCATGGGGCATACTAACAGAGCGAGGGTATGGGGAATACTAATAGAGCTAGGGTATGGGAAAGGAACTAATAGAGCTAGAGTATGGGGAATACTAATAGAGCGAGGTATGGGGAATACTAATAGAGCTAGGATATGGGGATTAGGAATAGAGCGAGGGTATGGGGAGTAGGAATAGAGCTAGGGTATGGGGCATACTAATAGAGCTAGGGTATGGGGAATACTAATAGAGCGAGGGTATGGGGAATAGGAATAGAGCTAGGGTATGGGGAGTAGGAATAGAGCGAGGGTATGGGGAATACTAATAGAGCGTGGGTATGGGGAATACTAATAGAGCGAGGGATTGGGGAGGAGGAATAGAGCGAGGGTATGGGGAATACTAATAGAGCGAGGGTATGGGGAATACTAATAGAGCGAGGGTATGGGGAATACTAATAGAGCTAGGGTATGGGGAGTAGGAATAGAGCGAGGGCATGGGGAGTAGGAATAGAGCTATGGTATGGGGAGTAGGAATAGAGCGAGGGTATGGGGAATACTAATAGAGCGAGGGCATGGGGAATACTAATAGAGCGAGGGTATGGGGAGTAGGAATAGAGCTAGGGTATGGGGAATACTAATAGAGTGAGGGTATGGGGGAGTAGGAATAGAGCGAGGGTATGGGGAGTAGGAATAGAGCGAGGGTATGGGGAATAGGAATAGAGCTAGGGTATGGGGAGTAGGAATAGAGCGAGGGTATGGGGAATAATAGAGCGAGGTAGAGGGAGGCATGGGGAGTAGGAATAGAGCGAGGGTATGGGGAGTAGGAATGGAGCTAGGGTATGGGGAGTAGGAATAGAGCTAGGGTATGGGGAGTAGGAATAGAGCGAGGTATGGGGAGTAGGAATAGAGCGAGGGTATGGGGGAATATTAATAGAGCGAGGGTATGGGGAATACTAATAGAGCTAGGGTATGGGGAATATTAATAGAGCGAGGGTATGGGGAATACTAATAGAGCTAGGTTATGGGGACTATTAATAGAGCGAGGGTATGGGGGTAGGAATAGAGCTAGGGTATGGGGAGTAGGAATAGAGTTATGGTATGGGGAATACTAATAGAGCGAGGGTATGTGGAAAACTAATAGAGCGAGGGTATGGGGAATACTAATAGAGCTAGGGTATGGGGAATATTAATAGAGCGAGGGTATGGGAAATACTAATAGAGCTAGGGTATGGGGACTATTAATAGAGCGAGGGTATGGGGGTAGGAATAGAGCTGGGGTATGGGGAGTAGGAATAGAGTTATGGTATGGGGAATACTAATAGAGCGAGGGTATGGGGACTATTAATAGAGCGAGGGTATGGGGAGTAGGAATAGACCTAGGGTATGGGGAGTAGGAATAGAGCGAGGGTATGGGGAGTAGGAATAGAGCTAGGGTATGGGGAGTAGGAATAGAGCTATGGTATGGGGAATACTAATAGAGCTAGGATATGGGGAGTAGGAATAGAGCGAGGGTATGGGGAGTAGGAATAGAGCGAGGGTATGGGGGAGTAGGAATAGAGCGAGGGTAGGGGGAGTAGGAATAGATCGAGGGTATGGGGAGTAGGAATAGAGTGAGGGTATGGGGGAACAGGAATAGAGCCTAGGGTATGGGGAATACTAATAGAGCTAGGATATGGGGATTAGGAAAAGAGTGAGGGTATGGGGAGTAGGAATAGAGCTAGGGTATGGGGAATACTAATAGAGCCAGGGTATGGGGAATACTAATAGAGCTAGGATATGGGGATTAGGAATAGAGCGAGGGTAGGGGGAGTAGGAATAGAGCTAGGGTATGGGGCATACTAATAGAGCTAGGGTATGGGGAATACTAATAGAGCGAGGGTATGGGGAGTAGGAATAGAGCGAGGGTATGGGGAATACTAATAGAGCGAGGGGATGGGGAGTAGGAATAGAGCGAGGGTATGGGGAATACTAATAGAGCGAGGGTATGGGGAATACTAATAGAGCTAGGGTATGGGGAGTAGGAATAGAGCGAGGGTATGGGGAGTAGGAATAGAGCTATGGTATGGGGAGTAGGAATAGAGCGAGGGTATGGAGAATACTAATAGAACGAGGGTATGGGGAATACTAATAGAGCGAGGGTATGGGGAGTAGGAATAGAGCTAGGGTATGGGGAATACTAATAGAGTGAGGGTATGGGGAGTAGGAATAGAGCGAGGGTATGGGGAGTAGGAATAGAGCGAAGGTATGGGGAATAGGAATAGAGTTAGAGCATGGGGAATACTAATAGAGCTAGGGTATGGGGAGTAGGAATAGAGCGAGGGTATTGGGAATATTAATAGAGCGAGGGTATGGGGAATACTAATAGAGCTAGGGTATGGGGAATATTAATAGAGCGAGGGTATGGGGAATACTAATAGAGCTAGGGTATGGGGACTATTAATAGAGCGAGGGTATGGGGGTAGGAATAGAGCTAGGGTATGGGGAGTAGGAATAGAGTTATGGTATGGGGAATACTAATAGAGCGAGGGTATGTGGAAAACTAATAGAGCGAGGGTATGGGGAATACTAATAGAGCTAGGGTATGGGGAATATTAATAGAGCGAGGGTATGGGGAAATACTAATAGAGCTAGGGTATGGGGACTATTAATAGAGCGAGGGTATGGGGGTAGGAATAGAGCTGGGGTATGGGGAGTAGGAATAGAGTTATGGTATGGGGAATACTAATAGAGCGAGGGTATGGGGACTATTAATAGAGCGAGGGTATGGGGAGTAGGAATAGACCTAGGGTATGGGGAGTAGGAATAGAGCGAGGGTATGGGGAGTAGGAATAGAGCTAGGGTATGGGGAGTAGGAATAGAGCTATGGTATGGGGAATACTAATAGAGCTAGGATATGGGGAGTAGGAATAGAGCGAGGGTAGGGGAGTAGGAATAGAGCGAGGTAGGGGAGTAGGAATAGATCGAGGGTATGGGGAGTAGGAATAGAGTGAGGGTAGGGGGAGTAGGAATAGAGCTAGGGTATGGGGAATACTAATAGAGCTAGGATATGGGGATTAGGAAAAGAGTGAGGGTATGGGGAGTAGGAATAGAGCTAGGGTATGGGGAATACTAATAGAGCCAGGGTATGGGGAATACTAATAGAGCGAGGGTATGGGGAAGACTAATAGAGCTAGGATATGGGGATTAGGAATAGAGCTAGGGTATGGGGAATACTAATAGAGCGAGGGTATGGGGAATACTAATAGAGCTAGGATATGGGGATTAGGAATAGAGCTAGGGTATGGGGAGTAGGAATAGAGCTAGGGTATGGGGCATACTAATAGAGCTAGGGTATGGGGAATACTAATAGAGCGAGGGTATGGGGAGTAGGAATAGAGCGAGGGTATGGGGAATACTAATAGAGCGAGGGGATGGGGAGTAGGAATAGAGCGAGGGTATGGGGAATACTAATAGAGCGAGGGTATGGGGAATACTAATAGAGCTAGGGTATGGGGAGTAGGAATAGAGCGAGGGTATGGGGAGTAGGAATAGAGCTATGGTATGGGGAGTAGGAATAGAGCGAGGGTATGGAGAATACTAATAGAGCGAGGGTATGGGGAATACTAATAGAGCGAGGGTATGGGGAGTAGGAATAGAGCTAGGGTATGGGGAATACTAATAGAGTGAGGGTATGGGGAGTAGGAATAGAGCGAAGGTATGGGGAATAGGAATAGAGTTAGAGCATGGGGAATACTAATAGAGCTAGGGTATGGGGAGTAGGAATAGAGCGAGGGTATTGGGAATATTAATAGAGCGAGGGTATGGGGAATACTAATAGAGCTAGGGTATGGGGAATATTAATAGAGCGAGGGTATGGGGAATACTAATAGAGCTAGGGTATGGGGACTATTAATAGAGCGAGGGTATGGGGGTAGGAATAGAGCTAGGGTATGGGGAGTAGGAATAGAGTTATGGTATGGGGAATACTAATAGAGCGAGGGTATGTGGAAAACTAATAGAGCGAGGGTATGGGGAATACTAATAGAGCTAGGGTATGGGGAATATTAATAGAGCGAGGGTATGGGAAATACTAATAGAGCTAGGGTATGGGGACTATTAATAGAGCGAGGGTATGGGGGTAGGAATAGAGCTGGGGTATGGGGAGTAGGAATAGAGTTATGGTATGGGGAATACTAATAGAGCGAGGGTATGGGGACTATTAATAGAGCGAGGGTATGGGGAGTAGGAATAGACCTAGGGTATGGGGAGTAGGAATAGAGCGAGGGTATGGGGAGTAGGAATAGAGCTAGGGTATGGGGAGTAGGAATAGAGCTATGGTATGGGGAATACTAATAGAGCTAGGATATGGGGAGTAGGAATAGAGCGAAGGTATGGGGAGTAGGAATAGAGCGAGGGTAGGGGGAGTAGGAATAGAGCGAGGGTAGGGGGAGTAGGAATAGATCGAGGGTATGGGGAGTAGGAATAGAGTGAGGGTAGGGGGAGTAGGAATAGAGCAAGGGTATGGGGAATACTAATAGAGCTAGGGTATGGGGAGTAGGAATAGAGCTAGGGTATGGGGAATACTAATAGAGCCAGGGTATGGGGAATACTAATAGAGCGAGGGTATGGGGAAGACTAATAGAGCTAGGATATGGGGATTAGGAATAGAGCTAGGGTATGGGGAATACTAATAGAGCGAGGGTATGGGGAATACTAATAGAGCTAGGATTTGGGGATTAGGAATAGAGCGAGGGTAGGGGGAGTAGGAATAGAGCTAGGGTATGGGGAATACTAATAGAGCGAGGGGATGGGGAGTAGGAATAGAGCGAGGGTATGGGGAATACTAATAGAGCGAGGGTATGGGGAATACTAATAGAGCTAGGGTATGGGGAGTAGGAATAGAGCGAGGGTATTGGGAATATTAATAGAGCGAGGGTATGGGGAATACTAATAGAGCTAGGGTATGGGGACTATTAATAGAGCGAGGGTATGGGGGGTAGGAATAGAGCTGGGGTATGGGGAGTAGGAATAGAGTTATGGTATGGGGAATACTAATAGAGCGAGGGTATGGGGACTATTAATAGAGCGAGGGTATGGGGAGTAGGAATAGACCTAGGGTATGGGGAGTAGGAATAGAGCGAGGGTATGGGGAGTAGGAATAGAGCTAGGGTATGGGGAGTAGGAATAGAGCTATGGTATGGGGAATACTAATAGAGCTAGGATATGGGGAGTAGGAATAGAGCGAGGGTAGGGGGAGTAGGAATAGAGCGAGGGTAGGGGGAGTAGGAATAGATCGAGGGTATGGGGAGTAGGAATAGAGTGAGGGTAGGGGGAGTAGGAATAGAGCTAGGGTATGGGGAATACTAATAGAGCTAGGATATGGGGATTAGGAAAAGAGTGAGGGTATGGGGAGTAGGAATAGAGCTAGGGTATGGGGAATACTAATAGAGCCAGGGTATGGGGAATACTAATAGAGCGAGGGTATGGGGAAGACTAATAGAGCTAGGATATGGGGATTAGGAATAGAGCTAGGGTATGGGGAATACTAATAGAGCGAGGGTATGGGGAATACTAATAGAGCTAGGATATGGGGATTAGGAATAGAGCGAGGGTAGGGGGAGTAGGAATAGAGCTAGGGTATGGGGCATACTAATAGAGCTAGGGTATGGGGAATACTAATAGAGCGAGGGTATGGGGAGTAGGAATAGAGCGAGGGTATGGGGAATACTAATAGAGCGAGGGTATGGGGAATACTAATAGAGCTAGGGTATGGGGAGTAGGAATAGAGCGAGGGTATGGGGAGTAGGAATAGAGCTATGGTATGGGGAGTAGGAATAGAGCGAGGGTATGGAGAATACTAATAGAACGAGGGTATGGGGAATACTAATAGAGCGAGGGTATGGGGAGTAGGAATAGAGCTAGGGTATGGGGAATACTAATAGAGTGAGGGTATGGGGAGTAGGAATAGAGCGAGGGTATGGGGAGTAGGAATAGAGCGAAGGTATGGGGAATAGGAATAGAGTTAGAGCATGGGGAATACTAATAGAGCCAGGGTATGGGGAGTAGGAATAGAGCGAGGGTATTGGGAATATTAATAGAGCGAGGGTATGGGGAATACTAATAGAGCTAGGGTATGGGGAATATTAATAGAGCGAGGGTATGGGGAATACTAATAGAGCTAGGGTATGGGGACTATTAATAGAGCGAGGGTATGGGGGTAGGAATAGAGCTAGGGTATGGGGAGTAGGAATAGAGTTATGGTATGGGGAATACTAATAGAGCGAGGGTATGTGGAAAACTAATAGAGCGAGGGTATGGGGAATACTAATAGAGCTAGGGTATGGGGAATATTAATAGAGCGAGGGTATGGGAAATACGAATAGAGCTAGGGTATGGGGACTATTAATAGAGCGAGGGTATGGGGGGTAGGAATAGAGCTGGGGTATGGGGAGTAGGAATAGAGTTATGGTATGGGGAATACTAATAGAGCGAGGGTATGGGGACTATTAATAGAGCGAGGGTATGGGGAGTAGGAATAGACCTAGGGTATGGGGAGTAGGAATAGAGCGAGGGTATGGGGAGTAGGAATAGAGCTAGGGTATGGGGAGTAGGAATAGAGCTATGGTATGGGGAATACTAATAGAGCTAGGATATGGGGAGTAGGAATAGAGCGAAGGTATGGGGAGTAGGAATAGAGCGAGGGTAGGGGGAGTAGGAATAGAGCGAGGGTAGGGGGAGTAGGAATAGATCGAGGGTATGGGGGAGTAGGAATAGAGTGAGGGTAGGGGGAGTAGGAATAGAGCAAGGGTATGGGGAATACTAATAGAGCTAGGATATGGGGATTAGGAAAAGAGTGAGGGTATGGGGAGTAGGAATAGAGCTAGGGTATGGGGAATACTAATAGAGCCAGGGTATGGGGAATACTAATAGAGCGAGGGTATGGGGAAGACTAATAGAGCTAGGATATGGGGATTAGGAATAGAGCTAGGGTATGGGGAATACTAATAGAGCGAGGGTATGGGGAATACTAATAGAGCTAGGATATGGGGATTAGGAATAGAGCGAGGGTAGGGGGAGTAGGAATAGAGCTAGGGTATGGGGAATACTAATAGAGCGAGGGGATGGGGAGTAGGAATAGAGCGAGGGTATGGGGAATACTAATAGAGCGAGGGTATGGGGAATACTAATAGAGCTAGGGTATGGGGAGTAGGAATAGAGCGAGGGTATTGGGAATATTAATAGAGCGAGGGTATGGGGAATACTAATAGAGCTAGGGTATGGGGAATATTAATAGAGCGAGGGTATGGGGAGTAGGAATAGACCTAGGGTATGGGGAGTAGGAATAGAGCGAGGGTATGGGGAGTAGGAATAGAGCTAGGGTATGGGGAGTAGGAATAGAGCTATGGTATGGGGAATACTAATAGAGCTAGGATATGGGGAAAGGAATAGAGCGAAGGTATGGGGAGTAGGAATAATAGAGCGAGGGTAGGGGGAGTAGGAATAGAGCGAGGGTAGGGGGAGTAGGAATAGATCGAGGGTATGGGGAGTAGGAATAGAGTGAGGGTAGGGGGAGTAGGAATAGAGCTAGGGTATGGGGAATACTAATAGAGCTAGGATATGGGGATTAGGAAAAGAGTGAGGGTATGGGGAGTAGGAATAGAGCTAGGGTATGGGGAATACTAATAGAGCCAGGGTATGGGGAATACTAATAGAGCGAGGGTATGGGGAAGACTAATAGAGCTAGGATATGGGGATTAGGAATAGAGCTAGGGTATGGGGAATACTAATAGAGCGAGGGTATGGGGAATACTAATAGAGCTAGGATATGGGGATTAGGAATAGAGCGAGGGTAGGGGGAGTAGGAATAGAGCTAGGGTATGGGGAATACTAATAGAGCGAGGGGATGGGGAGTAGGAATAGAGCGAGGGTATGGGGAATACTAATAGAGCGAGGGTATGGGGAATACTAATAGAGCTAGGGTATGGGGAGTAGGAATAGAGCGAGGGTATGGGGAGTAGGAATAGAGCTATGGTATGGGGAGTAGGAATAGAGCGAGGGTATGGAGAATACTAATAGAGCGAGGGTATGGGGAATACTAATAGAGCGAGGGTATGGGGAGTAGGAATAGAGCTAGGGTATGGGGAATACTAATAGAGTGAGGGTATGGGGAATACTAATAGAGCGAGGGTATGGGGAGTAGGAATAGAGCGAGGGTATGGGGAATAGGAATAGAGTTAGAGCATGGGGAATACTAATAGAGCTAGGGTATGGGGAGTAGGAATAGAGCGAGGGTATGGGGAGTAGGAATAGAGCGAGGGTATTGGGAATATTAATAGAGCGAGGGTATGGGGAATACTAATAGAGCTAGGGTATGGGGACTATTAATAGAGCGAGGGTATGGGGGGTAGGAATAGAGCTGGGGTATGGGGAGTAGGAATAGAGTTATGGTATGGGGAATACTAATAGAGCGAGGGTATGGGGACTATTAATAGAGCGAGGGTATGGGGAGTAGGAATAGACCTAGGTATGGGGAGTAGGAATAGAGCGAGGGTATGGGGAGTAGGAATAGAGCTAGGGTATGGGGAATAGGAATAGAGCTGAGGGTATGGGAGAAGGAATAGAGCTAGGTATGGGGAGTAGGAATAGAGCGAGGGTAGGGGGAGTAGGAATAGAGCGAGGGTATGGGGAGTAGGAATAGATCGAGGGTATGGGGAGTAGGAATAGAGTGAGGGTAGGGGAGTAGGAATAGAGCTAGGGTATGGGGAATACTAATAGAGCTAGGATATGGGGATTAGGAAAGAGTGAGGGTATGGGGAGTAGGAATAGAGCTAGGGTATGGGGAATACTAATAGAGCCAGGGTATGGGGAATACTAATAGAGCGAGGGTATGGGGAAGACTAATAGAGCTAGGATATGGGGATTAGGAATAGAGCTAGGGTATGGGGAATACTAATAGAGCGAGGGTATGGGGAATACTAATAGAGCTAGGATATGGGGATTAGGAATAGAGCGAGGGTAGGGGGATAGGAATAGAGCTAGGGTATGGGGCATACTAATAGAGCTAGGGTATGGGGAATACTAATAGAGCGAGGATATGGGGATTAGGAATAGAGCGAGGGTATGGGGAATACTAATAGAGCGAGGGTATGGGGAATACTAATAGAGCTAGGTATGGGGAGTAGGAATAGAGCGAGGTATGGGGAGTAGGAATAGAGCTATGGTATGGGGAGTAGGAATAGAGCGAGGGCATGGAGAATACTAATAGAACGAGGGTATGGGGAATACTAATAGAGCGAGGGTATGGGGATAGGAATAGAGCTAGGGTATGGGGAATACTAATAGAGTGAGGGTATGGGGAGTAGGAATAGAGCGAGGGTATGGGGAGTAGGAATAGAGCGAGGGTATGGGAATAGGAATAGAGTTAGAGCATGGGGAATACTAATAGAGCCTAGGGTATGGGGAGTAGGAATAGAGCGAGGGTATTGGGAATATTAATAGAGCGAGGGTATGGGGAATACTAATAGAGCTAGGGTATGGGGAATATTAATAGAGCGAGGGTATGGGGAATACTAATAGAGCAGGGTATGGGGACCATTAATAGAGCGAGGGTATGGGGGCAGGAATAGAGCTAGGGTATGGGGAGTAGGAATAGAGTTATGGTATGGGGAATACTAATAGAGCGAGGGTATGTGGAAAACTAATAGAGCGAGGGTATGGGGAATACTAATAGAGCTAGGGTATGGGGAATATTAATAGAGCGAGGGTATGGGAAATACTAATAGAGCTAGGGTATGGGGACTATTAATAGAGCGAGGGTATGGGGGTAGGAATAGAGCTGGGGTATGGGGAGTAGGAATAGAGTTATGGTATGGGGAATACTAATAGAGCGAGGGTATGGGGACTATTAATAGAGCGAGGGTATGGGGAGTAGGAATAGACCTAGGGTATGGGGAGTAGGAATAGAGAGGGTATGGGGAGTAGGAATAGAGCTAGGGTATGGGGAGTAGGAATAGAGCCATGGTATGGGGAATACTAATAGAGCTAGGATATGGGGAGCAGGAATAGAGCGAAGGTATGGGGAGTAGGAATAGAGGAGGGTAGGGGGAGTAGGAATAGAGCGAGGGTATGGGGATAGGAATAGAGCGAGGGTATGGGGAGTAGGAATAGAGTGAGGGTATGGGGAGTAGGAATAGAGCTAGGGTATGGGGAATACTAATAGAGCTAGGATATGGGGATTAGGAAAAGAGTGAGGGTATGGGGAGTAGGAATAGAGCTAGGGTATGGGGAATACTAATAGAGCCAGGGCATGGGGAATACTAATAGAGCGAGGGTATGGGGAAGACTAATAGAGCTAGGATATGGGGATTAGGAATAGAGCCTAGGGCATGGGGAACACCATAGAGCGAGGGTATGGGGAATACTAATAGAGCTAGGATATGGGGATTAGGAACAGAGCGGGAGGTAGGGAGTAGGAATAGAGCTATATGGGGAATCCATAGAGCGAGGCATGGGGAGTAGGAATAGAGCCGAGGGCATGGGGAACACTAATAGAGCGAGGGTATGGGGAATACTAATAGAGCTAGGGTATGGGGAGTAGGAATAGAGCGAGGGCATGGGGAATATTAATAGAGTGAGGGCATGGGGAATAGGAATAGAGCTAGGTATGGGGAATACTAATAGAGCGAGGGTATGGGGTCAGGAATAGAGCCTAGGGCATGGGGAGCAGGAATAGAGCGAGGGCATGGGGAATACTAATAGAGCTAGGTATGGGGAGTAGGAATAGAGCTAGGGTATGGGGAATACTAATAGAGCTAGGCATCCCACTAGAAGGTATGGGGAATAGGAATATAGGGTAGGGGAATAGGAATAGAGCGAGGGTATGGGGAGTAGGAATAGATCGAGGGTATGGGGACAGGAATAGAGTGAGGGTATGGGGAGTAGGAATAGAGCGAGGGTATGGGGAATACTAATAGAGCTAGGTATGGGGATTAATAAAGCGAGGGTATGGGGAGAGTAGGAATAGAGCTATGGTATGGGGAATACTAATAGAGCCAGGGCATGGGGAATATTAATAGAGCGAGGGCATGGGGAAGACTAATAGAGCTAGGGTATGGGGTAGGAATAGAGCTAGGGTATGGGGAATAGGAATAGAGCGAGGGTATGGGGAATACTAATAGAGCTAGGATATGGGGATTAGGAACAGAGCGAGGGTAGGGGAGTAGGAATAGAGCTAGGGTATGGGGAATAGGAATAGAGCGAGGTATGGGGAATAGGAATAGAGCGAGGGTATGGGGAATAGGAATAGAGCGAGGGTATGGGGAATACTAATAGAGCTAGGGTATGGGGAGTAGGAATAGAGCGAGGGTATGGGGAGTAGGAATAGAGCTAGGGTATGGGGATAGGAATAGAGCGAGGGTATGGGGAATACTAATAGAGCGAGGGTATGGGGAATACTAATAGAGCGAGGGGGTATGGGGATTAGGAATAGAGCTAGGGTATGGGGAATACTAATAGAGCGAGGGTATGGGGAATATTAATAGAGCGAGGGTATGGGGAGTAGGAATAGAGCGAGGGTATGGGGAGTAGGAATAGAGCTAGGTATGGGGAATACTAATAGAGCTAGGGTATGGGGAGCACTAATAGAGCGAGGGTATGGGGAGTACTAATAGAGCGAGGGTATGGGGAATATTAATAGAGCGAGGGTATGGGGAATACTAATAGAGCTAGGGTATGGGGAATATTAATAGAGCGAGGGTATGGGGAGTACTAATAGAGCTAGGGTATGGGGACTATTAATAGAGCGAGGCATGGGGGTAGGAATAGAGCTAGGGTATGGGGAGTAGGAATAGAGTTATGGTATGGGGAATACTAATAGAGCGAGGGTATGGGGAAAACTAATAGAGCTAGGATGGGGAGGGAATACTAATAGAGCTGAGGGTATGGGGGAATAGAGCTAGGGTATGGGGAATACTAATAGAGCGAGGGTATGGGGAGTAGGAATAGAGCTAGGATATGGGGATTAGGAATAGAGCGAGGGTAGGGGGAGTAGGAATAGAGTTAGGTATGGGGAATACTAATAGAGCGAGGGTATGGGGAATACTAATAGAGCGAGGGTATGGGGAGTAGGAATAGAGCGAGGTATGGGGAATAGGAATAGAGCGAGGGTATGGGGAGTAGGAATAGAGTGAGGGTAGGGGGAGTAGGAATAGAGCTAGGGTATGGGGAATACTAATAGAGCTAGGATATGGGGATTAGGAAAAGAGTGAGGGTATGGGGAGTAGGAATAGAGCTAGGTATGGGGAATACTAATAGAGCCAGGGTATGGGGAATACTAATAGAGCGAGGGTATGGGGAAGACTAATAGAGCTAGGATATGGGGATTAGGAACAGAGCTAGGGTATGGGGAATACTAATAGAGCGAGGTATGGGGAATACTAATAGAGCTAGGATATGGGGATTAGGAATAGAGCGAGGGCAGGGGCTAGGTATGGGGTAGGAATAGAGCTAGGGTATGGGGAATACTAATAGAGCGAGGGTATGGGGAGTAGGAATAGAGCGAGGGTATGGGGAATACTAATAGAGCGAGGGTATGGGGGAGGACTAATAGAGCTAGGGTATGGGGAGTAGGAATAGAGCGAGGGCATGGGGAGTAGGAATAGAGCCATGGCATGGGGAGTAGGAATAGAGCGAGGGCATGGAGAACACTAATAGAACGAGGGTATGGGGAATACTAATAGAGCGAGGGTATGGGGAGTAGGAATAGAGCTAGGGTATGGGGAATACTAATAGAGTGAGGGCATGGGGAGCAGGAACAGAGCGAGGCATGGGGAGTAGGGAATAGGAGAATAGAACAGGCCAGGGCATGGGGAATAGGAATAGAGCTAGGCATGGGGAGCAGAATAGAGCCAGGCATGGGGACAGGAATAGAGCGAGGGTATGGGAATATTAATAGAGCGAGGATTATGGGGAATACTAATAGAGCTAGGGTATGGGGAATATTAATAGAGCGAGGGTATGGGGAATACTAATAGAGCTAGGGTATGGGACTATTAATAGAGCGAGGGTATGGGGGTAGGAATAGAGCTAGGGTATGGGGAGTAGGAATAGAGTTATGGTATGGGGAATACTAATAGAGCGAGGGTATGTGGGAAAACTAATAGAGCGAGGGTATGGGGAATACTAATAGAGCTAGGGTATGGGGAATATTAATAGAGCGAGGGTATGGGAAATACTAATAGAGCTAGGGTATGGGGACTATTAATAGAGCGAGGGTATGGGGGTAGGAATAGAGCTGGGGTATGGGGAGTAGGAATAGAGTTATGGTATGGGGAATACTAATAGAGCGAGGGTATGGGGACTATTAATAGAGCGAGGGTATGGGGAGTAGGAATAGACCTAGGGTATGGGGAGTAGGAATAGAGCGAGGGTATGGGGAGTAGGAATAGAGCTAGGGTATGGGGAGTAGGAATAGAGCTATGGTATGGGGAATACTAATAGAGCTAGGATATGGGGAGTAGGAATAGAGCGAAGGTATGGGGAGTAGGAATAGAGCGAGGGTATGGGGAGTAGGAATAGAGCGAGGGTATGGGGAGTAGGAATAGATCGAGGGTATGGGGAGTAGGAATAGAGCTGAGGGTAGGGGGAGTAGGAATAGAGCTAGGGTATGGGGAATACTAATAGAGCTAGGATATGGGGATTAGGAAAAGAGTGAGGGTATGGGGAGTAGGAATAGAGCTAGGTATGGGGAATACTAATAGAGCCAGGGTATGGGGAATATTAATAGAGCGAGGGTATGGGGAAGACTAATAGAGCTAGGATATGGGGATTAGGGAATAGAGCTAGGGTATGGGGAATACTAATAGAGCGAGGGTATGGGGAATACTAATAGAGCTAGGATATGGGGATTAGGAATAGAGACCAGGTACAGGGGAGGTAGGAATAGAGCTAGGGTATGGGGAATACTAATAGAGCGAGGGATGGGGAATACTAATCACCACGAGGGTATGGGGAACCTAATAGAGCGAGGGTATGGGGAATACTAATAGAGCTAGGATATGGGGAGTAGGAATAGAGCAACTCCATTGGGAATATTAATAGAGCGAGGGTATGGGGAATACTAATAGAGCTAGGGTATGGGGAACTAGGAATAGAGCGAGGGTATGGGGAGTAGGAATCAGACCTAGGGGGTATGGGAGTAGGAATAGAGCGAGGGTACAGGGAGAGAATCCAGATCCTAGGTATCACCCGGGGAGTAGGAATAGAGCTGTTGGTATGGGGAATACTAATTAGAGCTAGGGTATGGGGATAGGAATAGAGCGCTCAGGTATGGGGACTCAGGAATAGAGCGAGGGTGGGGAGTAGGAATAGAGCTGAGGGTATGGGGAGTAGGAATAGCCATCGAGGGTATGGGGAGTAGGAATAGAGGAGGGTAGGGGAGTAGGAATAGACCTAGGGTATGGGGAATACTAATAGACCTAGGGATATGGGGATTAGGAATAGAGCAGAGCCAGGGTATGGGGAGTAGGAATAGAGCATGGGGGGGAGCAGGAATACCTGGCGAGGGTATGGGGAATACTAATAGAGCTCAGGGTATGGGGAATACTAATAGAGCTAGGGTATGGGAGCCCAGGAATAGAGCTAGGGCATGGGGAACAAACTAATAGAGCGGAGGGTATGGGGACTAGGAATAGAGCGAGGGTATGGGGAGTAGGAATAGAGCGAGGGCATGGGGAAAGGAATAGAGCCTATGGTACTGGGGAATAGGTGAATAGATTTGAGTCGGTATGGGAAGACTAATAGAGCGAGGAATGGGGATCATAAATAGAGCTAGGGCATGGGGAATACTAATAGAGCGAGGGTATGGGGAATACTAATAGAGCCAGGGTATGGGGACTAGGAATAGAGCGAGGGTAGGGAGTAGGAACAGAGAGCTAGGGTATGGGGGAATAGGAATAGAGTTATGGCATGGGGAATACTAATAGAGCGAGGGTATGGGGAGTAGGAATAGAGCGAGGGTATGGGGAGTAGGAATGGGGAACAGAGCGAGGGTATTGGGAATATTAATAGAGCGAGGGTATGGGGAATACTAATAGAGCTAGGGTATGGGGAATATTAATAGAGCGAGGATATGGGGAATACTAATAGAGCTAGGTATGGGGACTATTAACAGAGCGAGGGCATGGGGGTAGGAATAGAGCTAGGGCATGGGGAGTAGGAATAGAGTTATGGTATGGGGAATACTAATAGAGCGAGGTATGTGGAAAACTAATAGAGCGAGGGTATGGGGAATACTAATAGAGCTAGGGTATGGGGAATATTAATAGAGCGAGGGTATGGGAAATACTAATAGAGCTAGGGTATGGGGACTATTAATAGAGCGAGGGTATGGGGGTAGGAATAGAGCTGGGGTATGGGAGTAGGAATAGAGTTATGGCATGGGGAATACTAATAGAGCGAGGGTATGGGGACTATTAATAGAGCGAGGGTATGGGGAGTAGGAATAGACCTAGGGTATGGGGAGTAGGAATAGAGCGAGGTATGGGGAGTAGGGTAGCTGGGGGAGTAGGAATAGAGCTATGGTATGGGGAATACTAATAGAGCTAGGATATGGGGAATAGGAATAGAGCGAGGGTATGGGGAGTAGGAATAGAGCTAGGTAGGGGGAGTAGGAATAGAGCGAGGGTAGGGGAACAGGAATAGATCGAGGGTATGGGGAGTAGGAATAGAATGAGGGTATGGGGAATACTAATAGAGCTAGGATATGGGGAAAAGGAATAGAGCTAGGTATGGGGAATAGGAATAGAGCGAGGGTATGGGGAATACTAATAGAGCTAGGGTATGGGGATTAGAATAGAGCGAGGGTATGGGGAGTAGGAATAGAGCGAGGGCATGGGAATACTAACAGAGCGAGGGATGGGGAGTAGGAATAGAGCTAGGTATGGGGAATACTAATAGAGCGAGGGTATGGGGAATACTAATAGAGCCAGGGTATGGGGAGTAGGAATAGAGCGAGGGTATGGGGAGTAGGAATAGAGCTAGGGTATGGGGAGTAGGAATAGAGCTAGGGTATGGGGAATACTAATAGAGCGAGGGTATGGGGAATATTAATAGAGCTAGGGTATGGGGAGTAGGAATAGAGCTAGGGTATGGGGAATAGGAATAGAGTGAGGGTAGGGGAGTAGGAATAGAGCGAGGTAGGGGAGTAGGAATAGAGCGAGGGCATGGGGAATAGGAATAGAGGAGGGTAGGGGGATAGGAATAGAGCTAGGGTATGGGGAGTAGGAATAGAGCTAGGGTATGGGGAGTAGGAATAGAGTGAGGGTATTGGGAATATTAATAGAGCGAGGGTATGGGGAATACTAATAGAGCTAGGGTATGGGGAATATTAATAGAGCGAGGGTATGGGGAATACTAATAGAGCTAGGGTATGGGGACTATTAATAGAGCGAGGGTATGGGGGTAGGAATAGAGCTAGGGTATGGGGAGTAGGAATAGAGTTATGGTATGGGGAATACTAATAGAGCGAGGGTATGGGAAAACTAATAGAGCGAGGGTATGGGGAATAGGAATAGAGCTAGGGTATGGGGAATATTAATAGAGCTAGGGTATGGGGAATACTAACAGAGCGAGGGTATGGGGAGTAGGAATAGAGCGAGGGCATGGGGGGTAGGAATAGAGCTGGGGTATGGGGAGTAGGAATAGAGTTAGGGTATGGGGAATACTAATAGAGCGAGGGTATGGGGACTATTAATAGAGCGAGGGTATGGGGAGTAGGAATAGAGCCTAGGGTATGGGGAGCAGGAATAGAGCGTATGGTATGGGGAGTAGGAATAGAGCGAGGTATGGGGAATAGGAATAGAGCTAGGGTATGGGGAATAGGAATAGAGCGAGGGTATGGGAGTAGGAATAGAGCGAGGGTATGGGGATAGGGAATAGAGTGAGGGTAGGGGGTAGGAATAGAGCTAGGATATGGGGAGTAGGAACAGAGTGAGGGTATGGGGAATAGGAATAGAGCCGAGGGTATGGGGAATACTAATAGAGCCAGGATGGGGGGTATGGGGAATAGGAATAGAGGAATGGGGAATACTAGTAGAGGGTATGGGGAATACTAATAGAGCTAGGGTATGGGGAATATTAATAGAGCGAGGGTATGGGGAATACTAATAGAGCTAGGATATGGGATTAGAATGGGGAATAGAGCGAGGTCATGGGGAGTAGGAATAGAGCTAGGGTATGGGGTCTGGAAATAGACATATGGTATGGGGATGAGGGATCACCAGGGTGTGTGGAAAACTAATAGAGCTGCTCTTCCTGGGGAATACTAATAGAGCTAGGATATGTGATCCTAGAGCGCTAAGAATGGCGTGATCCTGGACAACACCCTGTCATTCTACTAACAGAGGCGGGGGGGGTAGATTCAGAGCTACAACATGGGGAGGACCCTGCCTCAGTTATGGTATGCAGGAATACTAATCCAGAGCGAGGGTCATCTGGGGATTAATAGAGAGCGCTGTTGGCTGGGCTGGGGAGCAGGGTAGCCATTAAACCCTACAACTCAGAGCAGAACGCCGCAGAGTTCAACCTTCCCAGTCTCCACGTCAACTGGCTTGAGTAGAAGCCTAAGACCGCTGGGGAGTAAGGAATAGAGCTAGGGCATGGGGCTTAGGAATAGAGCTAAGACCATGGGGAATACTAATAGAGCTAGGATATGGGGAGTAGGAATCAGTACCGAAGGGGATGGGGAACAGGAATAAACAAGGGCAGGGGAGTCAGGGAATAGAGCCTGCTCGCCTCCCTACCACTGAGGAATAGTTCGAGGGTCAGGGGAGTCAAAATAGTTGAGGGTGGAGTAGGAATAGAACTAGGTATGGGGAATACTAATAGAGCTAGGATATGGGGATTAGGAAAGACCTGAGGGTATGGGGAGTAGGAATAGAGCTAGGGTATGGGGAATATTAATAGAGCCAGGGTATGGGGAATACTAATAGAGCGAGGGTATGGGAAGACTAATAGAGCTAGGATATGGGGATTAAATGGAATAGTAAATGTAGAGGGTCATGGGGAATACTAATAGAGTCGAGGGTATGGGGAATACTAATAGAGCAATGGGGACGGGCTGAGCTTATCCCGGGGGAATAGGAACAGAGCGAGGGTATGGGGAGAAGGAATAGAGCCTGGCTATGGGGAGTAGGAATGGAGCGCCTCACACAGGATGGGGAGGTAGGAATAGAGCGATTACTGGGTGGGGGAGTAGGAATCCAGAGCGAGGGTCTGGGGGAGTAGGAATAGATCCGCTCCCTCCACTGGGTATGGGGAGTAAGAATAGAGTAGGTAGGGGGGAAGGAATAGAGCTAGGGTATGGGGAATACTAATAGAGCTAGGATATGGGGATTAGGAAAGAGTCTGAGGGTATGGGGAGTAGGAATAGAGCTAGGGTATGGGGAATACTAATAGAGCCTAGGGTATGGGGAATACTAATAGAGCGAGGGTATGGGGAAGACTAATAGAGCTAGGATATGGGGATTAGGAATAGAGCTAGGGTATGGGGAATACTAATAGAGCGAGGGTATGGGGAATACTAATAGAGCTAGGATATGGGGATTAGGAATAGAGCGAGGTATGGGGAGTAGGAATAGAGCTAGGGTATGGGGCATACTAATAGAGCTAGGGTATGGGAATACTAATAGAGCGAGGGTATGGGGAGTAGGAATAGAGCGAGGGTATGGGGAATACTAATAGAGCGAGGGATGGGGAGTAGGAATAGAGCTAGGGTATGGGAATACTAATAGAGCGAGGGTATGGGGAATACTAATAGAGCTAGGGTATGGGGAGTAGGAATAGAGCGAGGGTATGGGGAGTAGGAATAGAGCTATGGTATGGGGAGTAGGAATAGAGCGAGGGTATGGAGAATACTAATAGAGCGAGGGTATGGGGAATACTAATAGAGCGAGGGTATGGGGAGTAGGAATAGAGCTAGGGTATGGGGAATACTAATAGAGTGAGGGTATGGGGAGTAGGAATAGAGCGAGGGTATGGGGAGTAGGAATAGAGTGGGTATGGGGAATAGGAATAGAGCGAGGGTATGGGGAATAGGAATAGAGCGAGGGTATGGGGAATACTAATAGAGCGAGGGTATGGGGATTAGGAATAGAGCTAGGGTATGGGGAGTAGGAATAGAGCTAGGGTATGGGAGTAGGAATAGAGCTAGGGTATGGGGAGTAGGAATAGAGCGAGGGTATGGGAATATTAATAGAGCGAGGGTATGGGGAATACTAATAGAGCTAGGGTATGGGGAATACTAATAGAGCGAGGTATGGGGAATACTAATAGAGCTAGGGTATGGGGACTAGGAATAGAGCGAGGGTAGGGGAGTAGGAATAGAGCTAGGGTATGGGGAGTAGGAATAGAGTTATGGTATGGGGAATACTAATAGAGCGAGGGGGGAAAACTAATAGAGCTAGGGTATGGGGAATACTAATAGAGCTAGGGTATGGGGAATATTAATAGAGCGAGGTATGGGAAATACTAATAGAGCTAGGGTATGGGGACTATTAATAGAGCGAGGGTATGGGGAAGGAATAGAGCTGGGATATGGGGAGTAGGAATAGAGTTAGGTATGGGGAATACTAATAGAGCGAGGGTATGGGGACTATTAATAGAGCGAGGGTATGGGGAGTAGGAATAGACCTAGGGTAGGGGAGTAGGAATAGAGCGAGGGTATGGGGAGTAGGAATAGAGCTAGGGTATGGGGAGTAGGAATAGAGCTATGGTATGGGGAATACTAATAGAGCTAGGATAGGGGGAGTAGGAATAGAGCGAAGGTATGGGGAGTAGGAATAGAGCGAGGGTAGGGGAGTAGGAATAGAGCGAGGGTATGGGGAGTAGGAATAGAGCGAGGGTATGGGGAGTAGGAATAGAGTGAGGGTATGGGGAGTAGGAATAGAGTGAGGGTATGGGGAATACTAATAGAGCGAATATGGGGAGCTAGGGTATGGGGAATACTAATAGAGCCAGGGTATGGGGAATACTAATAGAGCGAGGGTATGGGGAATACTAATAGAGCTAGGATATGGGGATTAGGAATAGAGTGAGGGTATGGGGTCAGTAGGAATAGAGCTAGGGTATGGGGAATACTAATAGAGCGAGGGTATGGGGCACTAACAGATCCGAGGGTATGGGGAGTAGGAATAGAGCGAGGCATGGGGAATACTAATAGAGCGAGGGATGGGGATAGGAATAGAGCTCAGGTATGGGAACCTAATAGAGCGAGGGCATGGGGAATACTAATAGAGCTAGGGTATGGGGCTAGGAATCCCGGGGTATGGGGAGAATAGAGCTATGGTATGGGGATCTAGGAATAGAGCGAGGGTATGGAGTAGGAATAGAGCTCCAGGTATGGGAATACTAATGAGCGGGTATCCTAATAGAGCTAGGGCATGGGGAATATTAATAGAGCGAGGCATGGGGAATACTAATAGAGCTAGGTATGGGGACTATTAATAGAGCGAGGGTATGGGGAATAGGAATCCTGGACAGAGTTAGGGTATGGGGACTAACATCAGCGAATAGAGCTAAGAGCGGGTATTGGGAATATTAATAGAGCGAGGGTATGGGGAATAGGAATAGAGCTAGGGTATGGGGAATATTAATAGAGCGAGGGTATGGGGAATACTAATAGAGCTAGGGTATGGGGACTATTAATAGAGCTAGGAATAGAGCTAGGGTATGGGGAGTAGGAATAGAGTTATGGTATGGGGAATATTAATAGAGCGAGGGTATGTGGAAAACTAATAGAGCGAGGGTATGGGGAATACTAATAGAGATGGGGAATATTAATAGAGCGAGGGCATGGGAAATAGGAATAGAGCTAGGTATGGGGACTATTAATAGAGTGAGGGCATGGGGGTAGGAATAGAGCTGGGGTATGGGGAGTAGGAATAGAGCCATGGTATGGGGAATACTAATAGAGCGAGGGTATGGGGACTATTAATAGAGCGAGGGTATGGGGAGTAGGAATAGTTCTAGGGTATGGGGAGTAGGAATAGATCGAGGGCATCCCTCCAGGAATGAGCTAGGGTAGGGGATCCCTACTAGGAATAGAGCTATGGTATGGGGATCACTAATAGAGCCACAGATCTCGCCATCAGGTTGGAATAGATTGTGTCCTAGGGGAGAGGCTAGAGCGACCTAGGGGATAGGAAACAGCGAGGGTAGGGGGAGTAGGTAGATCGAATGGGGAGTAGGAATAGAGTGAGGGTAGGAATAGAGAGGGTCATGGGGCTCTACAAGAGCCAGGGTATGGGGAATACTAATAGAGCTCACACAGGATAGGGGAAGGACTAATCCAGGCACTTGTCATATGGGGATTAGGAATAGTGCTGCTGGCTGGGCTCCTGCATGTCTGGCACTGCCAGGGTAAGTTCACCACAAGCTGAAATCCAAGAGCCGGAGTCTGGGGAAGGACTTCCCAGTTCTAGGATCTGGACAACTCCATTGGTCCCCCTTCCAATAAGAACCTGGCGTGATCCCTGGACAAGACCCTGGTAACATCAAGGCGGTGCCCAGGACAGATTCATGAGGCTCTACAACATCAAGTACCTCCAGGCTCACACAGGATCAGGGGACACCCAATCCAGGCACTTGTCATCCACCTCTTTACTGCCTCCCTACCAGCTGGGCTAGCCATAAAGTACTCATCCGCTCAGCCCGTCTCACCCCCTCCTCCGCCCTCCACTGGCTTCCATGGTGGAACAAGACCATGGTGACGCCAGGACAGGGGTCAAGTCACCGAGGCGCTCATCCACCTCCGCCTCCCTACCACTGAGGAAGTACACCTGGGGAATGGTGGAACAAATAGACCCTTCAATCACCACCTTCCGGAGGAAACCCCACCTTTAATACCTAGGATAGGATAAAGTAATCCCTCTCACCCCCTCCCCTGAAAAGATTTAGATGCACTACTGTTCCACTGGAGGTCATAAGGTGAATGCACCAATTTGTAAGTCGCTCTGGATAAGAGCGTCTGCTAAATGACTTAAATGTAAATGTAAATGTAGAGCTAGGGTATGGGGAATACTAATAGAGCGAGGGTATGGGGAATACTAATAGAGCTAGGATATGGGGATTAGGAATAGAGCGAGGGTAGGGGGAGTAGGAATAGAGCTAGGGTATGGGGAGTAGGAATAGAGCTATGGTATGGGGAATACTAATAGAGCGAGGGTATGGGGAGTAGGAATAGAGCGAGGGTATGGGGAGTAGGAATAGAGCGAGGGTATTGGGAATATTAATAGAGCGAGGGTATGGGGAATACTAATAGAGCTAGGGTATGGGGAATATTAATAGAGCGAGGGTATGGGGAATACTAATAGAGCTAGGGTATGGGGACTATTAATAGAGCGAGGGTATGGGGGTAGGAATAGAGCTAGGGTATGGGGAGTAGGAATAGAGTTATGGTATGGGGAATACTAATAGAGCGAGGGTGTGTGGAAAACTAATAGAGCGAGGGTATGGGGAATACTAATAGAGCTAGGGTATGGGGACTATTAATAGAGCGAGGGTATGGGAAATACTAATAGAGCTAGGGTATGGGGACTATTAATAGAGCGAGGGTATGGGGGTAGGAATAGAGCTGGGGTATGGGGAGTAGGAATAGAGTTATGGTATGGGGAATACTAATAGAGCGAGGGTATGGGGACTATTAATAGAGCGAGGGTATGGGGAGTAGGAATAGACCTAGGGTATGGGGAGTAGGAATAGAGCGAGGGTATGGGGAGTAGGAATAGAGCTAGGGTATGGGGAGTAGGAATAGAGCTATGGTATGGGGAATACTAATAGAACTAGGATATGGGGAGTAGGAATAGAGCGAAGGTATGGGGAGTAGGAATAGAGCGAGGGTAGGGGAGTAGGAATAGAGCGAGGGTAGGGGGAGTAGGAATAGATCGAGGGTATGGGGAGTAGGAATAGAATGAGGGTAGGGGGAGTAGGAATAGAGCTAGGGTATGGGGAATACTAATAGAGCTAGGATATGAGGATTAGGAAAAGAGTGAGGGTATGGGGAGTAGGAATAGAGCTAGGGTATGGGGAATACTAATAGAGCCAGGGTATGGGGAATACTAATAGAGCGAGGGTATGGGGAAGACTAATAGAGCTAGGATATGGGGATTAGGAATAGAGCTAGGGTATGGGGAATACTAATAGAGCGAGGGTATGGGGAATACTAATAGAGCTAGGATATGGGGATTAGGAATAGAGCGAGGGTAGGGGGAGTAGGAATAGAGCTAGGGTATGGGGAGTAGGAATAGAGCTATGGTATGGGGAATACTAATAGAGCTAGGATATGGGGAGTAGGAATAGAGCGAAGGTATGGGGAGTAGGAATAGAGCGAGGGTAGGGGGAGTAGGAATAGAGTGAGGGTAGGGGGAGTAGGAATAGATCGAGGGTATGGGGAGTAGGAATAGAGTGAGGGTAGGGGGAGTAGGAATAGAGCTAGGGTATGGGGAATACTAATAGAGCTAGGATATGGGGATTAGGAAAAGAGTGAGGGTATGGGGAGTAGGAATAGAGCTAGGGTATGGGGAATACTAATAGAGCGAGGGTATGGGGAAGACTAATAGAGCTAGGATATGGGGATTAGGAATAGAGCTAGGGTATGGGGAATACTAATAGAGCGAGGGTATGGGGAATACTAATAGAGCTAGGATATGGGGATTAGGAATAGAGTGAGGGTAGGGGGAGTAGGAATAGAGCTAGGGTATGGGGCATACTAATAGAGCTAGGGTATGGGGAATACTAATAGAGCGAGGGTATGGGGAGTAGGAATAGAGCGAGGTATGGGAATACTAATAGAGCGAGGGGATGGGGAGTAGGAATAGAGCGAGGGTATGGGGAATACTAACAGAGCGAGGGTATGGGGAATACTAATAGAGCTAGTGTATGGGGAGTAGGAATAGAGCGAGGGTATGGGGAGTAGGAATAGAGCTATGGTATGGGGAGTAGGAATAGAGCGAGGGTATGGAGAATACTAATAGAGCGAGGGTATGGGGAATACTAATAGAGCGAGGGTATGGGGAGTAGGAATAGAGCTAGGGTATGGGGAATACTAATAGAGTGAGGGTATGGGGAGTAGGAATAAAGCGAGGGTATGGGGAGTAGGAATAGAGTGAGGGTATGGGGAATAGGAATAGAGTTAGAGCATGGGGAATACTAATAGAGCTAGGGTATGGGGAGTAGGAATAGAGCGAGGGTATGGGGAGTAGGAATAGAGCGAGGGTATTGGGAATATTAATAGAGCGAGGGTATGGGGAATACTAATAGAGCTAGGGTATGGGGAATATTAATAGAGCGAGGGTATGGGGAATACTAATAGAGCTAGGGTATGGGGACTATTAATAGAGCGAGGGTATGGGGGTAGGAATAGAGCTAGGGTATGGGGAGTAGGAATAGAGTTATGGTATGGGGAATACTAATAGAGCGAGGGTATGTGGAAAACTAATAGAGCGAGGGTATGGGGAATACTAATAGAGCTAGGGTATGGGGAATATTAATAGAGCGAGGGTATGGGAAATACTAATAGAGCTAGGGTATGGGGACTATTAATAGAGCGAGGGTATGGGGGTAGGAATAGAGCTGGGATATGGGGAGTAGGAATAGAGTTATGGTATGGGGAATACTAATAGAGCGAGGGTATGGGGACTATTAATAGAGCGAGGGTATGGGGAGTAGGAATAGACCTAGGGTATGGGGAGTAGGAATAGAGCGAGGGTATGGGGAGTAGGAATAGAGCTAGGGTATGGGGAGTAGGAATAGAGCTATGGTATGGGGAATACTAATAGAGCTAGGATATGGGGAGTAGGAATAGAGCGAAGGTATGGGGAGTAGGAATAGAGCGAGGGTAGGGGGAGTAGGAATAGAGCGAGGGTAGGGGAGTAGGAGATAGGTATGGGGAGTAGGAATAGAGTGAGGGTAGGGGGAGTAGGAATAGAATAGAATACTAATAGAGCCAGGGTATGGGGAGTAGGAATAGAGTGAGGGTATGGGGAAGAGGAATAGAGCTAGGATATGGGGAATTAATAGAGCCAGGGTATGGGGAATACTAATAGAGCGAGGGTATGGGGAATACTAATAGAGCTAGGATATGGGGATTAGGAATAGAGCTAGGTATGGGGAATAGGAATAGAGCGAGGGTATGGGGAATACTAATAGAGCTAGGATATGGGGAATAGGAATAGAGCGAGGGTAGGGGAGTAGGAATAGAGTGAGGGTATGGGGAATACTAATAGAGCTAGGGATGGGGAATACTAATAGAGCGAGGGTATGGGGAGTAGGAATAGAGTGAGGGTATGGGGAATACTAATAGAGCGAGGGATGGGGAGTAGGAATAGAGCGAGGGTATGGGGAGTAGGAATAGAGCTAGGGTATGGGGAATACTAATAGAGCTAGGGTATGGGGAATAGGAATAGAGCGAGGGTATGGAGTAGAGCGAGGGTATGGGGAATACTAATAGAGCGAGGTATGGGGAGTAGGAATAGAGCTAGGGTATGGGGAATACTAATAGAGTGAGGGTATGGGGAGTAGGAATAGAGCGAGGGTATGGGGAGTAGGAATAGAGCGAGGGTATGGGGAATAGGAATAGAGTTAGAGCATGGGGAATACTAATAGAGCTAGGGTATGGGGAGTAGGAATAGAGCGAGGGTATTGGGAATATTAATAGAGCGAGGGTATGGGGAATACTAATAGAGCTAGGTATGGGGAATATTAATAGAGCGAGGGTATGGGGAATACTAATAGAGCTAGGGTATGGGGACTATTAATAGAGTGAGGGTATGGGGGTAGGAATAGAGCTAGGGTATGGGGAGTAGGAATAGAGTTATGGTATGGGGAATACTAATAGAGCGAGGGTATGTGGAAAACTAATAGAGCGAGGGTATGGGGAATACTAATAGAGCTAGGGTATGGGGAATATTAATAGAGCGAGGTATGGGAAATACTAATAGAGCTAGGGTATGGGGACTATTAATAGAGCGAGGGTATGGGGGTAGGAATAGAGCTAGGGTATGGGGAGTAGGAATAGAGTTATGGTATGGGGAATACTAATAGAGCGAGGGTATGTGGAAAACTAATAGAGCGAGGGTATGGGGAATACTAATAGAGCTAGGGTATGGGGAATATTAATAGAGCGAGGGTATGGGAAATACTAATAGAGCTAGGTATGGGGACTATTAATAGAGCGAGGGTATGGGGGTAGGAATAGAGCTGGGGTATGGGGAGTAGGAATAGTGTTATGGTATGGGGAATACTAATAGAGCGAGGGTATGGGGACTATTAATAGAGCGAGGGTATGGGGAGTAGGAATAGACCTAGGGTATGGGGAGTAGGAATAGAGCGAGGGTATGGGGAGTAGGAATAGAGCTAGGGTATGGGGAGTAGGAATAGAGCTATGGTATGGGGAATACTAATAGAGCTAGGATATGGGGAGTAGGAATAGAGCGAAGGTATGGGGAGTAGGAATAGAGCGAGGGTAGGGGGAGTAGGAATAGAGCGAGGGTAGGGGGAGTAGGAATAGAGCGAGGGTAGGGGGAGTAGGAATAGATCGAGGGTATGGGGAGTAGGAATAGAGTGAGGGTAGGGGGAGTAGGAATAGAGCTAGGGTATGGGGAATACTAATAGAGCTAGGATATGGGGATTAGGAAAAGAGTGAGGGTATGGGGAGTAGGAATAGAGCTAGGGTATGGGGAATACTAATAGAGCCAGGGTATGGGGAATACTAATAGAGCGAGGGTATGGGGAAGACTAATAGAGCTAGGATATGGGGATTAGGAATAGAGCTAGGGTATGGGGAATACTAATAGAGCGAGGGTATGGGGAATACTAATAGAGCTAGGATATGGGGATTAGGAATAGAGCGAGGGTAGGGGGAGTAGGAATAGAGCTAGGGTATGGGGCATACTAATAGAGCTAGGGTATGGGGAATACTAATAGAGCGAGGGTATGGGGAGTAGGAATAGAGTGAGGGTATGGGGAATACTAATAGAGCGAGGGGATGGGGAGTAGGAATAGAGCGAGGGTATGGGGAATACTAATAGAGCGAGGGTATGGGGAATACTAATAGAGCTAGGGTATGGGGAGTAGGAATAGAGCGAGGGTATGGGGAGTAGGAATAGAGCTATGGTATGGGGAGTAGGAATAGAGCGAGGGTATGGAGAATACTAATAGAGCGAGGGTATGGGGAATACTAATAGAGCGAGGGTATGGGGAGTAGGAATAGAGCTAGGGTATGGGGAATACTAATAGAGTGAGGGTATGGGGAGTAGGAATAGAGCGAGGGTATGGGGAGTAGGAATAGAGCGAGGGTATGGGGAATAGGAATAGAGTTAGAGCATGGGGAATACTAATAGAGCTAGGGTATGGGGAGTAGGAATAGAGCGAGGGTATTGGGAATATTAATAGAGCGAGGGTATGGGGAATACTAATAGAGCTAGGGTATGGGGAATATTAATAGAGCGAGGGTATGGGGAATACTAATAGAGCTAGGGTATGGGGACTATTAATAGAGTGAGGGTATGGGGGTAGGAATAGAGCTAGGGTATGGGGAGTAGGAATAGAGTTATGGTATGGGGAATACTAATAGAGCGAGGGTATGTGGAAAACTAATAGAGCGAGGGTATGGGGAATACTAATAGAGCTAGGGTATGGGGAATATTAATAGAGCGAGGGTATGGGAAATACTAATAGAGCTAGGGTATGGGGACTATTAATAGAGCGAGGGTATGGGGGTAGGAATAGAGCTGAGGTATGGGGAGTAGGAATAGAGTTATGGTATGGGGAATACTAATAGAGCGAGGATATGGGAACTATTAATAGAGCGAGGGTATGGGGAGTAGGAATAGACCTAGGGTATGGGGAGTAGGAATAGAGCGAGGGTATGGGGAGTAGGAATAGAGCTAGGGTATGGGGAGTAGGAATAGAGCTATGGTATGGGGAATACTAATAGAGCTAGGATATGGGGAGTAGGAATAGAGCGAAGGTATGGGGAGTAGGAATAGAGCGAGGGTAGGGGGAGTAGGAATAGAGCGAGGGTAGGGGGAATACTAATAGAGCTAGGATATGGGGATTAGGAAAAGAGTGAGGGTATGGGAGTAGGGGAGGGTAGGAATAGAGCCAGGTATGGGGAATAGGAATAGAGCGAGGGTAGGGGGAAGACTAATAGAGCTAGGATAGTAGGAATAGAGCTAGGGTATGGGGAATACTAATAGAGCCAGGGTATGGGGAATACTAATAGAGCGAGGATATGGGGAAGACTAATAGAGCTAGGATATGGGGATTAGGAATAGAGCTAGGGTATGGGGAATACTAATAGAGCGAGGGTATGGGGAATACTAATAGAGCTAGGATATGGGGATTAGGAATAGAGGAGGGTAGGGGGAGTAGGAATAGAGCTAGGGTATGGGGCATACTAATAGAGCGTAGCTAGGGTATGGGGAATACTAATAGAGCGAGGGTATGGGGAGTAGGAATAGAGCGAGGGTATGGGGAATACTAATAGAGCGAGGGGATGGGCAGTAGGAATAGAGCGAGGGTATGGGGAATACTAATAGAGCGAGGGTATGGGGAATACTAATAGAGCTAGGGTATGGGGAGTAGGAATAGAGCGAGGGTATGGGGAGTAGGAATAGAGCTATGGTATGGGGAGTAGGAATAGAGCGAGGGTATGGAGAATACTAATAGAGCGAGGGTATGGGGAATACTAATAGAGCGAGGGTATGTGGAGTAGGAATAGAGCTAGGGTATGGGGAATACTAATAGAGTGAGGGTATGGGGAGTAGGAATAGAGCGAGGGTATGGGGAGTAGGAATAGAGCGAGGGTATGGGGAATAGGAATAGAGTTAGAGCATGGGGAATACTAATAGAGCTAGGGTATGGGGAGTAGGAATAGAGCGAGGGTATGGGGAATACTAATAGAGCGAGGGTATGGGGAATACTAATAGAGCTAGGATATGGGGATTAGGAATAGAGCGAGGGTAGGGGGAGTAGGAATAGAGCTAGGGTATGGGGCATACTAATAGAGCTAGGGTATGGGGAATACTAATAGAGCGAGGGTATGGGGAGTAGGAATAGAGCTATGGTATGGGGAATACTAATAGAGCGAGGGATGGGATGGGGAGTAGGAATAGAGCGAGGGTATGGGGGAATACTAATAGAGCGAGGGTATGGGGAATACTAATAGAGCTAGGGTATGGGGAGTAGGAATAGAGCGAGGGTATGGGGAGTAGGAATAGAGCTATGGTATGGGGAATAGGAATAGAGTTAGGGCATGGAGAATACTAATAGAGCTAGGGTATGGGGAATACTAATAGAGCGAGGGTATGGGGAGTAGGAATAGAGCTAGGGTATGGGGAATACTAATAGAGTGAGGGTATGGGAAATACTAATAGAGCTAGGGTATGGGGAATATTAATAGAGCGAGGGTATGGGGAATACTAATAGAGCTAGGATATGGGGACTATTAATAGAGCGAGGGTATGGGGGTAGGAATAGAGCTAGGGTATGGGGAGTAGGAATAGAGTTATGGTATGGGGAATACTAATAGAGCGAGGGTATGTGGAAAACTAATAGAGCGAGGGTATGGGGAATACTAATAGAGCTAGGGTATGGGGAATATTAATAGAGCGAGGGTATGGGAAATACTAATAGAGCTAGGGTATGGGGACTATTAATAGAGCGAGGGTATGGGGGTAGGAATAGAGCTGGGGTATGGGGAGTAGGAATAGAGTTATGGTATGGGGAATACTAATAGAGCGAGGGTATGGGGACTATTAATAGAGCGAGGGTATGGGGAGTAGGAATAGACCTAGGGTATGGGGAGTAGGAATAGAGCGAGGGTATGGGGAGTAGGAATAGAGCTAGGGTATGGGGAGTAGGAATAGAGCTATGGTATGGGAATACTAATAGAGCTAGGATATGGGGAGTAGGAATAGAGCGAAGGTATGGGGAGTAGGAATAGAGCGAGGGTAGGGGGAGTAGGAATAGAGCGAGGGTAGGGGGAGTAGGAATAGATCGAGGGTATGGGGAGTAGGAATAGAGTGAGGGTAGGGGGAGTAGGAATAGAGCTAGGGTATGGGGAATACTAATAGAGCTAGGATATGGGGATTAGGAAAAGAGTGAGGGTATGGGGAGTAGGAATAGAGCTAGGGTATGGGGAATACTAATAGAGCCAGGGTATGGGGAATACTAATAGAGCGAGGGTATGGGGAAGACTAATAGAGCTAGGATATGGGGATTAGGAATAGAGCTAGGGTATGGGGAATACTAATAGAGCGAGGGTATGGGGAATACTAATAGAGCTAGGATATGGGGATTAGGAATAGAGCGAGGGTAGGGGGAGTAGGAATAGAGCTAGGGTATGGGGCATACTAATAGAGCTAGGGTATGGGGAATACTAATAGAGCGAGGGTATGGGGAGTAGGAATAGAGCGAGGGTATGGGGAATACTAATAGAGCGAGGGGATGGGGAGTAGGAATAGAGCGAGGGTATGGGGAATACTAATAGAGCGAGGGTATGGGGAATACTAATAGAGCTAGGGTATGGGGAGTAGGAATATAGCGAGGGTATGGGGAGTAGGAATAGAGCTATGGTATGGGGAGTAGGAATAGAGCGAGGGTATGGAGAATACTAATAGAGCGAGGGTATGGGGAATACTAATAGAGCGAGGGTATGTGGAGTAGGAATAGAGCTAGGGTATGGGGAATACTAATAGAGTGAGGGTATGGGGAGTAGGAATAGAGCGAGGGTATGGGGAGTAGGAATAGAGCGAGGGTATGGGGAATAGGAATAGAGTTAGAGCATGGGGAATACTAATAGAGCTAGGGTATGGGGAGTAGGAATAGAGCGAGGGTATGGGGAATACTAATAGAGCTAGGGTATGGGGAGTAGGAAAAGAGCTAGGGTATGGGGAATACTAATAGAGCTAGGGTATGGGGAATACTAATAGAGCCAGGGTATGGGGAATACTAATAGAGCGAGGGTATGGGGAAGACTAATAGAGCTAGGATATGGGGATTAGGAATAGAGCTAGGGTATGGGGAATACTAATAGAGCGAGGGTATGGGGAATACTAATAGAGCTAGGATATGGGGATTAGGAATAGAGCGAGGGTAGGGGGAGTAGGAATAGAGCTAGGGTATGGGTCATACTAATAGAGCTAGGGTATGGGGAATACTAATAGAGCGAGGGTATGGGGAGTAGGAATAGAGCTAGGGTATGGGGAGTAGGAATAGAGCGAGGGTATGGGGAATACTAATAGAGCGAGGGTATGGGGAATACTAATAGAGCGAGGGGATGGGGAGTAGGAATAGAGCGAGGGTATGGGGAATACTAATAGAGCGAGGGTATGGGGAATACTAATAGAGCTAGGGTATGGGGAGTAGGAATAGAGCGAGGGTATGGGGAGTAGGAATAGAGCGAGGGTATGGGGAGTAGGAATTGAGCGAGGGTATGGGGAATACTAATAGAGCGATGGTATGGGGAGTAGGAATAGAGCGAGGGTATGGGTAGTAGGAATAGATCGAGGGTATGGGGAATACTAATAGAGCTAGGATATGGGGAGTAGGAATAGAGCGAAGGTATGGGGAGTAGGAATAGAGCGAGGGTAGGGGGAGTAGGAATAGAGCTAGGTTATGGGGAGTAGGAATAGAGCGAGGGTATGGGGAGTAGGAATAGAGCGAGGGTAGGGGGAGTAGGAATAGAGTTAGGGTATGGGGAATACTAATAGAGCTAGGGTATGGGGAATACTAATAGAGCGAGGGTATGGGGAATACTAATAGAGCTAGGATATGGGGATTAGGAATAGAGCTAGGGTATGGGGAGTAGGAATAGAGCGAGGGTATGGGGAATACTAATAGAGCGAGGGTATGGGGAATACTAATAGAGCGAGGGCATGGGGAATACTAATAGAGCGAGGGTATGGGGAGTAGGAATAGAGCTAGGGTATGGGGAATACTAATAGAGCGAGGGTATGGGGAATACTAATAGAGCGAGGGTATGGGGAATACTAATAGAGCGAGGGTATGGGGAATACTAAGAGAGTGAGGGTATGGGGAATACTAATAGAGCGAGGGTATGGGGAATACTAATAGAGCTAGGGTAGGGGGAGTAGGAATAGAGCGAGGGTATGGGGAGTAGGAATAGAGCGAGGGTATGGGGAATACTAATAGAGCGAGGGTATGGGGAGTAGGAATAGAGCGAGGGTATGGGGAGTAGGAATAGAGCGAGGGTATGGGGAATACTAATAGAGCGAGGGGATGGGGAGTAGGAATAGAGCGAGGGTATGGGGAATACTAATAGAGCGAGGGTATGGGGAATACTAATAGAGCTAGGGTATGGGGAGTAGGAATAGAGCGAGGGTATGGGGAGTAGGAATAGAGCTATGGTATGGGGAGTAGGAATAGAGCGAGGGTATGGGGAATACTAATAGAGCGAGGGTATGGGGAATACTAATAGAGCGAGGGTATGGGGAGTAGGAATAGAGCTAGGGTATGGGGAATACTAATAGAGCGAGGGTATGGGGAGTAGGAATAGAGCGAGGGTATGGGGAGTAGGAATAGAGCGAGGGTATGGGGAGTAGGAAAAGAGCTAGGGTATGGGGAATACTAATAGAGCTAGGGTATGGGGAGTAGGAATAGAGCTAGAGCATGGGGAATACTAATATAACTAGGGTATGGGGAATACTAATAGAGCTAGAGCATGGGGAATACTAATAGAGCAAGGGTATGTGGAATAGGAATAGAGCGAGGGTATGGGGAATACTAATAGAGCGAGGGTATGGGGAGTAGGAATAGAGCTAGGGTATGGGGAATACTAATAGAGCGAGGGTATGGGGAGTAGGAATAGAGCGAGGGTATGGGGAGTAGGAATAGAGCGAGGGTATGGGGAATAGGAATAGAGTTAGAGCATGGGGAATACTAATAGAGCTAGGGTATGGGGAGTAGGAATAGAGCGAGGGTATGTGGAATACTAATAGAGCTAGGGTATGGGGAGTAGGAAAAGAGCTAGGGTATGGAGAATACTAATATAACTAGGGTATGGGGAATACTAATAGAGCGAGGGTATGGGGAGTAGGAATAGAGCGAGGGTATGGGGAATACTAATAGAGCTATGGTATGGGGAATACTAATAGAGCTAGGGTATGTGGAATACTAATAGAGCTAGGGTATGGGGAGTAGGAATAGAGCTATGGTATGGGGAATACTAATAGAGCTAGGATATGGGGAGTAGGAATAGAGCGAAGGTATGGGGAGTAGGAATAGAGCGAGGGTAGGGGGAGTAGGAATAGAGCTAGGTTATGGGGAGTAGGAATAGAGCGAGCGTATGGGGAGTAGGAATAGAGTGAGGGTAGGGGGAGTAGGAATAGAGCTAGGGTATGGGGAATACTAATAGAGCTAGGATATGGGGATTAGGAATAGAGCTAGGGTATGGGGAATACTAATAGAGCCAGGGTGTGGGGAATACTAATAGAGTGAGAGTATGGGGAAGACTAATAGAGCTAGGATATGGGGATTAGGAATAGAGCTAGGGTATGGGGAATACTAATAGAGCGAGGGTATGGGGAATACTAATAGAGCTAGGATATGGGGATTAGGAATAGAGCGAGGGTAGGGGGAGTAGGAATAGAGCTAGGGTATGGGGCATACTAATAGAGCTAGGGTATGGGGAATACTAATAGAGCGAGGGTATGGGGAGTAGGAATAGAGCTAGGGTATGGGGAGTAGGAATAGAGCGAGGGTATGGGGAATACTAATAGAGCGTGGGTATGGGGAATACTAATAGAGCGAGGGATTGGGGAGTAGGAATAGAGCGAGGGTATGGGGAATACTAATAGAGCTAGGGTATGGGGAATACTAATAGAGCTAGGGTATGGGGAGTAGGAATAGAGCGAGGGTATGGGGAGTAGGAATAGAGCTATGGTATGGGGAGTAGGAATAGAGCGAGGGTATGGGGAATACTAATAGAGCGAGGGTATGGGGAATACTAATAGAGCGAGGGTATGGGGAGTAGGAATAGAGCTAGGGTATGGGGAATACTAATAGAGCGAGGGTATGGGGAGTAGGAATAGAGCGAGGGTATGGGGAGTAGGAATAGAGCGAGGGTATGGGGAGTAGGAAAAGAGCTAGGGTATGGGGAATACTAATAGAGCTAGGGTATGGGGAGTAGGAATAGAGCTAGAGCATGGGGAATACTAATATAACTAGGGTATGGGGAATACTAATAGAGCTAGAGCATGGGGAATACTAATAGAGCGAGGGTATGGGGAATAGGAATAGAGTTAGAGCATGGGGAATACTAATAGAGCAAGGGTATGGGGAGTAGGAATAGAGCGAGGGTATGGGGAATACTAATAGAGCTAGGGTATGGGGAGTAGGAAAAGAGCTAGGGTATGGGGAATACTAATAGAGCTAGGGTATGGGGAATACTAATAGAGTGAGGGTATGGGGAGTAGGAATAGAGCGAGGGTATGGGGAATACTAATAGAGCTATGGTATGGGGAATACTAATAGAGCTAGGGTATGGGGAATACTAATAGAGCGAGGGTATGGGGAGTAGGAATAGAGCGAGGGTATGGGGAGTAGGAAAAGAGCTAGGGTATGGGGAATACTAATAGAGCTAGGGTATGGGGAATACTAATAGAGCGAGGGTATGGGGAGTAGGAATAGAGCGAGGGTATGGGGAGTAGGAATAGAGCGAGGGTATGGGGAATACTGATAGAGCTAGGGTATGGGGAGTAGGAATAGAGCTAGAGCATGGGGAATACTAATAGAACTAGGGTATGGGGAATACTAATAGAGCTAGAGCATGGGGAATACTAATAGAGCGAGGGTATGGGGAATAGGAATAGAGTTAGAGCATGGGGAATACTAATAGAGCAAGGGTATGGGGAGTAGGAATAGAGCTAGGGTATGGGGAATACTAATAGAGCTAGGGTATGGGGAATACTAATAGAGCTAGAGCATGGGGAATACTAATAGAGCTAGGGTATGGGGAATACTAATAGAGCTAGGGTATGGGGAATACAAATAGAGCTACGGTATGGGGAATACAAATAGAGCTAGGGTATGGGGAATACTAATAGAGCTAGAGCATGGGGAATACTAATAGAGCGAGGGTATGGGGAATAGGAATAGAGTTAGAGCATGGGGAATACTAATAGAGCAAGGGTATGGGGAGTAGGAATAGAGCTAGGGTATGGGGAATACAAATAGAGCTAGGGTATGGGGAATACTAATAGAGCTAGAGCATGGGGAATACTAATAGAGCAAGGGTATGGGGAGTAGGAATAGAGCTAGGGTATGGGGAATACAAATAGAGCTAGGGTATGGGGAATACTAATAGAGCTAGGGTATGGGGAATACAAATAGAGCTAGGGTATGGGGAATACTAATAGAGCTAGAGCATGGGGAATACTAATAGAGCAAGGGTATGGGGAGTAGGAATAGAGTTAGAGCATGGGGAGTAGGAATAGAGAGGTTGTGAGAGAGAGGGGATATAAGGTCACTATGTTTTTAGAGGGATGTGAAGCAACAGAAAGCATCGGGCCACAGTGACATGCTCAGCAGGATAAGGTCGATAGTGCTCTGTACTATTCTGGCCCCAGTCTTACTGTAGCCCCAGGCCCCCATATACTGAGTACTGCAATCCACTTCAGCACAATACAATATATGAGTCAATACGGTGCACTTATGGGTTTCACCGCTGAGCTCACAATGTGTGTCTAGATTGCATCGTCTATCCTTTGTCATGGTTTGCAATGTTTTGGTTGACAGAAATGGGACAAAATATGAGCTATGTACAGACTGACATTTCATTAAGTGTGTGTGTGTTTGTGCGTAGTAGAGGTGGGATTTAAATAATGACTAAATTCCCTATACCCAGTCGACACACAGACATATTTTATTCATGAGTGACAAAAATAGCAAAATATCTCATATGAATCAGTCATTCACCTTTTGCACTAGCGTTACAGAACCTGCAAACACCTTGGAACGGTATTTGTGTCACTTTAATTATCTAATCAAAGGACAATAAAACAAGGGTGTTTGGAGTCCACCCTTGTTTTGCAGAGGTTTCGACCGAGCCCTATGATACAACGACAACACAAACAGCCACTGGGTGTGAAATGTGGATGGTACAGCACGCACAATCCCTGCCCATCTCCTCCAGCCCACTGGCAGCTGCCTTGGCCACTACAGCAAAGCCTGTTGAGACAGAAGCACACTAAGGGGATGAACAGTCTAAAGCTCCTCCAAGCTGGACAGCAGAGAAACACACATGAGGAAATGAGGAAACAGACAGAAGCCACACTGTATAAATAGACAGAGAGAGAGAGAGAGAAATTAGAGTGAGAGAAATGAGAGAGAGAGAAATGAGAGAGAGAGAGAGAAATTAGAGTGAGAGAAATGAGAGAGAGAGAAATGAGAGAGTGAGAAATAAGAGAGTGAGAAATAAGAGAGTGAGAAATGAGAGAGTGAGAGAAATGAGAGAGAAATGAGAGTGAGCGAAATGAGAGAGAGAGAGAAATGAGAGAGAGAAATGAGAGAGAGAGAAATGAGAGAGAGAGAAATGAGAGTGAGAGAAATGAGAGAGAGAGAGAAATGAGAGAGAGAGAAATGAGAGAGAGAGAAATGAGAGAGAGAGAGAGAAATGAGAGAGAGTGAGAGAAATGAGAGTGAGAGAAATGAGAGAGAGAGAAATGAGAGTGAGAGAAATGAGAGTGAGAGAAATGAGAGAGAGAAATGAGAGAGAGAGGATTGAGAGTGAGAGAAATGAGAGAGAGAAATGAGAGAGAGAGAAATGAGAGAGAGAGAGAGAGAAATGAGAGAGAGAAATGAGAGTGAGAGAAATGAGAGAGAGAGAAATGAGAGATGAGACAGAAGCAGTTTTGAAATAAATGAGAAAAATGTTTTCCATTCAACTCGCTGGTGATTCATTAGGTGGTTGTATTCGTCTAAGTGGGGGATCCTGTCTTTCAGAAACTGGGTCTGCCTCTGTTGTGTCTCTGACTAAGTCATTCCTCAGAATGAGATGAGTGACAGACAGAAAGGGAAAGGGAGAGAAAATCAGTCCTCTGATGTGAGAAAAATCTCTTCGAGGCTCTTTGAGGGGTGAGATTCTTAATGTTGTCAGTCCTCTTTTCAAGACTTCGCTGCTCTCAACCAATCAGAGGGATGCTTTGGATTGTTCAACCCCCCCATTGAAATAAACCAGAAGTTCAAAATAATATTGATGTTGGCGAGCCAGTAAACAGGTCGATGACGTACAGAAATGTGCACTTCAAGGAACTGTGGGTAATAGCATTGTATTAAGAGACTGAACTGAGCGGACTGTTTCAGCACAACATGATGCAAACTTAATGGGGATTCACTAAGGTGGATGGTTGGCAAACCTCCTCCTCACTGCCTGGCAGTCCTGTTGTGAAAGCTTTAGTCAACCCTGCCTACTACACTTGTCTTAGTTCACCGCTGTACCCTGATGGGACACACCCAAAGTGAGCCTAGGCTTCTCCCACAGATCTGACTCACCAGACGGCTCCTGAACTATAACCCACAGGACAGGGCAAGAGAAGACGGCTCCTCCAGGGAGACTCCCTCAGTAAAGAGAAGAGCCCAAGACTGAGATTGGATCCCAATGTCCTTACATTGCATCATCTACTTGTCTCGAATCATCCTAATGTATCTCAAATGTGATTGTCTAACTCAATTAAGTTACTTATAGATGATTTGGACATGAAGCGCAAAGAAATGCTAATATAGGTACAGTCCATAGACTGCTTTCATACCATGTCCATAGACTGCTGTCATACCATGTCCATAGACTGCTGTCATACCATGTCCATAGACTGCTGTCATACCATGTCCATAGACTGCTGTCATACCATGTCCATAGACTGCTGTCATACCATGTCCATAGACTGCTGTCATACCATGTCCATAGACCGCTGTCATACCATGTCCATAGACTGCTGGCATACCATGTCCATAGACTGCTGTCATACCATGTCCATAGACTGCTGTCATACCTGCTCTATAGACTGCTGTCATACCATGTCCATAGACTGCTGTCATACCTGCTCTATAGACTGCTGTCATACCTGCTCTATAGACTGCTGTCATACCATGTCCATAGACTGCTGTCATACCATGCCCATAGACTGCTGTCATACCATGTCCATAGACTGCTGTCATACCATGTCCATAGACTGCTGTCATACCATGTCCATAGACTGCTGTCATACCTGCTCTATAGACTGCTGTCATACCATGTCCATAGACTGCTGTCATACCATGTCCATAGACTGCTGTCATACCATGTCCATAGACTGCTGTCATACCATGTCCATAGACTGCTTACAGGGAACCAATACATTGTTTTGTAACTTGGGTGAACTATCCCGAACCAAAGTCTGAGAGCCCTTGATCGATTATGGGAAATATGGTGAAAACCTATCCTGTTACCACACCTATCAACATATCCTGTTATCACACCTATCAACAGTCAAGAGGGAATGGAGAGAAGACGAGGAAGATTAACAAGGAATAAAGTCAAAGATGACCACTGTCCCTTTAAAGTTAACCTTTTAAAGTAAACGTTAAGGACCAACCCTAAAAACAACTTGGAATTTCATGCCTGTCCACATTGACGACGCACAAGTTTGACACCGGACTGCAAACCACAACTCATACTTCACTGGGGAAAAAATGGTTGAATCAACTTCGTTTCCACGTCATTTCAACCCCAAAAAATCTACATGATGGTGTTGAATCAACATGGAAAACTGATTGTATTTGCTAAGAGTCATCAACGTCAGGGCATTTCGTCTTTCTTTTCACCTAACGTTTAACCTAAACCCAATGATATGGTGATTCATTTTTGGGGTTTTAACGTTGAATTCACGTTAGTTGACAACTCAACCAAATGTAAATCAAAACTAGACGTTGAACTGATGTCTGTTCCCAGTGGGACACACACTTAGTGTTGGTAGGATGGGACTGGAATTATATGGTTGAAGGTCACAGTGCCATTGACTCTTCCCTTGACGTCACAGACAGTCCACATTAGCGTACCGGCGCCCCCATACGGACCCCCTACTGATGTAAATTAGCAGACATGGGGAGGCATCTGTGCTTAAGTACATTAGAGTAAAATAAACATGATCAGCCATCTGCGCTGGGATGGCATGGTTGCCTAGTGCCGTGTCCTGTTTGGATAGTCTGACGTGGGTGTACTGAGGATAGTGTGTGTGTGTGTGTGTGTGTGTGTGTGTGTGTGTGTGTGTGTGTGTGTGTGTGTGTGTGTGTGTGTGTGTGTGTGTGTGTGTGTGTGTGTGTGTGTGTGTGTGTGTGTGCGTGTGCATGTGTGTGGCAGCACTCATGATGATGGATTCATTTTCCAGACTAAGGCTCCAGAGTACTGTGCTGGTGTGTGTGTGTGTGTGTGTGTGTGTGTGTGCGTGCGTGCGTGCGTGCGTGCGCGTGCGTGCGTGTGAGTCTGTGTGTGTGTGTGTCTGTTTGTGTGTGCGCGTCTGCGTGCGTGTGTTTGCATGTTTCGTGTATGTACCTGTGTGTTTGTCCTTCCTATAAGGGTTTCAGAAAGGTCTCCTCATTCCCTGGTATGATCAAGTGTGCTGTGTGAACCATCGAGTCCCAAAATAGTCTGACTCTGAACCACAGCAACAACCTCAACTACAGTATATCATGGGATCCTTCACCATTGTATTCTATCAAAGAGCCCATTAAAAGGGTTCATATGAGATGAGACCTGAGCCTCTTCAGAGGTGTGGCTGCAATTACACTACATGTTCAACCCAGTACAGAGGGTTGGGTTCAAACGATTCCAAAAGGCTCTCAGTACAGAGGGCTGGGTTCAAACGATTCCAAAAGGCTCTCAGTACAGAGGGCTGGGTTCAAACGATTCCAAAAGGCTATCAGTACAGAGGGCTGGGTTCAAACGATTCCAAAAGGCTCTCAGTACAGAGGGCTGGGTTCAAACAGGGTGTGTGTATGAGTGAACAGCTAGTGCAGGGATGAGGTCCATACAGTACACCAGGACACCATGTTGGCAGGGATGAGCTCCATACAGTACACCAGGACACTATGTTGGCAGGGATGAGCTCCATACAGTACACCAGGACACCATGTTGGCAGGGATAAGGTCCATACAGTTCACCATGTTGGCAGGGATAAGGTCCATACAGTACACCAGGTCACCATGTTGGCAGGGATAAGGTCCATACAGTACACCAGGTCACCATGTTGGCAGGGATGAGGTCCATACAGTACACCAGGACACCATGTTGGCAGGGATGAGCTCCATACAGTACACCAGGTCACCATGTTGGCAGGGATGAGGTCCATACAGTACACCAGGACACCATGTTGGCAGGGATGAGGTCCATACAGTACACCAGGTCACCATGTTGGCAGGGATGAGGTCCATACAGTACACCAGGTCACCATGTTGGCAGGGATGAGGTCCATACAGTACACCAGGACACCATGTTGGCAGGGATGAGCTCCATACAGTACACCAGGTCACCATGTTGGCAGGGATGAGCTCCATACAGTACACCAGGTCACCATGTTGGCAGGGATGAGGTCCATACAGTACACCAGGTCACCATGTTGGCAGGGATGAGCTCCATACAGTACACCAGGACACCATGTTCGCAGGGATGAGCTCCATACAGTACACCAGGTCACCATGTTGGCAGGGATGAGGTCCATACAGTACACCAGGACACCATGTTGGCAGGGATGAGGTCCATACAGTACACCAGGACACCATGTTGGCAGGGATGAGCTCCATACAGTACACCAGGACACCATGTTGGCAGGGATGAAGTCCATACAGTACACCAGGACACCATGTTGGCAGGGATGAGCTCCATACAGTACACCAGGTCACCATGTTGGCAGGGATAAGGTCCATACAGTACACCAGGTCACCATGTTGGCAGGGATAAGGTCCACACAGTACACCAGGTCACCATGTTGGCAGGGATAAGGTCCATACAGTACACCAGGACACCATGTTGGCAGGGATGAAGTCCATACAGTACACCAGGACACCATGTTGGCAGGGATGAGGTCCATACAGTACACCAGGACACCATGTTGGCAGGGATAAGGTCCATACAGTACACCAGGTCACCATGTTGGCAGGGATGAGGTCCATACAGTACACCAGGACACCATGTTGGCAGGGATGAGCTCCATACAGTACACCAGGTCACCATGTTGGCAGGGATGAGGTCCATACAGTACACCAGGTCACCATGTTGGCAGGGATAAGGTCCATACAGTACACCAGGTCACCATGTTGGCAGGGATAAGGTCCATACAGTACACCAGGACACCATGTTGGCAGGGATGAGGTCCATACAGTACACCAGGACACCATGTTAGCAGGGATGAGGTCCATACAGTACACCAGGACACCATGTTGGCAGGGATGAGCTCCATACAGTACACCAGGTCACCATGTTGGCAGGGATGAGGTCCATACAGTACACCAGGACCCTGGCACACAGGCGCCTGGGCGGCATGGTGGCCAGCGTTAGGAAGTTAGTTGGTTAGCCACATAGAGCCATTCTTTGTCATAGAAGAGGGATTCAATCAAATTCAATGTCCATAAAGGTCCCACTTCATTTATCGACCAGAGATACTCAAATCAATCATATTTGGGTTAACAAGATGGAGGAAAATCTAGAGAGAGGGGTGTCCAACACATTTTGCCCTAGGCAGCGAATTCGGTCTTCAATGAAGTCCGGAGGGCTGCACTGAAAGTGTGTTATATTTCGTCAGCGTCACAATTTGCAGACAATTGTCCTCCATCCATAGTTTTTGGTTGTTAGCGAGCTGGACAGTCAAGAACAGTCCGTTTCCAATTGGTTTTAGTCATTTTAAAGTATATTGAGTTAGTTTCCCCCCCCAAAATGTTTAACCCCCCCAAAATATAAATATTGTTATTGTTATGACTCAAATCACTGTATGTTTGACACCCCGGGTCTACTCTATTCCGTGAAGAGCAATATCTTTCTATCAGGATATGGAATGAATCCATCACTCGTAGAAAAAAAGCTACTATCTAGAACCTAAAAGGGCTCTTTGGCTGTCCCCATAGGAGAACCCTTTGACAAACCGTTTTTGGTTCCAGGTAGAACCCTTTTGGGTTTCATGTCTAACCCTTTCCACATAGGACTCTACATGGAACCCAAAAGGGTTCTACCTGGAACCAAATAGGGTTCTCCTATGGGGACAGCCGAATAACCTTTTTGGAACCCTTTTTTCTAAGAGTGTATATCAAATTCTTATAAACGTTACCAGGCATGATTCACTGGGGCTTTAACCTAATATTCCCAGAGAAGCTGAACTCAAATGGCTAATATGTATCTAGATAAGAACAGAGCAAACTGCAGAACATTTTATACAAATGCATTAACTGTAGGGAGACAGAATTGATCCTGCAGAACTGGTTTCACTTACTAGACTGGCAGGTCGGACAATTCAAACACTGTCTAAAAATAAATAATGTCCTATTTAATGATGGGCTAAACCCTGGTATACTTTCCAAGGTAGGACATTTAGGACAACAGTACATTTGTTGCTTCCCAATGGAATTTATCACGAACTAGAAAGAATAAATGAATATCCTCTTTACAATAGCAATATGGACAAGAGGCAGGGCAAAGATCCTGGATGGCTGAGGATGTACGCTCACCATTCATTTCAAGTTCACATGCTAAAGTATTTTATGAGCTCAATAATACTTTATTTCCACTGCTCAGATGAGTCACTGTCTGTTTGGCTTGTTTGAGGCTCCGATGCATATTACCATTGGTCCATGTGATTCAGCAGCACACAAGTCAGCCAGCATGGAGCCCAGGCCCCAAGTATTCAATAAGAACTCATTACACCAGGCAGAGCAGAGCTGGGCCAGTGAGAGGCCCTGCTGCTCCCCATTTAGATCAACCAGTCTCATGTCTCAACCAGCTGCACTGTCACTCACACCGCAGATGTGTACACAAACACATATACGTGCACAGACACACACACACTACACACCACTGTCTCTGAGAGGCATAAACCAGAGGACCAATACCACTGACTCTCTTTCAGTTCAGGTCAACGCTTATTTACTGGGTGCACTAAACAAAATATCCTCTAAAAGTGAGACAGACCTCAACAACGGGCAGTGTGAACATCAAACTGTCTGTCCTGCAGACATCCTACACAGACACATCTGGCTCCGTCTGATGTGTTACTCCGTTCCCCCAGTAGGACTTTGACCAACTATCAGACCAGAGTTAGGCAACCCACCGACCCACCACAATCACCCCGCTGAGACTGCACACTGCACACTGCTCCAGCTGATTCAACACATGAGCTCATCTTCACTGTCCTGATTTCAAAATGTTGGAGGGAGGAAATGAATTATGTTCTGACTGAAAATATTGAATCAACAGCCTGGCTGGCTGGAGTGAGTGAAGGTGGACTCAATGGCAGCCCTCTCGGACTCACTTAAGTACTGTAAGATCAATCTAGTGAGCAGCAACAACAACAACAAATCGATGTGCTCACTTCCATTCTTCGTCTTATCTGATGTACAGTATATCCAAAGCCAGTATCTTGTTAAGTTGTATTGCAGTTTTTACAAATGCACAAAGTCCTCAACATACTCCTCAGCCACTAAACACTCAAAAGACCTAACCAGGGTGAGGGTGGAGAGGAAACCTCCTTGGTCCACAGAAACATTGAGAGTAACCAGACTACAGGATCATCCCATTCTCGGCTGCATGCCTGCCGCCCTATCTGCTTGCATTCTTATCTTCCTTCCTGTCTGTCTTCCTGCCTGTCTGTCTTCCTTCCTGTCTGTCTTCCTTCCTGCCTGTCTTCCTTCCTGTCTGTCTGCCTGTCTGGGTACACTAATTATATGACGGATCAAACACTGAGGGGTAAATGGATCCGGAACACAAACACCTAAATCTGGTCATTTATCCCTGTATTCAGCTCTCTCTGTGATATACTCTGACCACAGGCAGAGCTGATGGACATCACTAAAAGGCCAGAGCCTCAAACACACAAAGATGTCCATTAGTGGTATCACTCATACTCTGTGTGGTTGTTGAAGGAGGGGGAGGGAAGGAGGGAAAGAGAGAGAAAGAGAGAGACGTGGCAGTCAGATGGCAAGGAGTGCACATGGCCTCTAGTGCGTGCACGCACACACACACACATGTTGCTCCACCTCCCTGTTGGAACTTGTACAATGCCCAGATCCATCTCTGTGAACTCATACATACAGACACATAAGATTTGTCAGGTGTGCTCCATTCTGTTTTTACAGAAAGCACATCATACCAATGCAGTTATGAACCCAGAAACACACAGTGACAGACACAATGAGTAGAGGGGAGAAAGAAAACATGAAGAGTGGAGAGAAGAGAGGGGAGAGGGGAGAAAGAGATGAGGTAGAGAAAGAGAAGAAGTAGAGAAAGAGAAGAAGTAGAGAAAGAGAAGAAGTAGAGAAAGAGAAGAGGGAGAGAAGAGAGAGAGAAAGAGAAGGGAGAGAGAAGAGAGGGAGAGAAAGAGAAGAGAGAGAGAGAGACATAAAGAGAAGACAGAAGAGAGGGGGAGAAAGAGAAGAGAGAGAGAGAGAGAAGAGAGACAAAGAGAAGACAGAAGAGAGGGGGAGAAAGAGAAGAAGCAGAGAAAGAAGAGAGGGAGGAGAAAGAGGAGAAGCAGAGGAGAAAGGGGGAGAGAAAGAGGAGAAGCAGAGGAGAAAGGGAGGAGAAAGAGGAGAGAGGGAGGAGAAAGAGGAGAAGCAGAGGAGAAAGATGAGAAGCAGAGGAGAAAGGGGGAGAGAAAGAGGAGAACCAGAGGAGAAAGGGAGGAGAAAGAGGAGAGAGGGAGGAGAAAGAGGAGAAGCAGAGGAGAAAGGGAGGAGAAAGAGGAGAAGCAGAGGAGAAAGATGAGAAGCAGAGGAGAAAGGGAGGAGAAAGAGGAGAAAGGGAGGAGAAAGAGGAGAAGCAGAGGAGAAAGGGAGGAGAAAGAGGAGAGAGGGAGGAGAAAGAGAAGGGAGAGAGAAGAGAGGGAGAGAAAGAGAAGAGAGAGAGAGAGAGACAAAGAGAAGACAGAAGAGAGGGGGAGAAAAAGAAGAAGCAGAGAAAGAAGAGAGGGAGGAGAAAGAGGAGAAGCAGAGGAGAAATGGGGAGAGAACGAGGAGAATCAGAGGAGAAAGGGAGGAGAAAGAGGAGAGAGGGGGGAGAAAGAGGAGAAGCAGAGGAGAAAGGGAGGAGAAAGAGGAGAAGCAGAGGAGAAAGATGAGAAGCAGAGGAGAAAGGGGGAGAGAAAGAGGAGAACCAGAGGAGAAAGGGAGGAGAAAGAGGAGAAAGGGAGGAGAAAGAGGAGAAGCAGAGGAGAAAGGGAGGAGAAAGAGGAGAGAGGGAGGAGAAAGAGGAGAGGCAGAGGAGAAAGGGAGGAGAAAGAGGAGAAGCAGAGGAGAAAGGGAGGAGCAAGAGGAGAGAGGGAGGAGAAAGAGGAGAGGCAGAGAAAGAGAAGCGAGAGAGAAGAGAGGGAGAGAAAGAGAGGGAGAGAAAGAGAAGAGGGAGAGAGGAAAGAGAGTCAAATTCAAATAGGAATCTTAAGACAGCTCATGTAACGATGTCAGGGTAGTGGCAGCTGCACTAGTCCTTGTATCCATGGCGACCCCAAAGTGCCGTCAGAGTGGTGACGCTACTGGGATCGCTGTGCTGAACTGAGCTGCATTGAGGCACGTGCCTAAACCTGGCTCCACTCAGCATGACTATTCATAGCACTCAGTGTCGAGGCAGGACTATGGCAGAGGTGTGGCTATGGGCAGGTGTACGGAGGGACAAGGCATGGAGCTGCTGTTTTTCTCGCTCTGATCCTGCTCCAGACTCTGGAGGGTGACACCTGGTCTCCCTACTGCCTTACAGAGATGGACCGTATGTCTAGTCAATCACAACACAGAGCTTATGAGCTTTCCTCTGGGCTGCATTCAGGATCACACTGATCATGTAGATTGGAGAAGTAACAACAACCTCCATTAGTAATAGGACTGTTAGTCTTAAAGGAGTCGTGGATTCAGTCCTGATTCTTCATGTCCTGTTGAGCTGAGATTTCAATACGTCATTAGTATTGTCAAAACCATAGCAATACTTTACCTAAACCCGTGTCATAAGGTGTTAGTGGAATGCAAGATGGCAGGAGCATTAGGGAACTGTCATCCCCCCACCGTATCCATGTAATCTCCTAACGCCTAGCTGTGAGTCAGTTTTACTGTAGTGACTCAAGGCCTGGCTCTCTCTCACACACTGGCCTACTAACTTATCCATCTCCAATCAATAGCTGACATGCAGAATGATCTAATTCAGCTGAACAGTGAATAACGGCACCCAGTCTCCATAGCACACAGTGCTAGCTGGATGGCTGGCTGGCTACTGCCCAATGTGCTAGGGTACGTACGGCCAGGGGGGTGGACCGAGTGAGCACCTCCCTTTGTGAGCGATTGTTCAAGCTCAATTGGCACTTCTAACATTGCTTTGTCGGAAGGATCAGCGGGGAGAATGAGCCAGGCTCTGAGGTGCAGAGAGAGCCCTATTGTGGCCGGGGCCGGGACAGTGTGAGGGACACAGAGTTGCTGAGTGAAATCGATCTGGGTGGGATTAGGACCACTCTTTCATGAGTGTGTGGCACGGGCCGGGCCAGCTTTGTTGAATTCAGCCGACGCAGGCCTTTCCCACCCCTCGGATCAGCAGTCCCCCCCCGCCCCTCCACAGGACAGGGAGACAGTGGGCTTTTTGGAGACCACCTTTGTGCTCCTATTGTGCCCAGGCACATCAATGGTGCTGGGCATAACCCTGGGCAATGGGAAAGTGCTGGAGAGGACACTTTAGGATAAAGCTTCCATGCACCTGGTGTGGCATGAAGGAGAGAGGTAACAAAGAAGATGATTAGCTTTGATGAGCATAGAGTCGGCCCAAAAAGACAAACGTTCACATGACCCACGTTGCACCATCACGCCAATGTTCATCACTGCAATAAAGATTGTCTCCGCCCAATACATTTGGAAAGAATAGGCGCGACTCTCGTTCACAATAAAAATGTGATACTTGATTGATTTGATTAGAGCTGAAATCGGCTGTCAATGGCCTTCATCAGAAACATGTTTCCAATACATTCACTTTTTCCAGATACAGGACAATGATTTATCCCAATGATACCATTGCCATGGCCACAGCTACATGTCACACCCGCCAGAGTGTAAAAATAACTGTAGTACCAAGGGCCTATGGCTTGTAGTGTGTTGTTTAGGGCCCTCATTGCATAACAGCTGAGATGTGAGCAAGCCTGGACATGTTTCTCGTCCTCACATCGAGAATGCCTCAGCAAATGGTTGAGTGAACTGGAGAGGCAGAGACCAAAATGTTCAAAACATGGTCCTGTGTGTTCCTCCCAGTAAATCATTGTCCTATCCTGGCAAAGGTCTTGGTAACACTTTAGTAATCCTACTTTAGTAATCCTGCTTAAATAATCCTACTTTAGTAATCCTACTTTAGTAATCCTAGTTTAGTAATCCATGTCAGCAGGTAGCCTGGCGAGTATGAGCATTAGGCCAGTAAACGAAAGGTTGCTGGATCGAATCCCCGAGCTGACAAGGTGTAAAGTTCTGTAGTTCTGCCCCTGAGCAAGGCAGTTAACCCACTGTTCCCCGGGCGCTGAAGACATGGATGTTGATTAAGTCAGCCCCCCGCACCTCTCTGATTCAGAGGGGTTGGGTTGAATGCAGAAGACACATTTCAGTTGAATGCAATCAGTTGTTACAACTGACTAGGTATCTCCCATTCCTTGACATAGGGTGTCATAGCAGAAATTGAAAGTGGTTCAAATTATTTGTTGTCATTCAAGTCAAGTGTCACTAAAACCTAAGAGAGAGTGCATTTACCTCTGATGGCACTCCTACATAGCTTCTAGATACAGGATGTGTCTGGGAGTGTGTGCATCCAAGCTGTCCAACACTGAATAGAGGTACAGGTCCTCCTAGGGTGTAATCACTAGGAACCAAACACACCAAAACAGAGAGGGACCTACCTCAATTTATCCAATAAGAAACTCCTGTTCTTGTTTTTCCGTTGAAAAACGTTTTGCTATGGTGTGCTCAAATGAATACATCCCTAAACTGTCTAGTAGACACACCTGATGCACAACAGACCATGTGCAACAAAGTGACTACACAGACCTATATCAACTCCTCTGCACAGCACCTGTAGACAGGTCCCTGTGGCTGTGTGCCACCATTCTATTCAAAACCTGATGGTATTTTTACCTTGACATTTCCAACCAATTAATGTCATATCTAAGTGTAACCATAACAACAGGGGGCTTTGCGTTGGTTTGAAATAAACACGCACACACAAAGACTACACAGAGATACACACACACACACCAATGCGCGCGCGCACGCACACACACACACACACACACACACACACACACAAGAGGTGTTGTTCATTATCACTATAAGTGTGATTAGCAAGAGTAACGTGTCCTGAGCGATGCATTGAGCAATACCAGATATTAATAATACTCAGTATTCACGAGAAATTATGACAGATTTGGTGAATTTGATTGATAGGCTGTTTGTCACGATAAAAAAATATGTAAAGTCCTGCAGTAGGTATTGTCGGTAGGCTATATGCATTTATTTCAGATTTAATTATTCTCTCTCTTTTAAAAATACAACAGGATTTGACCGTTTTACTACCATCCCCTCCCTATCCTCGGCGCCATGCGCCAGGGAAGGCATCCATTCAGTTTATGAATGGATGGGTGTGGCGGAGGCGGTGGATGAGTGACTGGCGCTAGGTTGTCGTCACTGCTCTCGTTGATAGGCACTGGCGTTTTGTCGCTGGCTGGACTGGATTAGAGCGCAATTTGGCTCCTCCACCGTATGTGACAATTGAGAGCGAGAGACAGACAGCGACACCACAGAGACTCAAGCCGAGGTGAACTTCGGGCGGATTTGGTGAGGCTTTGGGGCAGTCTCGCACCGCATGCACTACACGCGTTGTAGGGGTGGAATTGGAGCAGGGTTACAGAGAAACAAACGATTTGAGATTCATTTTTTTGTCTCAAAATGTCCTTACTGACAAAAAAAACAGATAGTCTATAGCCTATATAAAAGCATTGCACGTTGTGAATACCACGTTTCCTTTTGTCTTAAGCTTGCGCTCACATTTGTGTAGACCAGGTTTCGGCTATAGTTAGATTTGGATGAAGGTATAGGCAACCAGTCACTGGTTAGATAATAGTCTAATAAGAAAGATCAAGAAATGTACAAAAATATATATTGTTTTGGTAAAGGCGATAGAAGGAAACAGACAAAGAAATTCGGGCACATGCCTTTCCTCCAATGGCCCCTTTTAGGTGTGACAGAAATAACAAAGGACGTGGACAAACTCGCATCAGCACCAGTGAACACCCAGTCCCCTAAACAAGATTGTCTGCAGCTTTTGCAATATGCAATATGCTGCATATTTACATTCCTTCTGGCGTCAGTACATGGGAGTGTTTTAGAGCTGACTGGTCACAACAAAACCGGTCCAAAAGGCATCGGAAGACAGGCGTCAAGTCTCACCAAGAAAAAAACTTGCCAGTAAATATTAAGTGCACACTGTTCACAAATCTTTTTATCAGTAGCATGTAGGAATGTACTGAAAATGGTTATTGTGTGTTGTTCCTTGCAGCTAAGAGGGAAGAGAAATATACGAGCGCTGTGAAAATAACTGTAAGGAAGCTAAAAGTGGAGAGTGTGAAGTGGACTACGCAGAACACCGAAAAGATTCCAGAGGCGAATGACCATTGAAGGTAAGTTCCTAATTGACTGCAATAATCGGGCGAAATAATTTATGCTAATGTGTTATTATCATAAGAAATTACAAGCAACTGACCACACATGCACAGTGGTATACAGAAGTTTCGCGGGCCAGCAATGTCTGAGCCCACCGTATGAGCCATGGAAGGTCATTAGAGCACACCATAAACTAAACGTTTTGCAAAGGAAGAACAGGCGTTTCTTTATTGGACAAATTCAGGTCGGTCCCTCAGTTTCGGGGTGTTTGCTTCCTTTTGGCAACCTCATAAACAATTCATGGTAATTCATGGTAACCTCATAAACAATTCATTTAGACCTGCCGTTTATTTGAGAGGTGTTTATTTATGGTGTGTACTTGCTGATATGTGTGCTGAGGGAGCATGTTGCTGTTTTAAAGCTAATTTCATGCAATTCAACACATTTTGACATGGGTCAGAGAAAACAATTTGCAGTTGTATAGCTAATCTCATGCTATTCTACACATTTTGACATGGGTCAGAGAAAACAATTTGCAGTTGTATAGCTAATCTCATGCTATTCTACACATTTTGACATGGGTCAGAGAAAACAATTTGCAGTTGTATAGCTAATCTCATGCTATTCTACACATTTTGACATGGGTCAGAGAAAACAATTTGCAGTTGTATAGCTAATCTCATGCTATTCTACACATTTTGACATGGGTCAGAGAAAACAATTTGCAGTTGTATAGCTAATCTCATGCTATTCTACACATTTTGACATGGGTCAGAGAAAACAATTTGCAGTTGTATAGCTAATCTCATGCTATTCTACACATTTTGACATGGGTCAGAGAAAACAATTTGCAGTTGTATAGCTAATCTCATGCTATTCTACACATTTTGCAATGACACTGAGAGAATTTAGAATTTGTAAAGCTAATTTCCTGCAATCGTAGCTCGATTAAACCCGTATATTAGGCCAAACGTTTCAACAACCTATAGGTAACCGAAATCTTATTAAAAATAAGAGTATTTAACATGGGTTTGTATAGCCTATCTCAATAAGATAGGTTACTTTCTTTCATAGCACCTGCTGTCAGTGGACCATGACAAAGAGAAAGCCACCACAGCAATATGTCTCCTGAGAAGTTACGTTATTAGAAAGACAGCAGGAACAGTTCATACCTACCCCTCTCTATAGACACCCACTGTAGCCTATAAACATTCAAGCGTTTTCCCTCTGAAAATGACACCACCCTTCATATCTTTATCAACTTGACCAACAATCTACATAATTCCCCCATCTCTCTCTCTCTCTCTGTCTCTCTCTGTCTGTCTGTCTCTGTCTGTCTCTCTCTCTCTCTCTCTCTCTCTCTCTCTCTCTCTCGTTCAATTCAATGGGCTTTATTGGAATAGGAAACATATGTATACATTGGTCCATCTCTCTCTCTCTCTCTCTCTCTCTCTCTCGTTCAATTCAATGGGCTTTATTGGAATAGGAAACATATGTATACATTGCTCCATCTCTCTCTCTCTCTCTCTCTCTCTCTCTCTCTCTGTCTCTCTCTCGTTCAATTCAATGGGCTTTATTGGAATAGGAAACATATGTATACATTGCTCCATCTCTCTCTCTCTCTCTCTCTCTCTCTCTCTCTCTCTCTCTCTCTCTCTCTCTCGTTCAATTCAATGGGCTTTATTGGAATAGGAAACATATGTATACATTGCTCCATCTCTCTCTCTCTCTCTCTCTGTCTCTCTCTCTCTCTCTCTCTCTCTCTCGTTCAATTCAATGGGCTTTATTGGAATAGGAAACATATGTATACATTGCTCCATCTCTCTCTCTCTCTCTCTGTCTCTCTCTCGTTCAATTCAATGGGCTTTATTGGAATAGGAAACATATGTATACATTATTGGAATAGGAAACATGGGCTTTATTGGAATAGGAAACATATGTATACATGATCTCTCTCTCTCTCTCTCTCTCTCTCTCAGAATTTCCCACTTTATGAGATGTGGATGGTCAGATACAGTGTTGACAAAGGTTCCTCTGCTCTGTTTTTGTACCAGCTGTAGAATTTGAGCCATTCTTCCTTGGGTGAGGCCTGTCCGGCTCTGTGGAATATGTTAGTCTCCTGAGGGGGCTGGGAGTGTGTATTGGCAACTGGGGCTTTCCACTGGGGTTGATCACCAAACATTCCAGGCTGCTGGATGAAGGGTTAGCGGGCCAGCTCTGCGCAGCTGGGAGCCATATAAGACGCTGTGTCTTTGTGTGTTGAGCAATATCACACACACCCTCCGACCCCCACCACTGTTCAACTCTGCATACCCCGATGAACGCATGGGGTGGGAGGCCGTGAGGGCTATGTGTGTGTGTGTGTGTGTGCATTCCACTCTCTACCAAGGGAGAGAGAGCTGCTGAAACCATGTGACGCTTCATAACAGTCAGACGTAGTCTCCGTAATATACATTGTAAGACAAAGGAACACACATAGACTGCACAGTGCGCACGTGTGCAAACTCTCTCACACACACAGCCATTGTCACCTTGGCAGTCATAAAACATTCACTGAGATACCCACAGAGATACAAAAGTTAGTTATCCTCTCTAAACCACATGATGTTTGTCTCTCTGCTGAAGTAATGCTGTTTCAGGGAGAGGGAGAGAGTGAATAAAGGAGAGAGGGAGAAAAGGAGAGAGGGAGAGAAGGAGATAGGGAGAGGGGAATGTAGCAGGCGATTGAGAGAGGGATGGCAGTCATACAGTTCTTTCTTTCTTTTCTGGCTGCCACTGTGGTTGTTTTTTAAGCAGGGTGTCCGTGTGCAAAGAATGTGTGTCCGTGTGCGCATGCATGTGTTTGTATGGTAGTGGAGAGCAGAGAGGAGAGCTGGGGATGAGACAGTGGGCCTCCCCAGAGAGGAAAGGAGGAGCACAGACCCTGAGGAAGAGGGAAGCAGCCTGGAGAACAGCAGAGAGGAACACAGACAAGAGGGCTAGATATCACAAAGCCTTTGTTTTGCCAATACAGAGTTGGGAGTCAGGTACTAAGTCCGTTACAACACCTTGTGAAAAACATAAACAATCCAACATGGGCATAACAAAGGCAGACAGACAGGCAGGCAGGTAGGTAGGCAAGCAGACAGACAGGCAGACAGGCAGGCAGACAGACAGGCAGCAGACAGGCAGACAGACAGGCAGGCAGACAAGCAGAAAGACAGACAAGCAGACAGACAGACAAGCAGACAGACAGGCAGACAGGCAGACAGACAAGCAGACAGACAGACAGGCAGGCAGACAGACAGGCTACTAGAGTCATCTACTTGCCATATCTTTTACAGTAGTGCTCCCTCACTTCCTCTGCTCCTCAGGTGAATCCAAACTTCCACTTGAAGTAAAATGTTCATTTAGTCTCCCATTGATATCAATGAATAAAAAGACATCAGTTAAAGTTAAGATTCGCCCCTTTCCAAAGTAATTCCGCTTAGTTGAGTAATGTCATTAGTCAGTGCACTCAGTTACTCTGTGTTACATAGGTCTGAGGCTCCGCAGCTGCTACTACACTTAACCATGTGCATATTTATGTAATAACAGATCTATCAAAGACATTTATCTTTTTTTGATATTCAAATGTTATTCTAGAAAAACAAAAAATACAGTTTGTAATATTATACATTTCTATACCTACATGTACATTCATTGTCACGATCGTTGGAAGCATACCCGGACCAACGTGCAGTGTGATCTGGGTTCCACATCTTTTATTAGAAATAAATGAACCACAAAGACTAAACAAACCGTGACGACAATCGAGTGCTAACATGCAACTACACATAAACAATATCCCACAAAACACAGCTAGAAAAAGGCTACCTAAATATGATGCCCAATTAGAGACAACGATTACCAGCTGCCTCTAATTGGGAATCATACAAATCACCAACAAAGAAAATAAACTAGAACACCACATAGAAATAAATCAACTAGATCACCCCCAGTCACGCCCTGACCTACAACACCATAGAGAAACAATGGCTCTCTATGGTCAGGGCGTGACACTAACACTCCTATCACATTCACATACAGTACATATATACATGGAAGTTTACGTTTAAGGTGATCACAGAAACATTTACAAGCCCTCTGTCCTGTCCCTCTGCCCACTCCTCCACTCTGAGAGCCCTAGGCTGGGGACAGGGCCTGAGTGGGTGTCCTGTTTGGGTTCCTGGTCCAGGGTGACGGTACAGATAAGCGTGTCTGTTGCACAACCCCCCATACTGACACACTTTGGGGTAAGAGCTCCGAGCTTCCAAGTTAAATGTTCAGCACAGCAAAGTGTGCCTTTCTTCTATGGGGATTTTGGCTTCCCACACTGGATTGTAGCATTATTGCATTGTCATTTCTGGCAACTCAAAGGCACTCTTTATAAACTTTTCCAGTTGCTAATGACATTATTTGAAGCTCTCACTCTGCATTATGTAATGATCTCACAGCGTAAACACAGATCCTAAGAAGTGGTGGAAAAAACAGCATTAGCACATTCTCGGAAGGACAGGGCTTCAAATGACAGCACCAGACCTGAGGTAGGATAGGGTCAGGCTCTAGGTCAGCTCACATTCCATCTCAAATCAAATCAAAGTTGATTTGTCACGTGCGCCGAATACAACAGGTGTAGTAGACCTTACAGTGAAATGCTTACTTACAGGCTCTAACCAATAGTGCAAAAAAGGCATTAGGTGAACAATAGGTAGGTAAAGAAATAAAACAACAGTAAAAAGAAAGGCTATATACAGTAGCGAGGCTATAAATATAGCAAGGCTACATACAGACATCGGTTAGTCAGGCTGATTGAGGTAGTATGTACATGTAGATATATTTAAAGTGACTATGCATATATAATGAACAGAGAGTAGCAATAGCGTAAAAAAAAGAGGGGTTGGCGGGTGGTGGGTGGGACACAATGCAGTTAGCCAATGTGCGGTAGCACTGGTTGGTCGGCCCAATTAAGGTAGTATGTACATCAATGTATAGTTAAAGGGACTATGCATATAAGATAAACAGAGAGTAGCAGCAGCGTAAAAGAGGGGTTGGGGGGGTACACAATACAAATAGTCTGGGTAGCCATTTAATTACCTGTTCAGGAGTCTTATGGCTTGGGGGTAAAAACTGTTGAGAAGCCTATTTGTCCTAGACCTGGCACTCCGGTACCGCTTGCCGTGCGGTAGAAAAGAGAACAGTCTATGACTGGGGTGGCTGGGGTCTTTGACAATTTTTAGGGCCTTCCTCAACCCCGCCTGGTGTAGAGGTCCTGGATGGCAGGCAGCTTAGCCCCAGTGAAGTACTGGGCCGTACGCACTACCCTCTGTAGTGCCTTGCTGTCAGAGGCCGAGCAATTGTTGTAACAGGCAGTGATGCAACCAGTCAGGATGCTCTCGATGTTGCAGCTGGGATTTCTGGAATAACAATGTTGATGTGAGCCATTACCAACCTTTCAAAGCACTTCATGTCTACGGACGTGAGTGCTACGGGTCTGTAGTCGTTTAGGCAGGTTGCCTTAGTGTTCTTGGGCACAGGGACTATGGTGGTCTGCTTGAAACATGTTGGTATTACAGACTCAATCAGGGACATGTTGAAAATGTCAGTGAAAACACCTGCCAGTTGGTCAGCACATGCCCGGAGCACACGTCCTGGTAATCTGTCTTGGCCCGCAGCCTTGTGTATGTTGACCTGTTTAAAGGTCTTACTCAAGTCGCCTATGGAGAGCGTGATCACACAGACGTCCGGAACAGCTGATGCTCTCATGCATGCCTCAGTGTTGCTTGCCTCGAAGCGAGCATAGAAGTGATTTAGCTTGTCTGGTAGGCTCGTGTCACTGGGCAGCTCGTGGCTCTGCTTCCCTTTGTAGTCTGTAATAGTTTGCAAGCCCTGCCACATAAGACGAGCATCGGAGCCGGTGTAGTATGATTCAATCTTAGCCCTGTATGGACGCTTTGCCTCTGATGGTTGGCTTTGCCTCTTTGATGGGCATAGTAGGATTTCTTGTAAGCTTCCGGGTTAGAGTCCCGCACCTTGAAATCGGCAGCACTACCCTTTAGCTCAGTGCGAATTTTGCCTGTAATCCATGGCTTCTGGTTGGGGTATGTACGTACAGTCACTGTGGGGACGACGTCCTCAATGCACTTATTGATAGTCAGTGACTGATCCCGGAACATGTTCCAGTCTGTGATAGCAAAACAGTCCTGTAGTTTAGCATCTGACCACTTCTTTATAGCCCGAGTCACTGGTGCTTCCTGCTTTAATTTTTGCTTGTAAGCAGGAATCAGGAGGATAGAGTTGTGGTCAGGTTTACCAAATGGAGGTAATAAAATACATCTTCAAATGTATGGGAAACAACCAGCAGCATACCACCATGCATACCACTGCTGGCTTGCTTCTGAAGCTAAGCAGGGTTGGTCCTGGTCAGTTCCTGGATGGGAGACCAGATTCTGCTGGAAGTGGTTTTGGAGGGCCAGTAGGAGGCACTCTTTTCTCTGCTCCAAAAACATATATATATCCCAATGCCCCAGGGCAGTGATTGGGGACACTGCCCTGTGTAGGGTGCTGTCTTTTGGATGGGACGTTAAACTGGTGTCCTGACTCTCTGAGGTCATTAAAGATCCCATGGCACTTATCTTAGGGGTTTTAACCCTGGTGTCCTGGCTAAATTCCCAATTTGGCCCTTAAACCATCACGCTCACCTAATAATCCCCAGTTTACAATTGACTCATTCATCCCCCTCCTCTCCCCTGTAACTATTCCCCAGGTTGTTGCTGCAAATGAGAATGTCTTCTCAGTCAATTTACCTGGTAAAATAACAGTTTAAATGTAAATAAAATAAAAACCCACTTAAAACACAACAGCTGATTTGGACTGTTTTCTCACAAATGTTCTCATACCCATGGCACATGCAACATTTTCTCACAGCCTTAATGACAAAATATGTAGAATAGCATTATGAGACTGCAAATTGAAATGTAGGATCTTAATTTGATCACCCTGTCACAGTATGCAGGAAATATTCAAAACAGTTTATTTGAGGTTTTATAAAAAGGCTTCTGAAGTTAGTAAATTCCATAACTAGTATTTTCTCTTCCTGCAGGATATTTTTTTTGCTGTAGCAAGCTGGATCAAGTTAAGATATTATACCTACACAGTACGTCACTGTGACTATGTTTGTATTTTGTAGTGTGTGTCAGGGATTTGATCTGGAGATGCCATTCTGTAGCGTCTGTTGTTCTCATGTTTGTGTTGGAAAGCTGATCCCCCTGGGAGACATAGCACTTCAGTCATATGACTGTGTGTGTGTGGGGGGGGGTTGTGCATGTGCATGAGAGAGAGAGTGTGTTGTCACAATATATCACTACTGTGTGGAATGTGTCAGTGTTCATGTGTGCATGGTGCATAAGTGTGTGTTTGTGTTTGCATTATTTATTTTATTTTACCAGGTTAGTCTCATTGATGTTAAACATATATTTTTCAAGAGAGACCTGGCCAAAAAAGCAGCACACAAAGTTTCTAAGATTTACAACATAAAGTACCTCCTACTAAGTATGTACCGATGACGATGTCTTTTTTTGGTCCTATGCGGACCAACCATCTTTTTTTGGTGCAGTCCAGCCTTGATGTCAATGCCCACAGACGTCCGGTCGGACTAGATTTAGCCCAAACATAGACATCTATATTTGGTTTAGATTTGGTCTGAATTTTGGTAGATTTGGTCTGAATGAATCATAGATGTCTATGGTGTCTATGGTTCACAAATTTGGACAGCACGGTATAGTACAGTAGAGCAGGGGTTCCTAAATATTAGAATAATACCCAGCATGCTTTGCAAGTATTTGTTTTTTACATTTCCATTTTGGTCATTCAGCAGATACTCTTATCCAGAGTGACTTACAGTCAGTGCATTCAACTAAGGTAGATAAAGAACAACATATCAAATCAAATCAAATTGTATTTGTCACATACACATGGTTAGCAGATGTTAATGCAAGTGTAGCGAAATGCTTGTGCTTCTAGTTCCGACAATGCAGTAATAACCAACAAGTAATCTAACTAACAGTTCCAAAACTACTGTCTTATACACAGTGTAAGGGGATAAAGAATATGTACATAAAGATATATGAATGAGTGATGGTACAGAGCAGCATAGGCAAGATACAGTAGATGGTATCGAGTACAGTATATACATATGAGATGAGTATGTAAACAAAGTGGGATAGTTAAAGTGGCTAGTGATACATGTATTACATAAGGATGCAGTAGATGATATAGAGTACAGTATATACGTATGCATATGAGATGAATAATGTAGGGTATGTAACATTATATTAGGTAGCATTGTTTAAAGTGGCTAGTGATATATTTTACATCATTTCCCATCAATTCCCATTATTAAAGTGGCTGGAGTTGAGTCAGTGTCAGTGTGTTGGCAGCAGCCACTCAATGTTAGTGGTGGCTGTTTAACAGTCTGATGGCCTTGAGATAGAAGCTGTTTTTTAGTCTCTCGGTCCCAGCTTTGATGCACCTGTACTGACCTCGCCTTTTGGATGATAGCGGGGTGAACAGGCAGTGGCTCGGGTGGTTGTTGTCCTTGATGATCTTTATGGCCTTCCTGTAACATCGGGTGGTGTAGGTGTCCTGGAGGGCAGGTAGATTGCCCCCGGTGATGCGTTGTGCAGACCTCACTACCCTCTGGAGAGCCTTACGGTTGTGGGCGGAGCAGTTGCCGTACCAGGCGATGATACAGCCCGCCAGGATGCTCTCGATTGTGCATCTGTAGAAGTTTGTGAGTGCTTTTGGTGACAAGCCAAATTTCTTCAGCCTCCTGAGGTTGAAGAGGCGCTGCTGCGCCTTCTTCACGATGCTGTCTGTGTGAGTGGACCAATTCAGTTTGTCTGTGATGTGTATGCCGAGGAACTTAAAACTTACTACCCTCTCCACTACTGTTCCATCGATGTGGATAGGGGGGTGTTCCCTCTGCTGTTTCCTGAAGTCCACAATCATCTCCATAGTTTTGTTGACGTTGAGTGTGAGGTTATTTTCCTGACACCACACTCCGAGGGCACTCACCTCCTCCCTGTAGGCCGTCTCGTCGTTGTTGGTAATCAAGCCTACCACTGTTGTGTCGTCCGCAAACTTGATGATTGAGTTGGAGGCGTGCGTGGCCACGCAGTCGTGGGTGAACAGGGAGTACAGGAGAGGGCTCAGAACGCACCCTTGTGGGGCCCCAGTGTTGAGGATCAGCGGGGTGGAGATGTTGTTGCCTACCCTCACCACCTGGGGGCGGCCCGTCAGGAAGTCCAGTACCCAGTTGCACAGGGCGGGTTCGAGACCCAGGGTCTCGAGCTTGATGACGAGCTTGGAGGGTACTATGGTGTTGAATGCCGAGCTGTAGTCGATGAACAGCATTCTCACATAGGTATTCCTCTTGTCCAGATGGGTTAGGGCAGTGTGCAGTGTGGTTGAGATTGCATCGTCTGTGGACCTATTTGGGCGGTAAGCAAATTGGAGTGGGTCTAGGGTGTCAGGTAGGGTGGAGGTGATATGGTCCTTGACTAGTCTCTCAAAGCACTTCATGATGACGGAAGTGAGTGCTACGGGGCGGTAGTCGTTTAGCTCAGTTACCTTAGCTTTCTTGGGAACAAGTCATAGCCAGAATTGTTTTTAATGGAACCATTACTAAGAATGTTATTGTAGTTGAAGTGGTCTGTTGGTTTCTTCTTTTGATTTTGACTACTTTAAACATCGTTATTGACAGTTTTGAAGTTTGAAAGAAATCTAACATAAGTGCTTGTGGCTGAGTGGAGCAATAAAAAATATTCTGCTGTGTTCTTCAGTTGACTCCTTTTTCCTATGTTAAGAGGCTTGAAATATTATTATTGTGATATAACTCTTACTTTACTGAGAGTGTATGTGTAGGTTAAATTTGGCTGTATAATCAATGACCGAAAAATACATATTTCGGTCATTGCACCTGATGTGGACATCAGTTTTATTGCTTCTTTAATCAGACAACAGTTTTCAGCTGTGCTAACATAATTGCAAAAGGGTTTTCTAATGATCAATTAGCCTTTTAAAATGATAAACTTGGATTAGCTAACACAACGTGCCATTGGAACACAGGAGTGATGGTTGCTGATAATGGGCCTCTGTACCCATATGGAGATAACATATGGAATCATGTAGTAACGGCTGGAGTGTTAAAAAAGTGTTAAACAAATCAAAATATATTTTATATTTGAGATTCTTCAAAGTAGCCACCCTTTGCCTTGAATACAGCTTTGCACACTCTTGGCATTCTCTCAACCAGCTTCATGAGGTAGTCACCTGGAATGCATTTCAATTAACAGATGTGCCTTTCAGAATGTGAGACTGTGTGAATCAAGCCTTCAAGGTCGAATTGCTGCGAAGAAACCACCACTAAAGGACACCAATAAGCAGAAGAGACTTGCTTTGGCCAAGAAACATGAGAAATGGACATTCGACCAGTGGAAATCTGTCCTTTGGTCTGATGAGTCCAAATTTGAGATTTTTGTTTCCAACCACCGTGTCTTTGTGAGACGCAGAGTAGGTGAACGGATGATCTCCACACGTGTAGTTTCCACCATGAAGCATGGAGGAGGAGGTGTGATGGTGTGGGGGTGCTTTGCTGGTGACACTGTCAGTGATTTATTTAGAATTCAAGGCACACTGAACCAGCATGGCTACCACAGCATTCAGCAGCGATACGCCATCCCATCTGGTTTGCGCTTAGTGGGACTATCATTTGTTTTTCAATAGGACAATGACACCTCCAGGCTGTGTAAGAGCTATTTGACCAAGAAGGACTGTGATGGAGTGCTGCATCAGATGACCTGGCCTCTACAATCACCCGACATCAACCCAATTGAGATGGTTTGGGATGAGTTGGACCGCAGAGTGAAGAAGAAGCAGCCAACAAGTGCTCAGCATATATGGGAACTCCTTCAAGACAGTTGTAAAAGCATTCCAGGTGAAACTGGTTTAGAGAATGCCAAGAGTATGCAAAGCTGTCATCAAGGCAAAGTGGCTAATTTGAAGAATCTAAAATATAACATTTATTAGATTTGTTTAACACTGTTTTGGTTACTACATGATTCCATATATGTTATTTCATAGTGTTGATATTGTCACTATTATTGTACAATGTAGAAAATAAAGAAAACCCCTTGAATGTGTAAGGACAGACGCTTGGAGACGAGAAGCAAGTACAGGGAATGAACATTTAATGAATAGCGGACATGAAACAAAACACGAACAGCGTCTGGACAAGGGAAACATAACGGAGTGGTTCAACTTGGGTTCAACTTGGGTTCAAAACGGCAGCATAGCCTAGCGTAGCCTAGTGGTTAAAGCATCAGACTCTCCAGTATTCTCTGGTGTCTCCTTGCATCTCTCTGCTTCCTGCCTTCCTTTAATAACATCCCACATCACACTCCTCCAGTGGCTGTGGGTTTCATTGTGTGTGTGTGTGTGTGTGTGTGTGTGTGTGTGTGAGAGAGAGAGAGAAACCGATTGAAAAGACAGTATTGAAAAGACAGTACCAGAAATTGAGGAGTGATTTGTTATGAATTCCTTCTACACTTTCTCTATAGCTCTTATAGTTGAATGTCTGTCATTTATATGTTAATGTTTTAAATATATGTCAATTATATAGTATTTTTGTTTGTAATATATTTTGTGTTACGTGTCGGACCAAAGGAAGACTATCTGTTGCCATTGGCGATCCTAATAAAATCATAAATAAAATCATAAAATTATAAGCTCTAATTTTCTATGTGTTTGACATTGATGCCTGTGCCAATAGGCTAGATAGTATTGTAGTTGCTAGTAGGCTCGATCGTACTGTACTGGGCAGTTTGTTAGATCGGGATATTTAACCGGAGGTCCAAGATACTGCAGGGGGCCGAGAAAAAATATAGAAAGAAATGTTTCATGTTTTTATTAATATCGTTAGCAACAACAGAATAAACAGCCTTTGAATTACATACCTACAGTAGAAAATAAGATAATATCTTCTTTCTAATGATTTCTCAACTCCTAATATTGAGCTAATTACAGAGCCATGTAGTATTTGACATAGGCTTTCGAAAAAGCATCCACCAATAGGCTAGCAGTGCAGCAAATGCCTCTGGCCTCTGGCTGGTATGTTAGAGTTTACACTTCATCTTCCAATTATAATGTGGGGAGGTCAAAATAATGAAAAACTATCTACCAAATCTATTAATTTAAAAATGTGGATTACTTCTCCTTGCCATTATCATTCACCTGATGATAAGACAAGAAACGTGAAAAATCTAAGTTTTGCTAATGCATGATAGGGGTACCTGAGTCTCCAGTTCCTGAGTCTCCAGTTCCTGAGTCTCCAGTTTGCCTGGGAGGGGTCCATGGGCAAGAAAATGTTGAAGACCCCTGTGCTAGATAATATTGTAGGTGCCAGTATGTTAAATTGTATGGTATTTGCCAGTAGGCTAGATAGTATTGTATTTGCCAGTAGACTAGATAGTATTGTATTTGCCAGTAGACTAGATAGTATTGTATTGGCCAGTAGGCTAGATAGTATTGTATTTGCCAGTAGACTAGATAATATTTTATTGGCCAGTAGGCTAGATAGTATTATATTGGCCACCCCGTTCTTCACTAAGGAGGTTGGCAATTACCACAGGCAGCATCGAAAAGACATTGGCCATATTCAGCTGCCAGAGATAGAAACTAAACTGGATTTTAAACGGCACATGCACGCCCCCACACACACACACACACACAGACACACACACAGCCTCACACCTAGTTTGACCTGGATGTTTTACAGAGACTAGAGGTCTACCGATTATGATTTTTCAACACCGATACCGTGTATTGGAGGACCAAAAAAAGCCGATACCGATTAATCTGACAATTTTTTATTTATTTATTTGTAATAATGACAATTACAACAATACTGAATGAACACTTATTATAACTTAATATAATACATCAATAAAATAAATGTACCCTCAAATAAATAATGAAACATGTTCAATAGGGTTTAAATAATGTAAAAACAAAGTGTTGGAGAAGAAAGTAAAAGTGGCATGTAAGAAAGATAACGTTTAAGTTCCTTGTTCAGAACATGAGAAAATATGAAAGCAGGTGGTTCCTTTAACATGAGTCTTCAATATTCCCAGGTAAGAAGTTTTAGGTTGTAGTTATTATAGGAATTATAGGACTATATCTCTCTATACCATGTGTATTTCATTAACCTTTGACTATTGGATGTTCTTATAGGCACTTTAGTATTGCCAGTGTAACAGTTTAGCTTCCGTCCCTCTCCTCGCTCCTACCTGGGCTCGAACCAGGAACACATCGACAACAGCCACACTCGAAGCAGCGTTACCCATGCAGAGCAAGGGGAACAACTACTCCAAGTCTCAGAGCGAGTGACGCTTGAAACGCTATTAGCGCGCACCCCGCTAACTAGCTAGCCATTTCACATCGGTTACACCAGTCTAATCTCGGGAGTTGATAGGCTTGAAGTCATAAACAGCTGCTGGCAAACGCACTAAAGTGCTGTTTGAATGAACACTTATGAGCCTGCTTCTGCCTACCACCGCTCAGTCAGACTGCTCTATCAAATCATAGACTTAATTATAACATAATAACACAGAAATACGAGCCTTAGGTCATTAATATGGTCAAATCCGTAAATGATCATCTCGAAAACAAGACGTTTATTCTTTCAGTGAAATACGGAACCGTTCCGTATTTTATCTAACTGGTGGCATCCATAAGTCTAAATATTCCTGTTTCATTGCACATTCTTCAATGTTATGTCATAATTACGTAAAATTCTGGCAAATAATGCGGCCCAAACTGTTGCATATACACTGACTCTGCGTGCGATGAACGCAAGAGAAGTGACACAATTTCACCTGGTTAATATTGCCTGCTATCCTGGATTTCTTTTAGCAAAATATGCAGGTTTAAAAATATATACTTTTGTGTATTGATTTTAAGAAAGGCATTGATGTTTATGGTTAGGTACACATTGGAGCAACGATACGCACCGCATCGATTATATGCAACGCAGGACACACTAGATAAACTAGTAATATCATCAACCGTGTGTAGTTAACTAGTGATTATGATTGATTGATTGATTGTTTTTTTACAAGATAAGTTTAATGCTAGCTAGCAACTTACCTTGGCTTACTGCATTCACGTAACAGGCAGGCTCCTCGTGAGGCAGGTGGTTAGAGCGTTAGACTAGTTAACCGTAAGGTTGCAAGATTGAATCCCCCGAGCTGACAAGGTAAAAATCTGTTGTTCTTCACCTGAACGAGGCAGTTAACCCACCGTTCCTAGGCCGTCATTGAAAATAAGAATGTGTTCTCAACTGACTTGCCTAGTTAAATAAAGATGAATTAAAGGTGTAAAATCGGCCAAATCGGTGTCCAAAAATACAGATTTCCGATTGTTATGAAAACTTGAAATCGGCCCTAATTAATCGGCCATTCTGATGAATCGGTCGACCTCTAACAGAGACATCTACTGTCATGGCGCTGTAGTTGCTGTTCAGGGTCAAACCAGTTTGCATGTTTGCAAGCAATCCAGGAAGCCATTAGGATTGGCTGTCCTAATCAACCTTGTGAAAGAAGCCACTTGTTATAATGGGGAGAACTGATGTAACATCACTGCCATAGTGAATTAGTCAGCCACCCAAACCACAGGTTGGACGTGTTGCTGGGGGCGCTTTCATCCCACTGAGTGGGAGAGTCTCCCAGTCTCTGTCTGGCTTTGTGGTCGACTCCCAGCCCAGCCAATACTGGGAGGTCACTGTGGAACAACTATCATCTCTGCATTACAATGGATAAAAGCTAAGCGGGGCCCCTGGGTACAATAAAACACAATGTCATGTATCATGATGGGGAGGCCTTATTGTGCATGTCATACCAGGAAGGGATCAGGGCATAGCATGGTGATAGTGACAAATGTCACACCGTACTGTATATAGATAATTGCCTCTGTGTGAATTACAGTTATGACTGTGCTCATAAATCTTCAGAGCGCTGGAAATAGGCTCAGCCAGCTCTCTGGTCATTCAGGGTGACTCTTACTAGCTTGTCTTACTGTACATGAATAGCCAGCTCTCTGGTCATTCAGGGTGACTCTTACTAGCTTGTCTTACTGTACATGAATAGCCAGCTCTCTGGTCCTTCAGGGTGACTCTTACTAGCTTGTCTTACTGTACATGAATAGCCAGCTCTCTGGTCCTTCAGGGTGACTCTTACTAGCTTGTCTTACTGTACATGAATAGATGTGCATATAGTGTGCTCCTATTTCATCACACTCTAATGATTGCTTTGATTGGCACCTGTGTGACTACATGTACTGTAGATGCACAGAGCACACCCAACAGTGGAGGCTGTTGAGGGGAGGACGGCTCATAATAATGTCTGGAATGGAGTCAATGGAATGGTATCAAACACATCAAAGACGTGGTTTCCATGTGGTTGATACCACTCCATTGACTCAATTCCAGACATTATTATGAGCCTTCCTCCCTTCAGCAGCCTCCACTGGTATCCAACTAATCTCACCTAGATGTACTAATCATTTAACGAAGAGCAAAGTAACTGTTGCTCTATGGGGTATTGTCAGCCTTTTCTTAATTCCATAGGTTACAAACTGCAAACTATAAAGATACAAATGTGTATGAAATCATAGTGAAAAAGAATTACTGCAACCATAGCCTAAATGGTCTTTCTCTATCTAGGCCTACAATAATGGGGTTTTCTCAGTCCCAGTCACTCACTGTCTGTCGCTGTCTATGTGTCTGCGACGCGGTCTTTGACATGTGGTCACAGTGTGTGGTGATGGTTGGTAGCCCGTGTAGAGTGGGAAATGTGGGGACAGTGTGTGGTGATGGTTGGTAGCCCGTGTAGAGTGGGAAATGTGGGGACAGTGTGTGGTGATGGTTGGTAGCCCGTGTAGAGTGGGAAATGTGGGGACAGTGTGTGGTGATGGTTGGTAGCCCGTGTAGAGTGGGAAATGTGGGGACAGTGTGTGGTGATGGTTGGTAGCCCGTGTAGAGTGGGAAATGTGGGGACAGTGTGTGGTGATGGTTGGTAGCCCGTGTAGAGTGGGAAATGTGGGGACAGTGTGTGGTGATGGTTGGTAGCCCGTGTAGAGTGGGAAATGGGGGACAGTGATGGTGGTGATGGTTGGGGACAGTGTGTGGTGATGGTTGGTAGAGTGGGAAATGTGGGGACAGTGTGTGGTGATGGTTGGTAGCCCGTGTAGAGTGGGAAATGTGGGGACAGTGTGTGGTGATGGTTGGTAGCCCGTGTAGAGTGGGAAATGTGGGGACAGTGTGTGGTGATGGTTGGTAGCCCGTGTAGAGTGGGAAATGTGGGGACAGTGTGTGGTGATGGTTGGTAGCCCGTGTAGAGTGGGAAATGTGGGGACAGTGTGTGGTGATGGTTGGTAGCCCGTGTAGAGTGGGAAATGTGGGGACAGTGTGTGGTGATGGTTGGTAGCCCGTGTAGAGTGGGAAATGTGGGGACAGGTGTGTGGTGATGGTTGTGATGGTTGGTAGCCCGTGTAGAGTGGGAAATGTGGGGACAGTGTGTGGTGATGGTTGGTAGCCCGTGTAGAGTGGGAAATGTGGGGACAGTGTGTGGTGATGGTTGGTAGCCCGTGTAGAGTGGGAAATGTGGGGACAGTGTGTGGTGATGGTTGGTAGCCCGTGTAGAGTGGGAAATGTGGGGACAGTGTGTGGTGATGGTTGGTAGCCCGTGTAGAGTGGGAAATGTGGGGACAGTGTGTGGTGATGGTTGGTAGCCCGTGTAAAGTGGGAAATGTGGGGACAGTGTCCAAGTGGACAACACATAGCTATGTGTGTGGAAAACATTTCACTTGTTTAGTACAGTTTGTTTGTATCTCCATTCGCTACTTGTAGCTGTATAGTCCGTTTGTTTGTGCTGTTGGTTTTGGCTAGCTTATTTTCCTAGTTTTGGCTAGCTTATTTTCCTAGTTTTGGCTAGCTTATTTTCCTAGTTTTGGCTAGCTTATTTTCCTAGTTTTGGCTAGCTTATTTTCCTAGTTTTGTGTAGCTTATTAGCTAACACTCACTCAAGTGGCTGCTAGCATCATCATGAAAAGGGGCATGAGGGAAGCCCTACATATTATGTTGTTCTAAGTAGTGAGATCGCTCGGGAGCAGGCAATGTTGAAAAAATAATCTTTAGACATGTTGTACTTTTCTTAAATATAGTTTTATAATTGATAAAACAACCAGAAAACAAGAACATTTAGTTGTAAAAAGGTTAAGTTTTTGCTGTGAGCCAATGGGGTAACCTAGGTAACCACAGGTTACGTTCCCCTCAGACGGGCGGGGCCGCAATGTTATTTCTTATGCGGACTGGGACTGTGTGTTTCCCAGTCAAATTGCCAGGGTTAGAGGTACCGAGCCCATTCTATTCATTCTATTTCTATGTGTGCTGCTGCAGGGAAGGGGGCCTTGCGAGTCCATGTTACCACATTAACGGACTTAACCCTAAGAATGCCTGGCAGTCCCGTCTTCAGGCAGCTGTTTGTTTTTTAAAGGAAATTTAAAACGGCCAATGACGGTTATTAGATTTTTCAAGCCAGTCTTCATAACTGTCGCTAACACGGTTATAGAGTAATTGTGCTAGCCCTACGTGTGTGTGGTGGTGTGTGTGTGTGTGTAGAAGAGTATGAAGAACACAGAGCAAAGCAGTTCAGACAAACAACATTCAAGCTATTTGTAGTAATCACAACAAAGGCCCTTCCTGTTTGCAGTGGGAAAAGCCCCTATGAATTCAATTGAGTGGGGTCTCTCTTACTGAGCTAGACTGTCTGGTGATACAATATGTTCTCTCCCTCTTCCTCTCCCTCCTCTCTCTTTCTCTTGACCCTGTTCCCCTCTCTCTCGCTCTCTCTCTCTCTGTTGACTTTGTCTGAAACGTTGCAGTGTGTTAGGACCTGTGTTTGTCAGTGTGGTTACAGTCTGATCAGTGGCCTCAGGCTGCAGGCAGCTCCATCAGGCTGAAGTCCAGAGGTGTTTGACTTGGCCTGCGACTGTGTTTGATCAGGCTGTTACTGGAAAACTGACCACTGGTTCTGCCAAAAGCCCCCCTCTCTTCCACCTCTCCAAGGTCTCTCTCTCTCTCTCTTTCTCTCTCTTTCTCTCTCTCTCTCTCTCTTTCTCTCTCTTTCTCCCTCTCTCTCCCTCTACTCTCTCTCTCTCTTTCTCTCTCTCATCATGTCTCTTATCCTGTCTCTTATCCTGTCTCTCTCTCATCCTCTCTCTCTCTCATCCTGACTCCCATCCTCTCTCTCATCCTCTTTCTCTCTCGCTCTGCAATATTTGTTGAGGTATTAGTCTTGCTCACTGAAATACAGATCTATCATAATTTCATTACTATGTATGACATTAGGGACAATTTCTCATCAACCATGTCCCAGTCCAGCAGCATCGTACCATTCTCTTCCATATCCTGGTTGGTCAGGGTGAGGTCAAGCAACATCAGTGCGACATTACCTCTCTCTGGCTCTCTGTGTGTGTTGTCTCAACCCCAGTCCAAGCTTTACTAAGTGTGAAGAGTGGCTTGGATCTGTTCAAAGTTCACACAGGTTAAGAACATTCCAACAATCCCACAAGTAGCACAGGGCTGCAAATGCTTCGTAAGTGGATGGTGAAACAGGCCAGTGGAAAGATATAGGGCCTAGAAGCAGGGCTGCTTGTATCAGGAACCTCTCTGCATACAGTAGGATACAGATGCTACAGCTTCCCATGTCAAGTGGCTCTTGGATCCAGGGTGATGGATCGACTAAAGGACGTAATCTACAGTACTAAATGAGGTTGGGAACAATTCTAGCAGATAAACCTCGTTTCAGACTGATCTCTGGACGTATGGGACAAGTAGTTAGTGTGTGAGTATTATGCAGAGTGATAGAGGGAACATGTTCACTGGATTCTACTTTTTAACACTAGACACTCTGGACCTAGATGTTTTGATCATTATACTGGCCTTAGAGTTTTGTCATGCCAATCCTAAATCTGGGAGCTGTGTGTGTGTCCCTGGCCTGTGTCATACAGAGGTTCCCTGTGTGTGTGTGTGTGTGTGTGTGTGTGTGTGTGTGTGTGTGTCCAGTGCAGAGGCAGGTTGTGGGGCCGTGTGCTTGCATACTTGTGTGTGTTTGGCCTGGGTAATTAAGCCCCTGAACAGCGGCTGAGTGGAGCCTTAATGAGATTAGAACTGCCACTAGACAGAGCCACACTGTAAGGAGCACCTCTGCTGACCTGTGTGTCCCTTTCCCCGCTGAGGGGATGTGTCCCTATAAGATACGCATGAGCAACCTCACTCCCCTTGTAGCAGTAAGTACAGGGTGGTGTGTGTAAGTGAGTTCGGGGTTGACGCAGACACATGACAGGCTATCCACAGACATCGTTCCATGCAGTTTGTCTCCATCAAAGCAGTCAAGAATTCAGAGCGTCCACTTCAAACCCCTCCGCCTCTACCTCCCCTCACCCCTCACTCACTCCTTATTAACTGTGTTGCGCTCAGGGCTGTGGCATTTCAAACACTGAAGCAAAACAAAAACAGTTTAGCTAGAAAACAATGTCTGGAATTTCTTGTGTTTGACTTAAGCACTGTGAGGTGTTTGAGCTGAGCACTGTGAGGTGTTTGGACTTGAGCACTGTGAGGTGTTTGACTTGAGCGCTGTGAGGTGTTTGGACTTGAGCGCTGTGAGGTGTTTGGACTTGAGCACTGTGAGGTGTTTGGACATGAGCACTGTGAGGTGTTTGACTTAAGCACTGTGAGGTGTTTGGACTTGAGCACTGTGAGGTGTTTGACTTGAGCGCTGTGAGGTGTTTGACTTGAGCGCTGTGAGGTGTTTGGACTTGAGCACTGTGAGGTGTTTCACAGCTGAGTTCCTCCCATGCCCCCCGCCCACTGAGTTCCTCCCATGCCCCCCACCCCCTGAGTTCCTCCCATGCCCCCGCCCACTGAGTTCCTCCCATGCCCCCCACCCCCTGAGTTCCTCCCATGCCCCCCACCCCCTGAGTTCCTCCCATGCCCCCACCCCTACTTTTAAGCGGTGCATATCTAGCTGAAGGGGGTAAGGGAGTGGTGCAGAAGTGATGGCAGAGAGCAGAGATGCCACATGACTGTACATGGCCTGTGGCTGGTGTGAAAGGACTGCCTGCCTGCTCAGTGGTATGGTGGTGGTGGTGGGGGGGGGGGGGGGGGGCTCTGATAAAACTCACTGCTGGCATCATCATCATCAGAGGCCTGTTTTACATCCCTGAGACACAAGGCATTTAAACACAACACATCCTCTTCCCTCTAAGTCACTTCACATTCCCTGCATAGCTGCATTCATCACAACCTCTCATCACAGCTACTGACGTGGACAGGAGGGTTATAGTCATCTAGCTAGCAGTCTAGCTCAGGGCCATATCCAAACTGATCCTAGATCAGCTCTCCTACTGGGGGCCCTGTCATTCTGTAATTGTGTGTAATGTGTTTTTAGTTCTGTGTTGGACCACAGGAAGATTAGCTGTCGTCATGGTGTCAGCCAATGGGGATCCAAATAAAATTCAAGATTCCTATGCTGAGACGCTTTGTGAATATGGCCTATGATCTTATCCAGCAGAAAGGCCTTTTGTCAGTGAATACTTTTAAAGTTGTAGGGCAAAAGGCATAGACATGGATATCACAAACAAAACTATCTGAAAGTATGTAGGACCTAAAGTCCTTGCCTTCAATATCTGCTGTTCTATATAGGCCTACACAATAGTACAACCAATATAAAGTACAGCATTACAAATGACAACTATTACATTACATTGAGTACTGCATCAGAAGAAGGAACTAAGGTGCCCTCCATTATACTATACAACCTCATACCCCACAACAGTTACATACTGGTCAAATGTATGTGTGTTTCCTGTATCATGGAGGCTATGTTGTTGTGCTGTGTGCAGAGACTGATATGTCCCCATTAGGACTAGTGAGACGCATACTGTTTACTGACAGCTGGGCTGACACACACTGTGTGTGTGTGTGTGTCTGTGTCTGTGTGCACGTGCGTGTGTGTATTTAGGAATGCCAGCTTCACTTTTCCCAACAAGGTCGCCTGCCCCTCCAGCAGCATCATCTTCACCCCTCACCTTTGACCACTACGTTTCCCTGAGGACAAGCAAGCAGCAAACTCCACTTCCCTTTGCAAAACAAAATAAAAACTATCTCCCTGCTGACTTTCAAACTTCCTCAATCTCTGACAGAGTGAAATTGAGAGTTGACTCTGTGGTAAGCCTATCTCTTCCCTGGTTTTGGGGGACTGTTGGATGGCCCACTATGATACTGACCTAGTTGTGTCAGTGTGGAGGCTTCTGGCTGTCACATGGTGTCTGAGGGGAGCTCTCTGTGGGTGTGGAGGTGCAAGATGCTGGGTGTTTTGACCAGTAGTGGAAAAAGTACCCAATTGTCATACTTGCATAAAAGTAAAGATACCTTAATAGAAAATGACTCAAGTAAAAGTGAATGCCACCCAGTAGAATTCTACTTGAGTAAAAGTCTCAAGGACAGTGGGATGAGCTGACAGGGATTGGGACTGAAGCATGGGACATAGGACAGTGGGCTGAACTGACAGGGATTGAGACTGAAGCACGGGACATAGGACAGTGGGCTGAACTGACAGGGATTGAGACTGAAGCATGGGACATAGGACAGTGGACTGAACTGACAGGGATTGAGACTGAAGCACGGGACATAGGACAGTGGACTGAGCTGACAGGGATTGAGACTGAAGCATGGGACATAGGATAGTGGACTGAGCTGACAGGGATTGAGACTGAAGCATGGGACATAGGACAGTGGACTGAGCTGACAGGGATTGAGACTGAAGCACGGGACATAGGACAGTGGACTGAGCTGACAGGGATTGAGACTGAAGCACGGGACATAGGACAGTGGACTGAGCTGACAGGGATTGAGACTGAAGCATGGGACATAGGACAGTGGGGTGAACTGACAGGGATTGAGACTGAAGCATGGGACATAGGATAGTGGGGTGAACTGACAGGGATTGAGACTGAAGCACGGGACATAGGACAGTGGACTGAACTGACAGGGATTGGGACTGAAGCATGGGACATAGGACAGTGGACTGAACTGACAGGGATTGAGACTGAAGCACGGGACATAGGATAGTGGGGTGAACTGACAGGGATTGAGACTGAAGCATGGGACATAGGACAGTGGGGTGAACTGACAGGGATTGAGACTGAAGCATGGGACATAGGACAGTGGGGTGAACTGACAGGGATTGAGACTGAAGCACGGGACATAGGACAGTGGACTGAATTGACAGGGATTGGGACTGAAGCATGGGACATAGGACAGTGGACTGAACTGACAGGGATTGAGACTGAAGCATGGGACATAGGATAGTGGACTGAACTGACAGGGATTGAGACTGAAGCATGGGACATAGGACAGTGGGGTGAACTGACAGGGATTGAGACTGAAGCACGGGACATAGGACAGTGGGCTGAGCTGACAGGGATTGAGACTGAAGCATGGGACATAGGACAGTGGGCTGAGCTGACAGGGATTGAGACTGAAGCACGGGACATAGGACAGTGGGCTGAACTGACAGGGATTGAGACTGAAGCACGGGACATAGGACAGTGGGCTGAACTGACAGGGATTGAGACTGAAGCATGGGACATAGGACAGTGGGCTGAGCTGACAGGGATTGAGACTGAAGCATGGGACATAGGACAGTGGACTGAGCTGACAGGGATTGAGACTGGATTGGGACAGGGAAGCATGGGACATAGGACAGACTTAACTGACAGGGATTGGACTGAAGCTGGGACATAGGACAGTGGACTGATAGGATAGTGTGACTGAAGCACGGAACATAGGACAGTGGACTGAGCTGACAGGGATTGAGACTGAAGCATGGGACATAGGACAGTGGACTGAGCTGACAGGGATTGAGACTGAAGCACGGGACATAGGACAGTGGACTGAGCTGACAGGGATTGAGACTGAAGCATGGGACATAGGACAGTGGGGTGAACTGACAGGGATTGAGACTGAAGCATGGGACATAGGACAGTGGGGTGAACTGACAGGGATTGAGACTGAAGCACGGGACATAGGACAGTGGACTGAACTGACAGGGATTGGGACTGAAGCATGGGACATAGGACAGTGGACTGAACTGACAGGGATTGAGACTGAAGCACGGGACATAGGACAGTGGGCTGAACTGACAGGGATTGAGACTGAAGCATGGGACATAGGATAGTGGGGTGAACTGACAGGGATTGAGACTGAAGCACGGGACATAGGATAGTGGGGTGAACTGACAGGGATTGGGACTGAAGCACGGGACATAGGATAGTGGGGTGAACTGACAGGGATTGAGACTGAAGCATGGGACATAGGACAGTGGGGTGAACTGACAGGGATTGAGACTGAAGCACGGGACATAGGATAGTGGGGTGAACTGACAGGGATTGGGACTGAAGCACGGGACATAGGATAGTGGGCTGAGCTGACAGGGAATGAGACTGAAGCACGGGACATAGGATATTGGGGTGAACTGACAGGGATTGGGGGTAGTGTCAGTGTCTGAATGTGGCTCATCTTGGGGAGCTGTTGGGTGAATTCTCAGGGTCAGGGATTCATGGTCTGGGCACAGAGGGAAGAAGACACAGGCAGACAGACAGATAGACAGACTGTGGCCTAGTCAGCAAGGCTCCCCTACTGCTCCAGCAGCCTGTGTAAGTGTGTGTGTGTGTGTGTGTGTGTGTGTGTGTGTGTGTGTGTGTGTGTGTGTGTGTGTGTGTGTGTGTGTGTGTGGAAAGCTAAATCAACAAATATGGCAGAGCATATTTCCCAGTCTTATGTTCATGTGACGGCCACTTGTTTCTCTGTATTTTTAGGAAATAATTGACTTTGTTTAGACAAGATAACTCTCTTCCTTAATCTATGGCCTCAATTATTCTCAACCCACAGTTCATTACAGTACACCAACAAGGATCATTTTCAACCCACAGTTCATTATAGTACACCATCAAGGATCATTCTCAACCCACAGTTCATGACAGTACACCAGCAAGGATCATTCTCAACCCACAGTTCATGACAGTACACCAGCAAGGATCATTCTCAACCCACAGTTCATGACAGTACACCAGCAAGGATCATTCTCAACCCACAGTTCATTACAGTACACCAGCAAGGATCATTCTCAACCCACAGTTCATTACAGTACACCAGCAAGGATCATTCTCAACCCACAGTTCATTACAGTACACCAGCAAGGATCATTCTCAACCCACAGTTCATGACAGTACACCAGCAAGGATCATTCTCAACCCACAGTTCATGACAGTACACCAGCAAGGATCATTCTCAACCCACAGTTCATTACAGTACAGCAGCAAAGAGACATTTCCAAACACATTTAATAACAATATGTAATACAATTTCAATAACATAGTAATAAAACACTGATACAAGCCCAGTGCTTCTTGCGACTGGAACAAGGAGGCCACTTGAGAGTTCTGTCACAAGGCACCTTCTTAACAAGCACTGCCTCTTCTAATGTTATAGCCCTCAATGTAAGACCATGACCCCCCGTTTTATGCAGCATTCCAATCCCATCATTCATGACGTTCCATTTGTGCCATGCCAGAGGGGGCAAGGGGGCAGCGCTTTCTCAGGGTGTGTGTGTGTGTGTGTGTGTGTGTGTGTGTGTGTGTGTGTGTGTGTGCGTGCGTCCATTTGAGTGTGCGTACACGCGTCTGCAGGTGAGTGCATGTGAATCCGTGCGTGTGTCTGGTGAGGGCTGTGTGTGTGTGTGTGAGCGTGTGTGCGTGCGTACACTCGTGTGCAGGTTTGTGTGTGAGTCTGTGCGTGTGTATGTGTGTGTGTCGGCTGACAGACAGGGCTGAGTGACTGCATTGACAAGACTGTGGGAACAGGGGGCGTAAGCTAAGCTGTTCCCGAGCAGTAACAGCCTTTCACTACAGAATGACAGAACTACCTGTCAGCACCAAAACATGTTTTCCTCCTACATTCTTTTGGAACATGCAGTACCTAGGTCCACCAGGAGATGTCAGTCTTCTTTCCCTTATACAATCAATAGAGGGTATTTTTGGGTAGCATTTAAATGTTGGTCCTAATTCCCACCTTTTAATGACAACATTTTCATCCAGAGGATTTTTTGTGCATCAGATGAGAACATTGGAAATATTGGGCGCATAGGCCAAAGGCTAAGGAGTAAGCCTATCACCTGTGATGCCAAAATATATATTTTTTATTTCACCTTTATTTAACCAGGTAGGCCAGTTGAGAACAAGTTATCAATTACAACTGCGACCTGTCCAAGATAAAGCAAAGCAGTGCGACAAAAACAACAACACAGAATTACACATGGGATAAACAAACGTACAGTCAATAACAGAATAGAAAATCTGTATACAGTATGTGCAAATGAAGTAAGGAGGTAAGGCAATAAATAGGCCAATAGTGGCGAAGTAATTACAATTTAAAGAAACATCCTACAGGACACATTGTCTGGTCACCGTGCATGGGGTAGTCAAAGGTAGACTCAGTGAAATTACTTTGCCACGTGCAGCACTGCAGATATTGTGATGAGCGAGAGTCACACACAGTATCGGCGTGTGTGCACAGGTTTGCTTCACACTTGTACAACGTGGTAGCCACTGGACCAAAACAGTGGAGAACTTGAGCCTCGTGCTTCAACACTCTTAGTTGTTGCAGAAATTGACCCACTATGCTGTTTACTTTCTGCATCTACGTCATAACGCTGACTCTACCTTTAAAGCTAGAATCCTTAGTTGCTACATCAATTTTTGGACTTATAACTTAATGATATATACCCATTGATTCTTGAAGAATATAACTTATAAATGCCTCATGAGCTCAGTTCAACTTGTTATACTCCAATGTTTGTAAGCAAAGTTAATGTAAACAAACACGGTATAGCCTCAACACATGGCTAAAAGTATCATTTTGAAATCATGGATGCTTTGAATTTGAGTGTTTACATTTCTCCGTTTTTTACCAAAACACAGGCAGGGTGTCGCTTTGTTATTGTTTCAATGAAGGATTCCAGCTTTAAGTGTTAAATCTATGCCCTTATAATGAAAATATAAAGTCATGCGTTACGTTAAATAAATGTTTATTCTTGGCAACACAGTGGCACTTAATCCCCTGTGGCATAGCTTAACGTTCCAGGCACTGAATCCCCTGTGGCATAGCTTAACGTTCCAGGCACTGAATCCCCTGTGGCATAGCTTAACGTTCCAGGCACTGAATTCCCTGTGGCATAGCTTAACGTTCCAGGCACTGAATCCCCTGTGGCATAGCTTAACGTTCCAGGCACTGAATCCCCTGTGGCATAGCTTAACGTTCCAGGCACTGAATTCCCTGTGGCATAGCTTAACGTTCCAGGCACTGAATCCCCTGTGGCATAGCTTAACGTTCCAGGCACTGAATTCCCTGTGGCATAGCTTAACGTTCCAGGCACTGAATTCCCTGTGGCATAGCTTAACGTTCCAGGCACTGAATTCCCTGTGGCATAGCTTAACGTTCCAGGCACTGAATCCCCTGTGGCATAGCTTAACGTTCCAGGCACTTAATCCCCTGTGGCATAGCTTAACGTTCCAGGCACTTAATCCCTTGTGGCATAGCTTAACGTTCCAGGCACTGAATCCCCTGTGGCATAGCTTAACGTTCCAGGCACTTAATCCCCTGTGGCATATCTTAACGTTCCAGGCACTGAATCCCCTGTGGCATAGCTTAACGTTCCAGGCACTGAATCCCCTGTGGCATAGCTTAACGTTCCAGGCACTGAATCCCCTGTGGCATAGCTTAACGTTCCAGGCACTGAATCCCCTGTGGCATAGCTTAACGTTCCAGGCACTGAATCCCCTGTGGCATAGCTTAACGTTCCAGGCACTTAATCCCATGTGGCATAGCTTAATGTTCCAGGCACTGAATTCCCAGACGTTCCGATCATGAAAAATAATGGCTAGTTTATTATACAGCTGGGGGAGGCTTACCTTTCTCATCTACAGTGCCATCTCTGTGCTCCTGTATTTACAGGGGTGGCTGAGCACATGACTGTTGGTGTTGCTGTGTGTGGTAGCACGTTGCCATGCCAATGATCTCACATACAGTGCCTTCAGAAAGTATTCATTCTGCTTGGATTATTCCACATTTCGTTGTGTTACAGCCTGAATTCCACACAATACCCTATAATGACAAAATGAAATGTAAAAAATAATAATAATAATGTTGCTAATTTATTGGAAGTAAAATATAGAAATATCTCTTTTACACAAGTATTCACACCCCAGAGTCAATACATGTTAGAATCATCTTTGTCTTGCTAAGTAAGTCTCTAAGAGCTTTTCCCACCTGGATTGTAAAATCTTTGCACATTGTTATGAAAGAATTCAAACTCGGTCAAGTTGGTTGTTGATCATTGCTATACAGCCATTTTCGAGTCTTGACCTAGTTTTTCAAGTCGATTTAAGACAAAATTGTAACTTGGCCACTCAGAAACCTTCAATGTCGTCTTGGTAAACAACGCCAGTGTAGATTTGGGGTGTGTTTTAGGTTATTGTCTTACCGAAAGGTGAATTTGTCTTCCAGTGTCTGTTGGAAAGCAGACTGAACCAAGTGTTCCTCTAGGATTTTGCTTGTGCTTAGCTCTATTCTATGTATTTTTATCCTACAAAACTCCCTAGTCTTTACTGATGACAAGCATACCCATAACATGCTTGAAAATATGAAGAGTGGTACTCAGTGATGCCCCAAACATAACGCTTTGTATTGAGGTTAATTTCTTTGGCACATTTATTGCAGTTGTACTTTAGTGCCTTATTTCAAGCAGGATGTATGTTTTGGAATATTTTTATTCTATACAGGCTTCCTTCTTTTCGCTCTGTAATTTAGGTTAGTATTGTGTAGTTACTACAATGTTGTTGATCCATCCTCAGTTTTCTCCCATCACAGCCATTAAACTCTGTAACTGTTTTATTAACCTCTACAGGATTGGTGGGACGGTTGCGCTAACATGGGCTAATGCAATTAGCATGAGGTTGTAAGTAACAAGAAGATTTCCCAGGACATAGACATATCTGATATGGGCAGAAAGCTTCAATTCTTGTTAATCTAACTGTGCTGTCCAATTTACAGTAGCTATTACAGTGAAATAATACCATGCTATTGTTTGAGAAGAGTGCACAGTTATGAACTTGAAAAGTTATTAAGAAACCAATTAGGCACATTTGGGCAGTCTTGATACAAAACGTTGAACAGACCTCCCTAGTCTTTGTGGTTGGATTTGTGTTTAAAATGCGTTGCTCGACTGAGGGACCTTACAATTATCTGTATGTGTGGGTTACAGAGATGACGTAGTCATTCAAATCAAATCCTATTTTATTTGTCACATATGCCGAATACAACTGTTGTAGACTTTACTATGAAATAATTGCTTACGAGCCCTTCCCAACAATGCAGAGTTTAAAAATAAAAGAAATAGTAACACGAGGAATAAAATAAAATACACAAGAATGGAGCTATATACAGGGAGTAGCAGTACCAGATCAATGTGGAGAGGTACGAGGTATTTGAGGTAGATATGTACATGAAGGCAGGGTAAAGTGACTAGGCATCAGGATAGATAATAATAAGAGTAAAATAAAGAACAGAATAGCAGCAGAAAGTTATGTGTGTGTGTGTGGTATGTGTGTGTGTGCGTATGTAGTGTAGTGAATGTGTGTGAGTGTCAATGTAGTGGGCGTGAGTGAATGTGTGTATGGTGTGTATATGTAGTCTAGTTAGTGAGTGTGTGTATGGTGTGTATATGTAGTCTAGTTAGTGAGTGTGTGTATGGTGTGTATATGTAGTCTAGTTAGTGAGTGTGCATAGGGTCAGTGCAAGATAGTCAGTGCAGACAGTTTGGGTACCATTAATTGACAATTTAGCAGTCTGGCTATTTGGCAGTCGTATGGCTTGAGGGTAGAAGCTGTCTCAGTTGGTCAGTTTTCGGGGCTTCCTCTGATATAGATATTCTGATATAGAGTTCCTGGATGGCAGGGAGCTCGGCCCCAATGATGTACTGGGCTGTCCACACCACCCGCTGTAGCGCTTTTTGGTCAAGGGCGTTGCATTTGCCAGACCATGCGGTGATGCAGCTAGTCAAGATGCTCTCGATGGTGCATCTGTAGAACTTTTTGAGGGGCCCATGCCAAATCTTTTCAGCATCCTGAGGGGGAAGAGGCACTGCCTTGCCCTCTTCACGACTGTGCGGGTGAGTGTGGACCATGTTAGGTTCTTCAAAATGTATATTAAACACTTACTGCACACAGAGTGAGTCCATTCAACTTATCATGTGACTTGTTAAGCACATTTTTTACTCCTGAACTTATTTAGGCTTGTCATAACAAAGGGGTTGAATACTTATTGACTCTAGACATTTCAGCTCTTTATTTTTAATGAATTTATAAACATTTCTTAAAACATAATTCCACTTTGACATTATGTGGTATTGTGTGTAAGCCAGTGACACACAATTTCAATTTAACCAATTTTACATTCAGGCTGTAAAATTGATTAAGTCAAAATAGATTAAGTCAAAATGCCACAAAGTCAAAATGATGAATTTAAACCTAACCTTTACCTTAACCACACTGCCTAACCCTAACCTTAAATTAAGACTAAAAAGACAACAACAACAAAATAATCAGGCATTTTTACAATTGAGCTAGTTTGGACTTTTCAGTTCTGGTAACTAGTGACAACCATCTCACAGTGATCTGTTTGGCAAATATTTGACCTGAATTTGAAATGTTTTTGGGGAGTGAAGTACCATAGTCATGTTTTGGAAGTGAAGGGCCATATAGTCTTTGGTTAGCTTTCTTCAATAAGAGATCAAATAATATGACATCAAGAACTGTGTATTATACTTTGTATAATATTTGAAAATCATAAATAGATGTTCCACTTGTTTCATCTACAGTTTGTGCCAAAATACACTTGTGACAATGCTGTTGATAATGGAATTACACTGAGACAAAAAAACAAAAACATTTACTGGGAAAAAACTGTGCAGATGCTACATTTGGTATTATGGTAAAATCTCACTCAGTTTTATTCTGTTATCGAACGTTGTATCTGCACAGTTATTCCTGCAGATGTGTTCTTGTAAAATGTTCAGGGGAAATTATGAAACGTAGTCCTTGTGCATAGAGTTCTATGGTTTGTTAAACTTTCAAATCAATGTTTTTTGTTTGGTATACATTTTAGTATCGGCGTAATTCCTTTTTGGTTGTTAACGGGCGGGGAAACTGCTTTAGGGCGGTAACAGGAAGAGCACGAGTCCTTACCATTGGCTCCCCGTCGCCAAGACATCATGACGCACACCAAAGGGGCGTGCCTTTGAAGAAATCAGCTGGAGAGACATTAACTAATAGACGCCTAGCTCACAGGGGAGATAGGGTTATGGTTGATATTTTACCAAAGAAGAGCAGTTTAAGCAAAAGTACAGAGTTACTTACTGCTTTAGCTAGGTGCTAAATTAGTCAGTGAGCAATCTGAAGTGAAAGGAAGGAAAATGCTATCTTTGTTTTAGCGCTGAGTTTTTGTGCAACATTAGCTCTACTTACCTAGTTCTCTCAAGCCAAGGCTCTCGAGGAGGCAGCCTCTTCTTTCCTCCACCCCACTCATTTCTCGCGCCCGGTTAATTTGACGGGCGGACCGACATGTGGGTCAGTACTGGAACAGTCGGAAGGTAGGGAAAAATGACAGCGCAACAGTGTTGCAGGCGTAATGGTCACGTGTTTACTTTTTGTTTCTGTTTTTTGCATTAGGGGGTTGTGATTACAACTCACTGCTTTAATGTTTCCCAAAATTTAGAGCTGTCAACAATAGACTACAATGACAATGTAACAAGCAATAATGATGCTAGATTTTTTTTCTGCACACGGGTCCTGCTGCTCGGAAGCTGCTTGCGTTCGTTTGTGGTGCAGCAATGGGCTTGGTCTGTTACGCAAGACTATTGCACCTGTTTGGGGTGTACCCACTTACCCTTATCTCCACATTAACGTGTTTTGTCTCACAATTTTAACTAATTTCACGTTTGTTTTCGAGTAATCTAGTGTGTATTTTGGGGATATATCTTGTCACCAATGAAAATGCTTATGCATCAGTTGCCTGCAGGTCTCCTACCAGTGAACAATATATTGGGTCTCATACTGTAGAGAATATGAATAATCTGATGCTTGGTTATGAATGGTCGCGCATCAGCAATCACACAAAACACCTTCCATTGATGCCAATTTAATAGTATGTTATAGTCTCCAGCAGCTTTCTGCTTCCTGCAATGTTTCAAAATGCAGTCTTTCATAGAAGAAAAGCTGAATAGCAGATTGATTTGTTGATTGTTGATTTGACACCCACGGCCTGTAATAGTGATCCCAATCATTAAGATGGTTAGGTTACACTAGGTTGCTGCACCACTCTGTCAGTGATTCAGTTAGTCAGTACTCCAAATCACGAATTGCAGTCTGCCAATTATGCTGTTAGAAACATCCTTTGGCATGTTATCTGTTGACCAAAACCAATGCCTTGTGAGGAAAGGTTACTTTTTATTAGGGAGGACAAGAGGAATTATCCTCCCCAAATACGTTATACATGTGTAATAAACACAACACTGCATCTGCTTCGGGCCTGCACTCAGGAAGAAGGATTTCACAACCAAAAAACTATGCTGCTGCCCAGCTTTATCGTATATCTACATTATATATCTTATCATATGGATACAGGGCCAAGCAAGCCATTATAGTGACCAGGGCCTGTTTTGTCTGTTAGAAGTTAGCAGATAACATGCTGCATTGAGACACATGGACGTAACAGAGAGAGAGAGAGAGAGAGAGAGAGACCACATTAGAGACACATGTTTCCAACAGATCACAGAGACCCGCAAAGAATGTGAAAACAAATCAAACATCGATAAACTCCCATATCTGTTAGGCAAAATACCACATTATGCCGTCACAGCAGCAAGATATGTGGCCCGTTGCCATGAGAAAAGGGCAACCAGTGGAGCACAAACAAATTGTAAATACCACCAATATTTATCTTCCCTTTCGTACTTCAACTACTTGCACATTGTTACAACACTGTACATAGCGAATAGTATACCATGTAAAATGTATATTCTTTTAACTTTTGTAAGTGTAATGTTCACTAATGTTTCCTTGTTTATTTACCTTTTGTTTATTGTCTATTCCATTTGCTTTGGCAATGTAAACATATGACCTTTTGATTTGGAGAGAGAGAGAGAGAGATGAGACCGACGCCGTTGGGGCAGTGTGTGGCAGACAGGCAGAGCCGTGCCTAATGCCAGGGTCTGAGACGGAGCAGATGCCTGAGCTGAGAGGAGTGACACAGGAGTGACACTTATCCTGCAGTCCAAAGTAAAAGTGTTCTTGTGGGTGGTTGGTTTACTGGTACATGTTGTAAGTGTAATGCTTGTCATTTTGAGCACCTTCCCCATGAAAAGGCTGTGCACAGCCCTGTGTTCAAGTGTCTCTGGTGTTTACATATGCCTGAGGAGTTAGTGGTAGTCGCAGGTGATGTTTTGGTCATGTGACGTGCACTTGGAGCTTATGAAACACTGTTATTAATGTCCATTGTGTAAGAAAGGCTGTCTGGTTTATTCAGGCTCCTAACAGAAGCTATGGAAGCTATTGATAATGGAAGGACATGGCGAGACATTGCCATTGGCTAAGACATTGTCAAGCCTGGGGATATGGCTTGACCAAAGAGGAAGAGGGAAGGCATTAGAGAGAGACCGAAAGAAAGAAAGAGACAGAAAGGGAGAGAAAGAGATGGAGAGGGAGGAAGTAGGACAGAGAAGGATGCATGTCTTGTTTACAAGGCAGTGAAGCAGTAGAGTCACCCATCCCCAGACATACTCCCATAGTGCCGAGAGCTACCCATTAGGCCTGTTGTGATGGATGCATTTAGAAATGTTGTGTTGTGTGTTCCTATAGCTCTTTGTGTGTGTCAATGTCGGTCTGTGTGTCAGAAGCCCGGGGCAGTTTAATAACATAGGAGACTGTAGCTGGGTGCCCATGCCTCTCCCCTGGACCTGTTTACAGTAGACCAGTACAGCCAAGGTGATTTACAGTAGACCAGTGCAGTCAGGCTGTTTACAGTAGACCACAGCAGCCAGTCTGTTTACAGTAGACCACAGCAGCCTGGCTGTTTACAGTAGACCACAGCAGCCAGGCTGTTTACGGCAGACCACAGCAGCCAGGCTGTTTACGGCAGACCACAGCAGCCAGGCTGTTTACGGCAGACCACACCAGCCAGGCTGTTTACAGTAGACCACAGCAGCCTGGCTGTTTACAGTAGACCACAGCAGCCTGGCTGTTTACAGCAGACCACAGCAGCCAGGCTGTTTACGGCAGACCACAGCAGCCAGGCTGTTTACGGCAGACCACAGCAGCCAGGCTGTTTACGGCAGACCACAGCAGCCAGGCTGTTTACGGCAGACCACAGCAGCCTGGCTGTTTACAGTAGACCACAGCAGCCTGGCTGTTTACAGTAGACCAGTGCAGTCAGGCTGTTTACAGCAGACCACAGCAGCCAGGCTGTTTACAGTAGACCACAGCAGCCTGGCTGTTTACAGTAGACCACAGCAGCCTGGCTGTTTACAGCAGACCACAGCAGCCTGGCTGTTTACAGTAGACCACAGCAGCCAGGCTGTTTACAGTAGACCACAGCAGCCTGGCTGTTTACAGCAGACCGGTGCGTGGCCAGGCTGTTTCCAGTAGACCGGTGCGTGGCCAGGCTGTTTCCAGTAGACCGGTGCGTGGCCAGGCTGTTTCCAGTAGACCGGTACGTGGCCAGGCTGTTTCCAGTAGACCGGTGCTTGGCCAGGCTGTTTCCAGTAGACCGGTGCGTGGCCAGGCTGTTTCCAGTAGACCGGTGCGTGGCCAGGCTGTTTCCAGTAGACCGGTGCGTGGCCAGGCTGTTTCCAGTAGACCGGTGCGTGGCCAGGCTGTTTCCAGTAGACCGGTGCGTGGCCAGGCTGTTTCCAGTAGACCGGTGCGTGGCCAGGCTGTTTCCAGTGGCTGTTTCCAGTAGACCGGTGCGCGGCCAGGCTGTTTACAGTAGACTAGTGTGGCTAGGCTGTTTCCAGTGGCTGTTTCCAGTAGACCGGTGCGCAGCCAGGCCGTTTCCAGTAGACCGGTGCGTGGCCAGGCTGTTTCCCATAGACTAGTGCGGCCAGGGTGTTTCCAGTAGACCGGTGCGCGGCCAGGCTGTTTACAGTAGACTAGTGCGGCCAGGCTGTTTCCAGTAGACCGGTGCGCGGCCAGGCTGTTTACAGTAGACTAGTGCGGCCAGGCTGTTTCCAGTGGCTGTTTCCAGTAGACCGGTGCGCGGCCAGGCTGTTTACAGTAGACTAGTGCGGCCAGGCTGTTTCCAGTGGCTGTTTCCAGTAGACCGGTGCGCAGCCAGGCTGTTTCCAGTAGACTAGTGCGGCCAGGCTGTTTCCAGTAGACTAGTGCGGCCAGGCTGTTTCCTGTAGACTAGTGCGGCCAGGCTGTTTCCCGTAGACTAGTGCGGCCAGGCTGTTTCCAGTAGACTAGTGCGGCCAGGCTGTTTCCAGTAGACTAGTGCGGCCAGGCTGTTTCCAGTAGACTAGTGCGGCCAGGCTGTTTCCCGTAGACTAGTGCGGCCAGGCTGTTTACAGTAGACTAGTGAGGCCAGGCTGTTTACAGTAGACTAGTGCGGCCAGGCTGTTTCCCGTAGACTAGTGCGGCCAGGCTGTTTACAGTAGACTAGTGAGACCAGGCTGTTTACCGTAGACTAGTGTGGCCAGGCTGAGGCAGTAGACTAGTGTGGCCAGGCTGAGGCAGTAGACTAGTGTGGCCAGGCTGAGGCAGTAGACTAGAGCAAGTAGACTAGAGCAGACTAGACTATACAGTAACCAGTTGGTGCCACTCTTGCCACTGTCTCCCCTTTTTTCTCTCTCTCTCTCTCTCTCTCTCTCTCACATGCACACACATACGTCCAGACATGCACAGACACCTGCTCTATTTATGAATAACCTAGGGTTATCCACATTTGCCGACAGTATCAACGACCTAGCTACCATCGCCAGTCATTTTCAATGGAAGGAAGACAATTAGCTAGCTCGTGAGTTAAATTTCTGTTTGTAGTGTGTGTATGCGTTCGTGGAGCAGACTGTAGCTGTCATCCTCTGAGGGGGTGCTACAGGCAGCCAGCTGTGTCATGGTGTTTGGGTGAACTCTAGCCTTGAGGAGGAGGTGGGGGAGAACGAGCAGGATGAAGAATCGGGTTTATGGAGCACTGGGGCCGAGCGGCTGCTACCATTCCAACTGTTACATAACTGGCAGGGAGAGATCTGGGAGGAGTCTGGAGAAAGAAGGTAAGCCAGGAAGGGAGGGACAGGGGGTAGAGAGAGAGGGCAATGGGTGTGAAAAATAATACTTAAACTAAGGACAGAGAGTAACACCCAGGGAGGGAATAGCTGTGTAATCGAGTGGAGCGAGAGAGAAAGGAGATAGGGAAGGTGAGCAATAGAAACACTGCAAAGAGGCCTCCCGAGTGGCGCAGTGGTCTAAGGCTGTGCCACTAGAGACTCTGGGTTCGAGCCCAGGCTCTGTCGCAGCCGGCCGCAACCGGGAGGCTCATGGTGCGGCGCACAATTGGCCCAGCGTCGTCTGGGTTAGGGATGGTTTGGCCGGCAGGGATATCCTTGTCTCATCGCGCACTAGCGACTCCTGTGGTGAGCCGGGCGCAGTGCACGCTGACACAGTCATCAGGTGTACGGTGTTTCCTCCGACACATTGGTGTGGCTGGCTTCCGGGTTGGATGTGCATTGTGTCAAGAAGCAGTGCTGCTTGGTTGGGTTGTGTTTCGGAGGACGCATGGCTCTCGACCTTCGCCTCTCCCGAGTCCGTACGGGAGTTGCAGCGACGAGACAAGACTGTAACTACCAATTGGATACCATGAAATTAGGGAGAAAAAAGGGGTGAAAAAAAATGTAAAAAATAAAACAGCGAAAAGAGTGGTGGATGGAGAAAGGGAGGGAGCATTGGGAGAGGTATGAAAGCTCGCACTGCACTGACACAACCAAACCCATACTGAGACACTCTTATTTACAATGTGCAGGGATACTGGAGTAATAGAGGTAGATATGTATAGTGGTAATGTGACTAGGCATCAGGATATATGATAAACAGAGTAGCAGCCTTGTATATGATGATTGTGTGTGTGTGTGTGTAGAGTCAGTATAAATGAGTGTGCATGTGTTATGTGTGTGTTGGAGTGTCAGTGTGCGTGAGTGTAGAGTCTTGAGTCAGTGCAAAAATAAAATACAATGGTCAACTCAGGTAGTCAATGTAGCCATTCTGTGAGCTGTTTAGCAATCTTATGGCTTGGGGATAGAAGCTGTTAAGGAGCCTGTTGGTGTCAAATTTGATGCACCGGTACCACTTGCCATGTGGAAGCAGAGAGAACTGTCTATGACTTTGGTGGCTGGAATCTTTAACAATTTTCCGGGACTTCCTTTCACACTGCCTGATAGAGGTCCTGGATGGCAGGGAGCTCGGTCCCAGTGATGTACTGGGCTGTCCACACCACCCTCTGTAGAGCCATGCGATGGAGGGCGGTGCAGTTGGCATACCAAGCAGTGATGCAGCCAGTCAACATGCTCTCAATGGTTCAGCTGTAGAACATTTTTAGGAATTGAGGGGCCATGCCAAACCTTTTCAACCTCCTGAGGGGAAAGAGGCGCTGTTGCACCTTCTTTAAGACTGTGTGAGTGGACCATGGAAGCTCTTGACCCCCTCCACTGCAGCCCCGTCAATGTTTCCTCTAGTCCACTATCAGCTCCTTGGTCTTACTGACTTTGAGGGAGAGGTTGTTGTCCCAAAACCACACTACCAGGTCACTGACCTCCTCCCTGTAGGCTGTGTCATCATCACCGGTGATCAGGCCTACCAATGTTGTGTCGTCAGCAAGCTTGATGATGGTGTTGGATGGGTGCGTGGCCAAGCAGTCATGGGCGAACAGGGAGTATAGGAGAGGACAAAGCACACACCCCTGTAGATCCCCCGTTTTGAGGGTCAGCGTGATGGAGGTGTTGTTGCCTACCCTCACCACCTGGGAGCAGCCCATCAGGAAGTCCAGAATCCAGTTGCAGAGGGAGTTGTTCAATGCCATGGTCCAAAGCTTGGTGACCAGCTTGGAGGGGACAATGGTGTAGAAAGGGGGATATTTGCAAGCCGAAGAACACCATCCCAACCGTGAAGCACGGGAGTGGCAGCATCATGTTGTGGGGGTCATTTTCTGCAGGAGGGACTGGATAGCATCATGAGAGAGGAAAATTACGTGGATATATCAAAGCAAAATCCCAAGATATTAGTCAGGAAGTTAAAGCTCGGTGGCAAATGGGTCTTCTAAATGGACAATGACCCCAAGCATACTTCCAAAGTTGTGGCAAAATGGCTTAAGGACAACAAAGTCAAGGTTTGGATGGCCATCACAAAGCCCTGACCTCAATCCTATAGAAAATTTGTGGGCAGAACTGAAAAAGCGTGTGCTAGCAAGGAGGCCTACAAACTGACTCACCAGCTCTGTCAGGAGGAATGGGCCAAAATTCACCCAACTTATTGTGGGAAGCTTGTGGAAGGCAACCTGAAATGTTTGACCCAAGTTAAACTATTTAAAGGCAATGCTACCAAATACTAATTGAATGTATGTAAACTTCTGACCCACTCGGAATGTGATGAAAGAAATAAAAGCTAAAATAAATGATTCTCTCTACTATTATTCTGACATCTCACATTCTTAAATAAAATGGTGATCCTAATTGACCTAATACAGAACATTTTTACGAGTATTTAATGTCAGTAATTGTGAAAAACTGGGATGGTGGAGTTGATGTGTGTCATAACCAGCCTTTCAAAGCGTTTCATGATTACAGATGTCGGTGCTACAGTCATTGTGCCTTGAAGCCTTAAGAGTTCTTAGGAACAGGGATGATGGTAGTCATCTTAAAACATGTGGGGATTACAGACTGGGACAAGGAGACGTTGAAAATTACAGTGAATGTGCCTGCACTCTGATCTGCGCATGCTCTGAGAACACGCCCTGGAATCCCGGCGCTGTCGCCTTGCGTCTGTTGACCTGATTAAAGACCGTACTCACGTAGGCCTCAGAGAGCGAGATCACCACAGTCCTCTGGGTAGTTGGGGGCCCTCACACACAGTACAGTCTTGTTATTGTCAAGGCGTGAATAAAATGCAGTGAGTTCATCTGGTAGAGAGGCATCATTGGGCAGATCATGGCTGGGTCTTCCTTTGTAATCTATAATGGACTGCAGCCCCTGCCACATGCGGTGGGCGTCTGAGCCTGTGTAATTTGATTCCACCTTATTCCTATATTTTCCTTTTGTTGACTCTGAAAAGGTCGTAGTGGGACTTATTGTACTTGTTCCTTTCATTACTTTTCCATTCTTAGATCAAGGTGAAACAACCCCATAATGTAGAGGTAAAAAAGGGCTTGATGTTTGAGAGATTTGGGATGTTTTTATGTTATTTTTTCAAGGGGAACATGTCTTAGTAGCAGACCTGAAGTATTGGCTTGCACCTTCCTCAGTGTGTCTGCTGTTCACTGACGTTTCCAATGGCTGTAGTACAGGTGACAGCCTAACAGATGGTGTCTAGACTGCTGCTTTACTCCACATCCGTCACTGGCTGTGAATTAAAACCTACACAGCTCTCACAGTGTCTAGTTACCTCTGCTGCCTCTCAGCCAGCCTCTCTGTGTGTGTGTGTGACTTTGATATGTGGTTGTCTCAGCTACCTTAAGATGAACACAGTAGTTGGAATTGGTCTGGATAAGAGTGTCTGCTAGATGACTAAAATGTGTGTATGTGTTCGCTGCCCTCTGCGTGGTGGATGCTGTGCTACAGAGCGATGGGGTAGTGCTCCAGGGATCCAGTGTCTGATCCCCTGAGAAACTGTCCTCTGCCCCCAGTTTCATATCTCCATGCCTCACAGCTTGCCTAAGCCTGTTACACACCAGACCTAGGAGACCCTTAACACCGTACAGACACACACACACGCACTCAGGCAGGCCTTTGTATTTTTTTTTACACATGCAGACACACTCTCAAATACAAACATACAAACAAGCATGAGCCAGTGGTGAGTGAGCTGTGACACTGCTGATGTGACACATTGATGCAAATTCACTTACACACTCTGTCCTACACATAGGTTCTCTGTCAGCCCCATAGACTTACTTTGAAAACAAAGCACATTGTACTCAACCCTGAGTGGTGGTGTGCTGATCCTGTAGGGATGATTGTCTAATATTTCTCTTTATTGCTCTTTCCATCTGCAACTCTGAGCTGTTATTGATGTGCTCCTCTTGCAGCTGCTACGACCATTAAAGAAAAATTCCACCCCAAAATTATATTTTGTTATTTGTTTCATTAGTCCATTGTTGATATAGTCCCAAAATGTTTTGCATGTCAGCAATCCATTTTTGAACATATTTAACTTTCAAAATACATAAATACATCTGGTATGATGCAAAGTGCACCATCAAAAGTTTGGACACACCTACTCATTCCAGGGGTTTTCTTAATTTTTTACCATTTTCTACATTGTAGAATAATAGTGAGAGAATGCCAAGAGTGTACAAAGCTGTATCCAAGGCAAAGACTGGCTACTTTGAAGAATCTCAAATATAAAATATACTGTGAACACTTTTTTGGTTACTACATGACTCCATATGTGTTATTTCATAGTTTCGATGTCTTCACTATTATTCTACAATGTAGAAAATAATCCAAAATAAAGAGAAACCCTTGAATGAGTAGGTGTGTCCAAACTTTTGACCGGTACTGTATGTATTTTGAAAATGTAATATCTTGAAACTTCATTTCTGACATGCAAAAAATTTCAGACTAATGAAACAAATACCAAAATCTTGTTTTGGGGTGTAATTTTCCATGAAATGAAGACCTGTTAGATAAGGATAGAGAGAGCAGTAAAAGTCACGACATTCTATCACACTATTAACTGACTCACGTAGACCTACAGTACGTGCCTGACTGTGTGTCTCAGAAAGACAAACACAAAGCGAAACGTAGGGAGGGAGCACAGATAAAGTCTAGATAGACAGCCACTACTCCCTCAGTTCCTCTGCATCTCTCCGGGTTCAGTCACTCCCTCCGCTACTCACATCGACTAAGGTTAAGGTACAGTGTAATAATAACACCTGCTGCTCACTGGCTTTGACAGCTCTGGGACTATAACGGAGATGGAATATTCCAAAGGGAACACACTGTTTGTTGTAGCTCTTAAACAAGACCGGACATTGTTTGTTTAGGCCTATTGCAATATTGTCTCAATCTGTAGCAACAGCAACAATGTATGAGACGAGAGGAGCAGGAGTTGTTGGAGATGAGTGGGGGAGGGGGCGAGCTGAATATCCGGCTGCCTGTCGTCTCGTGTGTCCGATGAATGGATGCCATTTTTATCCGCTACTGTCTATCAGGGCAGGGATGAAGTGCATCTACGTCAATGGAACAATAATAAGCCTATGAATCTTTCAAACAGCCTATTTATGGGACCTTGGATAGGTTGGAGTGGCAGAGTGGTAGGACAGGACTGCAGGTCTGTTCAGGTCTGGTCTGGCCGTATCAATATCACCTTCAGTGAAGTACGGGAGTCTAACCAACTTTCTCCTTCTCTACTGGGTCGGTCCACCTCAAAAAGCACCAGAAAGAGGACTTCGACACTCACCATCTCAGATTGTTCTGAAATCATTTTATTTTGTTAGAAACAGGTAAGAGTAGCATTCCTGCAACATTATTTTGTTGAAATATAATTTGATCTCTGAGAAATGAAGCTCATTGATTGCATTCAAATTTGCCATTTTAATGTATAGGATTCATATCATATTCAATAAATATAGTACCTAACATCTGATATGGACCAAACTTTTTTCTAACAATGATTTAGACATGAGGAATCCCACCACAACAATGAGTATATAGTATCAGAGCTCTATGTTTGACAAGTACTATGGAGCTGCAGCTTGGAGTATTGTTTCTTCATCCTATGTAATGTATTCTCAGTGATTTGGTGATGTTTTTTCCCCCCCTGAGTATTCAGTCATGGAAGTTGTTAGGTTTAAGTCCCATCGTATATCCAGATATTACCAGGTTCTGACCACTAAATGGTGTTGTTCCTGCTATTAGGTGATAAAGGGACAGTTCACCCAAATGACAAAATTACATTGGTTTCCTTCCTGTAAGCAGTCTATTGACAAGGTATGACAATAATAATGCTTGTCAGACATAGAGAGCTGATACTGTATAAGCCTGCTCAGGTCTTCCCCTCCCGGAGGACCTGAGCCCTAGGATCATGCCTCTGAACCACCTGGCATGATGACTCCTTGCTGTCTCCATTCCACCTGGTCGTGCTAATGCTCCAGTTTCAACTGTCCTGCCTGCGGCAATGGAACCCTGACCTGTTCACCGGACGTGCTACCTTGTCCCAGACCTGCAGTTTTCTACTCTCTCTCTCTACCGTACCTGCTGTCTCGAACTCTGAATGCTCGGCTATGAAAAGCCAACTGACATTTACTCCTGAGGTGCTGACCTATTGCACCCTTTACAACCACTGTGGATATTATTATCTGACCCTGCTGGTCATTTATGAACGTTTGAACATCTTGGCCATGTACTGTTATAATCTCCACCCAGCACAGCCAGAAGAGGACTAGCCAGCCCTCAGAGCCTGGTTCCTCTCTAGGTTTCTTCCTAGGTTCCTGCCTTTCCCGTTAGTTTTCCCCAGCCACCGTGATTCTACATCTGCATTGCTTTGTGGAGTTTTAGGCTGGGTTTCTGTGTAGAACTTTGACATCTGCTGATGTGAAATAGGGCTTTATTAACCTCATAGTCCGCCCAAACCCGTATGCGGTAGCGTAACTACAGCCTCAAGCTCATTACCATAACGCAACGTTAGCGATTTCTAAAAATCGCAAATGAAATGAAATAAATATGCCTGCTCTCAAGCTTATCCTTTTCTTAACAATCCTGTCGTCTCAGATTTTCAAAATATGCTTTAGAACCAGAGAAAATCAATAATTTGTGTAAGAGTGGTGATAGCTAGCTTAGCATTTAGCGTTAGCATTTAGCACGCAACATATTCACAAAAACCAGCCAAGGAATCAAATAAAATAATTTACCTTTGAATAACTTCAGATGTTTCAATGAGGAGACTCTCAGTTACATAGCAGATGTCCAGTTTTTCCTGAAAGATTCTTGTGTAGGACACATCGTTCCCTTTCGTTACTATGCATTTGGCTACCGAAACTAACCGAAAATTCAGTCACCTACATGTCGAACTTTTTTCCGAATTAACTCCATAATATCGACTGAAACATGGAAAACGTTGTTTGAATCAATCCTGAAGGTGGTTTGTCATATATCTCTCCATTGAAAGCACCGTCCTTGTAGCCTGGTTTGTTCTGAGATTCGAATGGAAAAATACTGGGAGCTGAGTTTTGCGCACCAAATGCCACGCAGACACCAAGAGGGACACTTGGCAATTGTAGTCTCTTATGGTCAATCTTCCAATGATATGCCTACAAATACGTCACAATGCTGCAGAGACCTTGGGGAAACAAGATAAAGAGTCCGTTCATTCCTGTCGCATTCACAGCCATATAAGGCGATCATGGAAAACGTAGCCTCAGAAATCCTGTGCATTTCCTGGTCGGTCATACATCTTGGTTTTGCCCGAAGCATTTGTTCTAAGGGACTCACAGTGAAAATCTTTGCAGTTCTGGAAACGTCAGAGTGTCTTCTTTCCAAAACTATCAATTCCAAGCATATTCGAGCATCTTTTCGTGACAAAATATTGCGCTTAAAACGGGCACGTCTTTTTATCCAAAAATGAAATACTGCCCCTAGAGTACTAACAGGTACATTTGATTGATTGATTGATGGGTGGGATTGGCGTGGGTGTGGGAGGGTCTGTGGGTGGCTTTTAACTATTTCTTTGGATTCCTCATATCCTACTCATTGTTAGAAGACATTTTGTTTGAAATTGGATGTTAGCTACTGTATTTATTGAATATTATATTAATTCTGTAAATTAAAACAGGCAATTTGGGTGCAATCAATTCGCTCAGTTAATCAGAGATCAAATTATATTTCAACCAAATAATGTTGCAGGAATGCTACTCTTATCTGTTTTTAACTACAGAAACGATTTCAGAACAATCTGAGACTGTGGGTGTCATGGCTTGCCGAAATGAAATGCAACAACCCTGTTCCAATGTCATAAGATCATTCCTCATGAGAGCTGAATATTGACAGCCTTGATTTGACATGTCAGAAATGGTGTGTTGTGTACCAACGTCTAAAAACAGCGCCAGTCTCGCCCCAGCATCTTTGCTATTGTTTTGTGTAGGAAATGGAGGTGAGATGTGTCGAGCAGTGTGTTAAAATGGAGGTGAGATGCAGTGTGTTAAAACGGAGGCGAGATGCGTCGAGCAGTGTGTTAAAACGGAGGCGAGATGCGTCGAGCAGTGTGCTAAAACGGAGGTGGGATGCGTCGAGCAGTGTGTTAAAACGGAGACGAGATGCGTCGAGCAGTGTGTTAAAACGGAGGCGAGATGCGTCGAGCAGTGTGTTAAAACGGAGGTGAGATGCAGTGTGTTAAAACGGAGGTGAGATGCAGTGTGTTAAAACGGAGGTGAGATGCAGTGTGTTAAAACGGAGGTGAGATGCAGTGTGTTAAAACGGAGGTGAGATGCAGTGTGTTAAAACGGAGGTGAGATGCAGTGTGTTAAAACGGAGGTGAGATGCAGTGTGTTAAAACGGAGGTGAGATGCAGTGTGTTAAAACGGAGGTGAGATGCAGTGTGTTAAAACGGAGGTGAGATGCAGTGTGTTAAAACGGAGGCGAGATGCGTCGAGCAGTGTGTTAAAACGCAGGCGAGATGCGTCGAGTAGTGTGTTAAAACGGAGGCGAGATGCGTCGAGCAGTGTGTTAAAACGGAGGCGAGATGCGTCGAGCAGTGTGTTAAAACGGAGGCGAGATGCGTCGAGCAGTGTGTTAAAACGGAGGCGAGATGCGTCGAGCAGTGTGTTAAAACGGAGGCGAGATGCGTCGAGCAGTGTGTTAAAACGGAGGTGAGATGCAGTGTGTTAAAACGGAGGTGAGATGCGTCGAGCAGTGTGTTAAAACGGAGGCGAGATGCGTCGAGCAGTGTGTTAAAACGGAGGCGAGATGCGTCGAGCAGTGTGTTAAAACGGAGGCGAGATGCGTCGAGCAGTGTGTTAAAACGGAGGCGAGATGCGTCGAGCAGTGTGTTAAAACGGAGGCGAGATGCGTCGAGCAGTGTGTTAAAACGGAGGCGAGATGCGTCGAGCAGTGTGTTAAAACGGAGGCGAGATGCGTCGAGCAGTGTGTTAAAACGGAGGCGAGATGCGTCGAGCAGTGTGTTAAAACGGAGGCGACATGCGTCGAGCAGTGTGTTAAAACGGAGGCGAGATGCGTCGAGCAGTGTGTTAAAACGGAGGTGAGATGCCTCGCAGTGTGTTAAAACGGAGGTGAGATGCGTCGAGCAGTGTGTTAAAACGGAGGTGAGATGCGTCGAGCAGTGTGTTAAAACGGAGGTGAGATGCGTCGAGCAGTGTGTTAAAACGGAGGTGAGATGCGTCGAGCAGTGTGTTAAAACGGAGGTGAGATGCGTCGAGCAGTGTGTTAAAAAACGTAGCAGTGCATATTCTGCTGTTCTGTTGTGCGTGCAATGATGTCAAAGGGGGGAAAACGGTTTGTTTTGTTGTTGTAATATCCCAAACAGATGTGGCAGTTAAGAATTCCAGCTTTAAGGAAGAAGCTTAAAGTAAGCCAAGCTCTTGATGGGAGTTGGTTGGTGTTCTGACTCTGATAGGGGAGCCTATGGAGACACTGTCCTGTCCTGTGTGTGACCCAATCACATGAATCATCGCTTTCATCGCATTCTCTGTTAAATAATAGACATGACAAGTCTCTGGGAAACTTCTTGCTTTTCAGACCCATTTGTCTGTTGAACCAGGTCAAAGTGGTCTGTCCTCTGTCTGTACATCACCACTTCCTTCAACATTGGCATAGTGCAAACATGCTCTTTTACTGTTCTGCTGCTGTGGCTCTAGACTAGAGTTTCAGGACGAGCCGAGACACAGAACTCTGTCGTCTGCCCTGTTCAGATGCTACTGTTTCTCTAAACGCTACTGCCTCCTATTCCTCTTTCTGTTTTCAAAGAGGAGGCAATCTTGGCCTCAGCAGACTCTCCAGGGAGAGAGAAAAAGAGAGGGAGGGAAGGAAGGAAGAGGGCTGGCAGGAGGGGGTGGGGGTCTTTTAATGAGTGCCCCTCGGCAGATGAGAGCGAACCATAAGCTTGTTTAAGCATGTAGGGCTTTCACCATTTTGATGTAGTCAACTGGGTGGGGCTTCCTATGGATTAAGGAAGGATCACATAATTCCATCCAGGTCATCAGGAGGAATCAGCCAATGAAATATACTCGGACTGGGTCCTGGTCTATCATGGACCACTCTGATAAGTGGCTTTCTCCTCCGGCAGGGTTGGTGGCATGGCTACGGTACACTTGTCAAGTTCATGAAGAGACCGTGTGTTCCTTTAAATGCTGACTGTCTGTGGAGTGTGGATCATGGGGCTGTGTTTGTGTAACTTCACAATGTACAGTGCATTGGCTGTAGGCGCTAGTGGTTATGCTTGACTCCTCCCTGCCTGAGAGAAAGAGGAGGCTAGAAGTGTTATCCTCGTTCTCTCTCTCTCTCTCTGTTATGACATAAATAGCTGCTTGGTTCTTTATTTCTCTGCCTCCGTACCATGTGTTCACTATGAAGGAGTTTGGCAGGAGCTGCTCATTACTGGTCAGTGTTGTTCCGTTTGTAACTGAATTCTTCACTTAATCTCTCTATTGCTCTTTCTTTCTTTCTTCCCCCTCTCTCCCCCTCCACTTTCTCTCTCTCTCCCTCTGTCTTTCTCTCTCAGGACCCTCTCCATGGATATAGACACAGACTATGAAAGGCCCAATGTGGAAACTATTAAATGTGTGGTGGTAGGGGACAATGCAGTGGGCAAAACCAGGCTCATCTGTGCCCGCGCCTGCAATGCTACCCTCACACAGTACCAGCTGCTCGCCACCCACGTGCCAACCGTCTGGGCCATCGACCAGTACCGCGTGTGCCAGGAGGTGAGCATGGACGCACGCTACACACACACACACACACCTACACATATACACACACCTACACACACACTTCTTCCATTGATGTGTGTTTGTGCCTCTAGGTGTTGGAGAGATCTAGGGATGTGGTGGATGAAGTCAGTGTCTCCCTAAGACTTTGGGACACCTTCGGTGACCATCACAAAGACAGACGCTTCGCTTATGGCAGGTGAGGAGATATATATACACACACACACACTGGGAGGCTGTGAGTACTTTGGGCTCAGGGTACTTGTTGTACAGCCAGACCCCCCCCCCCCCCCCCCCTAGCTGGTCTCAGGTCATTGGCAAAGGATTGGCACCATTTATTTACCAGCATTCAGCTCACCTGGCTTTTAGGCTGAAGGACACACGTGTACACACAAACACATACACACACTGTCACGTACAGTCATGGTGGCTGATATGGCTACCATTATTAATGTGTTCTGATAGCTAGATACAATATACCTCCCCTCTAGCAGGCAGACATGATGGAATCATCTCTCTATCCCTCTCACCCAGGCCATTCAGACAATAAGCTTCTGGCATAACACTGATCCTTACTCAGCCAGCTGGCAGGGCTTAATCCACACACACACACACACATGTACACGCACACAGTCACTGAGCAGGTTAGGTGGGGGCTGGGTTTGTATAACAAGTCACCCTGTCACTTTGTGGATCTGTTTTTTAGTGACAGTGTGTGTGCGCATTTTAAATAGTCAATGACTGTGTGTGTGTGTGTGTGTGTGTGTGTGTGTGTGTGTGTGTGTGTGTGTGTGTGTGTGTGTGGATTAAGCCCTGCTAGCATTTTAAATGGTCAATGACTCGGTGTGTGTGTGTGCTCAGTCAGCCTGCAGTCAGCTGATAAGAGGCACTGCCAGATCAGCTGTTCTGGGGCGGCCCGTCTGTCTGTCGGTCTGTCCGAGTGCTGTTCTGCTCAACCTCTGGCCCTAAACCCACTAGACAGCCCACCATGCATGCACCCTTATCCAACAATCAGCTGCTTATAGGCACACTCGCACTGTCCTCTGTGTCCAACACTATCTGATAGTTTATTTGATCATTTATTGTATCATTTACTTGTAGATGGCTCTAAAGAAGTTGACATATTATTGACCTTTGACCTTGTCGTTCCATAGACTGATTTAAAAAAATAAAAACTTATCTCAGTGCATAAGGGGGTGACGTAGCACCCTGCATGCTCTTTAATAACAGAGGAAAGTGTGTGTTGAGGAGTATCTCTGCTGGGTTGTGTGAACACTGAGTCAGGAGTTTGATCTCAGCCTCGCTCTATGTCCTGTAAAAACACCAAACACTCTGGTTACATGAGGATAGCTAGCAGCCCTGCTGACCTTTGTAGTTTGGCTTGACAACGAGGGCAAAGGCATGTACACAATAACTGTGTTCTTTTGCCCATCTTTAATCTTTTATTTATATTGGCCAGTCTGAGATATGGCTTTTTCTTTGCAACTCTGCCTAGAAGGCCAGCATCCCGGAGTCGCCTCTTCAAATCAAATGTATTTATATAGCCCTTCTTACATCAGCTGATATCTCAAAGTGCTGTACAGAAATCCAGCCTAAAACCCCAAACCTCAAGCAATACAGGTGTAGAAGCAATCTTCACTGTTGACATTGAGACTGGTGTTTTGCAGGTACTATTTAATGAAGCTGCCAGTTGAGGACTTGTGAAGCGTCTGTTTCTCAAACTAGACTAATTTACCTGTCCTCTTGCTCAGTTGTGCACCGGGGCCTCCCACTCCTCTTTCTATTCTGGTTAGGGCCAGTTTGCGCTGTTCTGTGAAGGGAGTAGTACACAGCGTTGTACCAGATCTTCAGTTTCTTAACAATTTCTCACATGGAATAGCCTTCATTTCTCAGAACAAGAATAAACTGACGAGTTTCAGAAGAAAGTTATTTGTTTTTGGACATTTTGAGCCTGTAATCGAACTCACAAATTCTGATGCTCCAGATACTCAACTAGTCTTAAGAAGGCCAGTTTTATTGCTTCTTTAATCAGACAACAGTTTTCAGCTGTGCTAACATAATTGCAAAAGGGTTTTCTAATGTGGTCAATTAGCCTAATTAAAATTATAAACTTGGACTAGCTAACAATGTGCCATTGGAACACAGGAGTATTTTAATGGACAGAAAATGTGCTTTTCTAAACTTTTGAACGGAGGTGTACACTGCCTAGTAGCAAACTCTTCTCATATGAACCTCAGACAGGAATGGACCTCTCCCCTCCTACATTACCCTCTCTGTCTCCCGCTGTCTTTTCTGTGCGTGGTGCAGGTCTGACGTGGTAGTGCTGTGTTTCTCCCTGGCCAACCCCAACTCCCTGCGTCACGTCCGCACCATGTGGTACCCTGAGATCAAGCACTTCTGCCCCCGCACCCCTATCATCCTGGTGGGCTGCCAGCTGGACCTGCGCTACGCCGACCTGGAGGCTGTGAACCGCGCCCGCAGACCCCTGGCCAAGTGAGACCGCTATCATCCATGCTGCTGACACGGGCGAAATTCACTGCAGAACACCCATCACACATCACATCACACACATCTGCATGTGCAGCATTTGACTGAAACGCAAGCATTCCTGTTTCACCTTTTCTCTGTCCATAGCTTCTGTCAGCACAATCCTTTCATTAGAGACCTACCACTCTGCTAATGCTCTCCCCTTGTGCTCAGACCCATCAAGCCCACAGACATCCTGCCTCCAGAGAGAGGGCACGAGGTGGCCAAGGAGCTGGGCATTCCCTACTACGAGACCAGCATCGTGGCCCAGTTTGGGGTCAAGGATGTGTTCGACAACGCCATCCGTTCCGCTCTCATCTCCCGCCGTCACCTCCAGTTCTGGAAGTCCCACCTGAAGAGAGTCCAGCGGCCCCTCCTCCAGGCCCCCTTCCTGCCCCCCCGGCCTCCGCGCCCTGTGGTGGGCATCCCTGACCCCCCTCCCATCGACGGAGAAGCCCCCGACTCCCTCCTCTGCCAGCCGCTATGCGCCGATGTCCTCTTCTTACTCCAAGGCGGCGCCACGCGTGTCTTCGCACACAAAGTCTACCTGGCCACCTCCTGCTCCAAGTTCTACGACCTCTTCACCCTGGATCTGCTGGCCATCGAGGCGGATTGGGAGGGAGATGAGCGCGCCGAGAGCGGTGAGGAGGATGAACAGAGTAGGAGAGGTGCCAAAGAGCAGGCAGGGCGTACTAAGAGCTTGGACATCGATAATGATGGGGAGGGTGGAGCCAGGGGAATCAAACGGCCACCAATGCTCCAGCAGGGCTCCCTGAGGACTTCCAAAAGTGATAACGCCCTCCCCGCCAGGAGCCAGTGCTCCGTGGGGCCCCTGGGGACCGGCCGTGGCCTTTCAGGCTGGGGGAGGGGCTTCCTGAGTGTGTACCTGGAGCACGTAGCTGACCCCGAGACGGGGCGACCCCGCCTCATGACCGTGGTCTCCATGGACGGTCTCATACAGGAAGAACCCTTCCAGGTAAGATCAGATCGCAGTAACAACATCAAGTCTTGCAAGTAGCTTTGGATAATAGCATCTGCTTAAATCCCCGTATTAATACAAAACCAGCTCACCGTGAGGTTTTCATTCCCTATACTGCTCCAGGATTCTATCATCTTCTTAGAGCACTTTGAAGAGTGCCCTCTACTGGTCGGCATAACCATAACACATTTTAGGGAAACAAAGATACAGAATTCTAATGAAAGGTTATTAGACTGAAGTGAATCCATACACCTCAAGTGGTGTTTATTCACTTGATTTATACCACAGCTAATACTCGATTCCGATAGGTCGAGAGGGTGATTATATTTCAACTGTGTGGTGGTTTCAGGCGGTGCTGCAGTACCTGTACACAGGCAGTTTGGATGAGAGCCGTGGAGATCTGATGCAGGTGGCCACCATTGCTGAGCTGCTGGAGGTGTTTGACCTGAGGATGATGGTGGCCAATGTGCTGAACCGTGAGAGCTTCATGAATCAGGAGATCACCAAGGCCTTCCACGTCCGTCGAGCCAACCGCATCAAAGAGTGCCTCAGCAAGGGCACCTTCGCTGGTAAATACACTGCCTCCAATTGCTGCGTCATCAGAGATTCTCTAGTGTGTGTGTGTGTGTGTGTGTGTGTGTGGATTCACACGTCTGGATCTATGGTCATTATATTGTTTTTCCTATATGCAGTATCTGTGTGTGTTTATGTGTATCCTGGTGTCCTCCATCAAATGAGTCCATTTGGTGTCATTGCTCTAAACATGTGTTGCTGAGCTTTTATCCGTTTGTCCTTGTGTGCCATTCCTATGCGTTTCTGTGTATCACTTTTGTCTGGGTTCTTCGGTCTGTGTGCATGTTGGCTATAGCGTTTCTCACAAGGTGAGAGTCGTATTCTATCTATATAGTACATGTTAGAGGTCGACCGATTATGATTTTTCAACGCCGATACTGATACCGATTAGTGGAGGACCAAAAAAAGGCCGATACCGATTTAATCGGACCATTTTGAATTATTATTTATTTGTAATAATGACAATTACAACAACACTGAATGAACACTTATTTTAACTTAATATAATACATCAATAAAATTAATTTAGCCTCAAATAAATAATGAAACATGTTCTATTTGGTTTAAATAATGCAAAAACAAAGTGTTGGAGAAGAAAGTGCAATATGTGCCATGTAAGAAAGCTAACGTTTCAGTTCCTTGCTCAGAACATGAGAACATATGAAAGCTGGTGGTTCCTTTTAACATGAGTCTTCAATATTCCCAGGTAAGAAGTTTTAGGTTGTAGTTATTATAGGAGTTATAGGACTATTTCTCTCTATACCACTTGTATTTTATTAACCTTTGACTATTGGATGTTCTTATAGGCACTATAGTATTGCCCGTGTAAAAGTATAGCTTCCGTCCCTCTCCTCTCCCCTACCTGGGCTCGAACCAGGAACACATCGACAACAGCCACCGAAGCAGCATTACCCATCGTTCCACAAAATCCGCGGCCCTTGCAGAGCAAGGGGAACAACTACTCCAAGTCTCAGAGCGAGTGACGTTTGAAACGCTATTAGCGCGCACCCCGCTAACTAGCTAGCCATTTCACATCGGTTACACCAGTCTAATCTCGGGAGTTGATAGGCTTGAAGTCATAAACAGCTGCTGGCAAACGCACTAAAGTGCTGTTTGAATGAATGCTTACAAGCCTGCTGGTGCCTACCATTCCTCAGTCAGACTGCTCTATCAAATCATAGACTTAATTATAACATAATAACACAGAAATACGAGCCTTAGGTCATTAATATGGTCAAATCCGTAAATGATCATCTCGAAAACAAGATGTTTATTCTTTCAGTGAAATACGGAACCGTTCCGTATTTTATCTAACTGGTGGAGTCCATAAGTCTAAATATTCCTGTTACATTGCACAAACTTCAATGTTATGTCATAATTACGTAAAATTCTGGCAAATTAGGCGGCCCAAACTGTTGCATATACACTGACTCTGCGTGCAATGAACGCAAGAGAAGTGACACAATTTCACCTGGTTAATATTGCCTGCTAACCTGGATTTCTTTTAGCTAAATATGCAGGTTTAAAAATATATACTTCTGTGTATTGATTTTAAGAAAGGCATTGATGTTTATGGTTAGGTACACATTGGAGCAACGACAGTCCTTTTTCATGAATACGCACAGCATCGATTATATGCAACGCTGGACACGCTAGATAAACTAGTAATATCATCAATCATGTGTAGTTAACTAGTGATTATGATTGATTGATTGTTTTTTTATAAGATAAGTTGCTAGCTAGCATTAAACTTACCTTGGCTTACTGCATTTGCGTAACAGGTAGGCTCCTCGTGGAGTGCAATGAGAGGCAGGTGGTTAGACCGTTGGACAAGTTAACTGTAAGGTTGCAAGATTGAATCCCTGAGCTGACAAAGTAAAAATCTGTCGTTCTGCCCCTGAATGAGGCAGTTAACTCACCGCCCCTGAGCCATCATTGAAAATAAGAATGTGTGCTTAACTGACTTTCCTAGTTAAATAAAGATTAAATAAAGGTGTAAAAAACAATACCGATTTCCGATTGTTACGAAAACTTGAAATCGGCCCTAATTAATCGACCATTCCGATTAATCGGTCGACCTCTACTACATGCAGCCTCTTTGACCTTCAGGCGGCTACCACAATCTTTATTTTGTTGTCACAATGTCTGTTTCTGTGGGAATTTGTTTTTTTATTATAAACTGCTTGGTTCGAGCCCTGAATGCTGATTGGCTGACAGCTGTGGTATTTACCACAGGTATGTCAAAACATTTATTTGTACTGCTCTAATTACGTAGGTAAGCAGTTTATAATACCAATAAGGCACCTCTGGGTTTGTGGTATGTGGCCAATATACCAAGACTAAGGACTGTATCCAGGCACTCCGCGTTGTGCGTAAGAACGGTCCTTAGCCATGGTGTATTGGCCATATACCACAACTCCTCATGCCTTATTGCTTAAATATACCTCCTGAATAGATCTGATTTAGGCTACTCGTTCTAGTGGGTTCTATGCCCCATAAAGATTAGCGAGGCCTATAGGTCTGCCCTTGTGATTGGTTTAGTTTCTTCTTAGATAGTTTATTTCTTTAGAATGACAAAGTTGGGGAAGCTAGTCTGAAAATATAATTTATCAAGCTACCAATTACTTCACACTGGAAGAACTTAAGCAACACTAAAGCTATCTTTTAAGAAAAATATAATTTACTTAACTGAAGTTAATTTGAAAAAGTAGTTCACTACGTCCAAACTCATTCCTGAAAAATTATCATATGTAAATAAAAAAATGTTTTAAAAGGAAACCTACCGGTAGTCAGTTGTCCAACTGAATGTATTCAACTGAAATGTGTCTTCCACATTTAACCCAACCCCTCTGAATCAGAGAGGTGCTGAGGGCTGCCTTAATCGCTCTGTAGTCAGAGGTTAACAGAATGTAATTTCTCATATTAAACACAAACAATGTTTCAAGTGAGAATTAGGCAGGTCTGATGAAGGAAAAGTAAATTATTACCTACTTTACCCATATTGTTTTTTGCAAAAAGACTAGTATGTAGTTCCAGTAGTTAGCTACAAAACTACAAAAAAAGTCATTAAACTACTGAAAACACGAACAAGATTTGAATTTAGTTCAACTACTACCAAGCTACAGCCAAACGGAGTTAAATGTAGTTCACTACTCCCCAACACTGATTCCTTGGGTATCCAAACAGAATAGAGCCACAGTCCGAGCCCTTACAGACAGTGTAGTTAGGTAGGATGCAAGCTATCTGGACAGCTTCAAAAGTCTATATAGGTTTCAATCTTAGTATCTCAACTCTGTTTTGTACTATGTCCTTCCATCTCCCTCCCTTGCACCCTGTGTCAAATAGTGCTCTGTCTACCTTTCCATTTATCTCTGTCTGTCTACCTGTTTCTGTGTGCGTCTGTCTGCGTATATCCCTGTGTGTCCCCGTCCGTCTGTCTTCCCCTCTGTAGCCTCGACTCTGTGGTTCACTCCGAGATGAGTGCTCTTTTCCCTCCTCTGGTTTTAGATGTGGTGTTCTGCCTGGACGATGGCTACCTGCCGGCCCACAAGCCTCTGCTCATCTCCAGCTGTGACTGGATGGCCGCTATGTTCCGCGGATCCTTCATGGAGAGCTACATCAAGGAGGTGAGTGTGAGAGAGATTCGGTAAGGATGGGTTGTATTTAAGTGTGTTTGTAGAGGTGGGGTGGGGGGTGCATGAGGCTGGCCAGCACTGTGATCTGTAAAGCTGTGTTTCACCCGTGGTTGTGTTGAAAGCACACTATACTATAAGCCTCCCCTGGGGGCTCACAGCCAACTGCCATGCGAGAATATGTACAGTACTGGCGTTGCACACAGCCAGAAACATGGTCCAAAGCGAGCAGGTCAGACGGTTCCGCGTCTAAGCAGATGCGGCAGGAAGTCGGCTCACCTCAGCACTTTCTGGGGTGAGGGCCCGTGTCATTTCCTCTTTACACATACTTGTTGGAGAAGAGGCAGCGTGAGAATATTAAAATATCACATCACAGCTAACCAGACATACTGCCCACATTCCTGTCTGTTATCAACACACTCGTCACAGCCTCATCGGATGGCTGGAGAAGAGGCTGAGGAGGGAGGCTGAGACTGCAAGAGGTGGTAGACTAGAGGACAATATGTATCTTAAAGGGACCGCTTTTAGATCTATTTCCTTTGACATTTGACCCCAAGAAAACGGTGTAAGATGACATGCATTCATGTTAGAGAGCCGCTCATGAGAAACTATGCAGGCACTGAGCCTGCGGCGTGTCCAGTTACCCCCGGCTTCTCTCTGATGGCTCGGGTTCTAGAAAGACTAGACTCTTCCAGGGCGTTGCTGCCAACCTACCCAGGGAGGGAGCTCTTTTCTCTCGATGCTGTGGGTGTCCGCTGCCTGGGCCCTTCTGGAGAACTGGATCCCCCAGGTACGGTTACAGTCCAGGCCCCACAGGCTTTGAGTTACGGCCCTGCCAGGAAGCAGGCAGCCCCAGGAAACAGGATGCTGGACAGGCCCTCTGGATACTCTTACAGCCAGAGTCCACAGAGAGGGAGGAGTGGACAGGGTCATGGTGTGCTACGTGCTTGAAGGTGGAGACTGGGAGGCTAAGAGGTTGTTGTATCCATGGTAACCCGTGTGGCTTTGTCCCCATTGTGACACTCTTTATGGCGTTTGGTTGGCATAGTACATCTAACAAAGACTGAGGCTCTGGACAATGTGAGGCCAACCAGCATTTGTCTTTGTGTGAGAGATTTCCATAGTGATGCAGCAATGATCGTGGTGTTTAAAATCTCAGCAGCAAACACTTCCCCTGCTTAGCTGGCTGGCCTTGAGGTGCATAGACAAAGCCTCCCTTGGAGTGAGACAGATGTGGCTATGGTTGTGGGCATGGCTAGGCATCAGAATGGCGTGGAGAGGCGTGTGACCTTGGGAGTCTCGGACCAATCGGTGTACTGTAGTGTACTGTGACTTGTCTGGCCTCTGTTTCAGAGTGTGTTGGACTGAGACTGTCTGTCTGTCTGCCATCAGTTAACACAGTGCGATCTGTCTTTAAAGTAGCTGTCCAGTGTTTCCAGATTTCTATGAAATATTACCTACCTATAGTTAATTACAATATTAGTGCAATCGTTTTTATTCCATTAATTGTTTATTAAAGTATGTTTAAAAGCAGCTTTTCTGTGTTTGAATGGTGTGCATATAACGGTCAATTAAAATATTCATGACAAGTAAACAGCTGATTGGACTGCTCAGCCAATAAGACGTCTCGGCCAAAAACATGACATCGTCTATGAGGAAAAAGCAAGCATTTTTGAAACAGTCTGTTTGAGATACAAATGTGTGGTGGGTCTTTTAGTGCTGAGCGATTAACCGACATTTCGTTTTTATTTTCCCGGATACTAAACAACTTATTGACCCACGTCGGTTCGTTTTTTTCTGAACCCAACGTGCAGTTTCTCTAGAGAGAAATTAAAGTTGTCGTTTTTTATTAAGCAAATATTGAGCCTAAAGACTGTACAGTATGGGGAGCAGAGAGAACATTGTCTGGTTGCTACTGCCTGAGCAGAGAGAACATTGTCTGGTTGCTACTGCCTGAGCAGAGAGAACATTGTCTGGCTGCTACTGCCTGAGCAGAGAGAACATTGTCTGGCTGCTACTGCCTGAGCAGAGAGAACATTGTCTGGCTGCTACTGCCTGAGCAGAGAGAACATTGTCTGGCTGCTACTGCCTGAGCAGAGAGAACATTGTCTGGTTGCTACTGCCTGAGCAGAGAGAACATTTTCTGGCTGCTACTGCCTGAGCAGAGAGAACATTGTCTGACTGCTACTGCCTGAGCAGAGAGAACATTGTCTGGCTGCTACTGCCTGAGCAGAGAGAACATTGTCTGACTGCTACTGCCTGAGCAGAGAGAACATTGTCTGGTTGCTACTGCCTGAGCAGAGAGAACATTGTCTGGCTGCTACTGCCTGAGCAGAGAGAACATTGTCTGACTGCTACTGCCTGAGCAGAGAGAACATTGTCTGGCTGCTACTGCCTGAGCAGAGAGAACATTGTCTGGCTGCTACTGCCTGAGCAGAGAGAACATTGTCTGACTGCTACTGCCTGAGCAGAGAGAACATTGTCTGACTGCTACTGCCTGCGCAGAGAGAACATTGTCTGGTTGCTACTGCCTGAGCAGAGAGAACATTTTCTGACTGCTACTGCCTGAGCAGAGAGAACATTGTCTGGCTGCTACTGCCTGAGCAGAGAGAACATTGTCTGGCTGCTACTGCCTGAGCAGAGAGAACATTGTCTGGCTGCTACTGCCTGAGCAGAGAGAACATTGTCTGGTTGCTACTGCCTGAGCAGAGAGAACATTGTCTGACTGCTACTGCCTGAGCAGAGAGAACATTGTCTGGCTGCTACTGCCTGAGCAGAGAGAACATTGTCTGGCTGCTACTGCCTGAGCAGAGAGAACATTGTCTGGTTGCTACTGCCTGAGCAGAGAGAACATTGTCTGGCTGCTACTGCCTGAGCAGAGAGAACATTGTCTGGCTGCTACTGCCTGAGCAGAGAGAACATTGTCTGGCTGCTACTGCCTGAGGAGAGAGAACATTGTCTGGCTGCTACTGCCTGAGGAGAGAGAACATTGTCTGGCTGCTACTGCCTGAGCAGAGAGAACATTGTCTGGCTGCTACTGCCTGAGGAGAGAGAACATTGTCTGGCTGCTACTGCCTGAGCAGAGAGAACATTGTCTGGCTGCTACTGCCTGAGCAGAGAGAACATTGTCTGGCTGCTACTGCCTGAGCAGAGAGAACATTGTCTGACTGCTACTGCCTGAGCAGAGAGAACATTGTCTGGTTGCTACTGCCTGAGCAGAGAGAACATTGTCTGGCTGCTACTGCCTGAGGAGAGAGAACATTGTCTGGCTGCTACTGCCTGAGCAGAGAGAACATTGTCTGGCTGCTACTGCCTGAGCAGAGAGAACATTGTCTGGCTGCTACTGCCTGAGCAGAGAGAACATTGTCTGACTGCTACTGCCTGAGCAGAGAGAACATTGTCTGGTTGCTACTGCCTGAGCAGAGAGAACATTGTCTGGTTGCTACTGCCTGAGGAGAGAGAACATTGTCTGGCTGCTACTGCCTGAGCAGAGAGAACATTGTCTGGCTGCTACTGCCTGAGGAGAGAGAACATTGTCTGGCTGCTACTGCCTGAGCAGAGAGAACATTGTCTGGCTGCTACTGCCTGAGCAGAGAGAACATTGTCTGGCTGCTACTGCCTGAGCAGAGAGAACATTGTCTGGCTGCTACTGCCTGAGCAGAGAGAACATTGTCTGGCTGCTACTGCCTGAGCAGAGAGGAGATGATTACTTTTAAGGAATGAAAAATGATAAAGTCATTCATTTAAAAATGTTTATTACTTCAATGTAATTTCCTGTTTTTCAATGGATGTCTATCCAATGTGGACCTGACAGAGAAGGGAATATTTTCTATGTTTTGGCAATTGAATGTTCACTATTTTTTACTTTGTAATTTCCATTAAAAAGCTCTAAAATAATTTGGATGTAATTATTTCATAATGCATGATTAAATACAAATTTGAAACCGAAATTGAAAACGTGAATATTTTTTAATAATCAAACTAAAACCGAACCCGACCTCAAAAAGCAGTAGTCGCTCGGCACTATGAGGCCTTTGAGGTGTTTTTTTCCCTAATTTATACTTTGGCCACAAGTACGAGTATAGGATGAGTCAACAACATTATTTGTGTACAGGTTAACAGATTGAGCTTTTAAAAGTGACATTTTCACAGGACAGTTACTTTAACACATTTCACCCTGACTCTTCTCACCACACTCCTCTCTCATTGCTCTCATTCATATCTTTAGCCTGTCACTGTTTGGATTCACGAGGTGCTGTGATAACGCTTCTATTCTGGTCCTACTGTTACGATCTGCTGTGTCAGCAGCCTGCCAGCCTGCTGTGTCCTTGTCAGTCACCCCCCCCCCACACACACACGTTTCCACCTATAAAAGATCACGTTGAACTCAATAAACCCCTCCCTGATTGGATAGTTTGGTTTGAATGCCATTCTGATGAGGAATAAGGACTTGTGTGTGTTTAGGAGCTTTGAACTGGAGCGGCCACCTGTGTCTTTACCTCAACCTTTTCTGCCATAATGAAGGGTCATTGCCAGGCTGACATTCACCTAATTGGCAAAGAGACAGGCAGGTGAGGGGCACCCCTGGGACTGAGGAAGGACCCCTGTGGGTCCCATGGCTCTTCCCACCTCCTACTGTAGTGTAAACCACAAGGCAATACTCAATAGTGGTGTTGAGACTGCTCTGACACTTTAAAATGTCTCGTCCCTTTTTAATCCAACCATTTGAACATCCAATTGGGCTGAAAGGTTGAAAACATAGAATACCATTTAATTGAATCACTACTTAGGGCAGCAGAGAGCCTAGCAGTTAAGAGCGTTGGGCCAGTAATCGAAAGCTCGCTGGTTCGAATCCCAGAGCTGACTAGGTGAAAAATCTGTCTATATGCCCTTGATCATGGCACTTAACCCTAATTTCTCCTGTAAGTCGCTCTGGGTAAGAGTGTCTGCTAAAGGAGGAACATGTAAATGTGCCTTGGTTTGTACTTATCTGAAGCCAACCACAGTTATACTTTCGTGACACCTAGTGGCCAGGGTGGTGTAGTTTTTTAAATGTTCTATATGCTGCATGCGTTTGTGGGAGGGCAGGGGGAGAAGATGAAAAGGGAGTTACCATGGTCTGACAGTCCCAGAAGTTCTTTCTATCACTCCCCAAATTGTCCCCGTAAACCTTTGGACTTCACTTGTGGCTGTGGGAATAAGTGTACCTTTGTTAGCAGCAGTAAAATAACAATAGCGAGGTTATATGTAGGGGGTACCGGTACAGAGTCAATGTGGAGGCTATATACAGGGGGTACCAGTACAGAGTCAATGTGCGGGGGCACCGGTTTGGAGGTAATTGAGGTAATATGTATATGTAGGTAGAGGTAAAGTGTCTATGCATATATAATAAACAGAGAGTAGCAGCAGTGTAGAAGGGAGGGGGGGCAATGCAAATAGTCTGGGTAGCCATTTGATTAGATGGTTTGGGGGTAGAAGCTGTTTAGAAGCCTCTTGGACCTTAACTTGGCGCTCCGGTACCGCTTGCCGTGCAGTAGAAAAGAGAACAGTCTATGACTAGGGGGGCTGGAGTCTGACAATATTTAGGGCCTTCCTCTGACACCACCTTGTATAGAGGTCCTGGATGGCTGGAAGTTTGGCCCCGGTGATGTACTGGGCCGTAGGAACTACCCTCTGAGGCCAAACAGTTGCCATACCAGGCAGTGATGCAACCAGTCAGGATGCTCTCGATGGTGCAGCTTTAAAACCTTTAGAGAATCTGATGATCCATGCCAATTCTTTTCAGTCTCCTGAGGGGGAATAGGTTATGTTGTGCCCTCTTCATGACTGTCTTTGTGTGCTTGGACCATGTTAGTTTGTTGCTGATGTGGATGCCAAGGATCTTGAATCCCCCAACCTGCTCCACTTTAGCCCCATCGATGAGAATGGGGGCGTGCTCAGTCCTCTTTTTCCTGGAGTCCACAGTCAACACCTTTGTCTTGATCACGTTGAGGGAGAGGTTGTTGTCCTGGCACCACACAGTCAGGTCTCTGACCTCACTATAGGCTGTCTCGTCGTTGTCGGTGATCAGGCCTACCACTGTTGTTTCATCGGGAAAATTACTGATGTCTAGGGCACCTCCAGCCGGCCCACTCTGTATGAGTAGCTCTGGTCAGCCTGTGTGCTGCTCCAACGACAGACCATGTTATTGGAGTGGGACACAGTGAGCCACAGACAGTGAGTGGACATTAACTTATTTTCTGTAGCTGTAGTTTTATTGTCCTTATTTGCAGACACATTAGCTATTCTTTCATGTTGATCCAGCTCCGTTTTGGGTGTGCATACGTAAATGCTCTTTTGTCATGATCCAGTCAGAGGTGTGTTTTCCTCGGTCCCTTTCACAGCTCTATCCCACAAAGACATCTAGGCCGTCTATGCCATCTGTAGGGGCAGGCCCAGTGGGGTAACAAGATAGCGTCAGTGACCCCCTGGTAAGGCGGGACTTTCATCTTTCGCAGGCTCAAAAAGTACTCCTCAACTGGAGACGAACAACCCTTCATCTCCAAGGTTTTATCCTCATTGATCTACACACCATACCCCATAATGACAAAACAAAAAACGTTTTTTTATCAATAATAAACAACTGAAATATCACATTTACATAAGTATTCAGACCCTTTACTCACTACTTTGTTGAAGCACCTTTGGCAGCGATTACAGCCTCAAGTCTTCTTGGGTATGACACTACAAGCTTGGCACACCTGGATTTGGAGAGTTTCTCCCATTCTTCTCAGCAGATCCTTTCAAGCTGGTTGGGTGGGGAGCATCACTGCAGGTCTCTCCAGAGATGTTTGATCAGGTTCAAGTCCGGGCTCTGGCTGGGCCACTCAAAGACATTCAGAGACTTGTCCCAAAGCCACTCCTGTGTTGTCTTGGCTGTGTGCGTAAGGTTGTTGTCCTGTTGGAAGGTGAACCTTAGCCCCAGTCTGAGGTCCTGAGTGCTCGGGAGCAGGTTTTCATCAAGGATCTCTCTGTACTTTGCTCCGTTCATCTTTCCCTCGATCCTGACTAGTCTCGCAGTCCCTGCCGCTGAAAAACATCCCCACAGCATGATGCTGCCACCACCGTGCTTCACCGTAGGGATGGTGCCAGGATTCCTCCAGACGTGAAGCTTGGCATTCAGGCCAAAGAGTTCAATCTTGATTTCATCAGACCAGAGAATCTTGTTTCGCATGGTCTCAGAGTCTTTTGGCAAACTCCAAGCGGGCTGTCATGTGCCTTTTACTGAGGAGTGCCTTCCGTCTGGACACTCTACCATAAAGGCCTGATTGGTGGAGTGCTACAGAGATGGTTGTCCTTCTGGAAGTTCTCCCATCTCCATAGAGGAAATCTGGAGCTCTGTCAGAGTGACCATCGGGTTCTTGGTCACCTCCCTGACCAGGGCCCTTCTCCCCTGATTGCTCAGTGGCCGGGTTGGCCACCTCTAGGAAGAGTCTTGGTGGTTCCAAACTTCTTCTATTTCAGAATGATGGAGGCCACTGTGTTCTTGGGGACCTTCAATGCTGCAGAAATTGTTTGGTACCCATCCCCAGATCTGTGCCTTGACACAATCCTGTCTCGGAGCTCAACAGACAATTCCTTCGACCTCATGGCTTCGTTTTTGCTCTGACATGCACTGTCAACTGTGGGACCTGATATAGACAGTTTTGCCTTTTCAAATCATGTCCAATACATTGAATTTACCACAGTTGGGCTCCAATCAAACACTTTAGTTACAGACAAATTACTACTGGAAGACATACTAAATGTGAATATTTCTCTCTCTACGTCTCTCTCTCTCTCCCTCTCTCTCTACGTCTCTCTCCCTATCTCTCTACGTCTCTCTATGTTTTCTCTCTCTCTCTCTCTCTCTCTCTCTCTCTCTCTCTCTCTCTCTCTCTCTCCATCTCTCTCCTTCTCTCTTTCTCTCTCTCCCCTTCTCTCCAGGTGTCCATCCCTGACACCAGTAGTGCCTGTATGCGTGCGGTGTTGGAGTTCCTATACTGTGGGCTGGTGACGGCCTGTCCTGACTGGGAGCCTATGGAGCTCATCGTCCTATCCAACCGGCTATGTCTGCCACGCCTCGTTGCCCTCACAGAGCAACATGTTGTGGATGAGCTGCTACAGTGTTTGGTGAAGGGAGTAGACATTGACGGACAGGTGCTTGCTTACCTGGAGTTGGCTCAGGTGAGTCTCCAAATTAATCTACAAAGTACTCACTGTATATTCTCAGTGACAGTTGTAGTGAAGACACTGTTACTGCAATACAGGTAATACCGTACGTGGTTGTATAGAATGTTCCCTCCAGTGAAATAGTAACGGACATCCCTGAACGATGAGACCACCCTAAAGCTTAGGCCTATTTATCATATACAGGACTGTATAGAACTCTGTTCTACAATGACAGGTGACATTCGTCTTAAAAAGCCATTTGTCCACTTCTCATTCAAGTTCATCTTTCTTATTTGTAAAGTAAGAAAGTTTGAGGTGTTCTTCCTTGTCATTTAAACCTTTTTGATGGACTGCTCACCTATTCATTCATCCCTGGCAGTTCCACAATGCCAAGCAGCTTTATACCTGGTGTCTCCATCACATCTGCACCAACTACAACAGCGTTTGTCGCAAGTTCCCCAAAGACATGAAGGTCATGTCTCCAGGTACAAACCAAGGCCCTCTCTCTCTTCTCTCCATCTCTCATCTCTCCATGTCAATAGATAGACTACTCATATTAAGGTAGTGCTTGTTTGTTTTTTTGCTTTAGAAGTGCTTTGAGATTTATGTCTGTTATGAAAAGCAATATAGAAGTTGAATCAATTTTTATTATTCTTAGCTTGTTTTGTACTGCCTGTCCCACCTCCAATCCCCAACTTCCCTTCCCAGTTCCCCTCCCACCTCCAATCCCCAACTTCCCTTCCCAGTTCCCCTCCCACCTCCAATCCCCAACTTCCCTTCCCAGTTCCCCTCCCACCTCCAATCCCCAACTTCCCTTCCCAGTTCCCCTCCCACCTCCAATCCCCACCTCCCCGCCCACCTCCAATCCCCAATTTACCTTCCCAGTTCCCTCCCTCCTCCAATCCCCAACTTTCCTCCCACCTCCAATCCCCAACGTCCATCCCTCCTCCAATCCCCACCTCCCCTCCCTCCTCCAATCCCCAACTTTCCTCCCACCTCCAATCCCCAACGTCCCTCCCCCAAACCCCACCTCCCTCCCTCCCCCAAACCCCACCTCCCTCCCTCCTCCAATCCCCACCTCCCCTCCCTCCTCCAATCCCCAACCTCCCTCCCACCTCCAATCCCCAACCTCCCTCCTTCCTTCCCTTCCACTCCCCTCCTTCCTTCCCCTCCACTCCCCTCCTCCATTCCCCTCCACTCCCCTCCTCCATTCCCCTCCACTCCCCTCCTCCATTCCCCTCCACTCCCCTCCTCCATTCCCTCCACTCCCCTCCTCCATTCCCCTCCACTCCTCTTACTTTTTTTCACTTGTTTTCACTTTTTTTCATTTATTTTTCCTCCTTTATATTCACGCTTTCCCCTCCTGCCTCCTGTTCTGATGTTATTTGTCTCTCTCTCTCTCTCTCTCTCTCTCTCTCTGTCTCTCTCTGTCTCTCTCTGTCTCTATCTCTCTCTACCTCTCTGTCTCTCTCTCTCTACCTCTCTGTCTCTCTCTCTCTCTACCTCTCTGTCTCTCTCTCTCTACCTCTCTGTCGCTCTCTCTGTCTCTGTCTCTCTGTCTCTGTCTCTCTCTCTGTCTCTTTCTCTGTCTCTCTCTTTCTCTGTCTCTCTCTTTCTCTGTCTCTCTCTCTCTGTCTCTCTCTGTCTCTCTCTGTCTCTCTCTCTGTCTCTCTCTCTCTGTCTCTCTGTCTCTGTCTCTCTCTTTCTCTGTCTCTCTCTCTCTGTCTCTCTCTTTCTCTGTCTCTCTCTGTCTCTCTCTGTCTCTCTCTCTCTCTCTCTCTGTCTCTCACTCTCTCTCTGTCTCTGTTTGTGTGTAGAGAACCAGAGGCACTTTGAGAAGCAGCGGTGGCCTCCAGTGTGGTTCCTGAAGGAGGAGGATCGCTACCTGCGCTCTCAGAAGGAGCGCCAGCGGGAGGAAGAGATCCTCCGTAAGCAGCACACCAAGAGGGGCTGGTGCTTCTGGAGACACCCGTCCTCCTCACCCCACGTCTCCTGAGGCTGTCGCCCCTCCATGACCCCTCCTAACCTCAGACTGAGGAGGCCATGAGCCTACCACCCCTCCATAACGGGAGAGCCAAGTCTCACCTCTGTATGATTGTCTGTGGTTGTACTGGGGACCAGAAGTCCTCACAAGGACCATTTGGACAACTGGGGACATTTTGCCAGTCCCCACAAAGAAAAGGGCTATTTTAAGCTTAGGGGTTAGGTTTAGGGTTACAATTGGGGTTCAGGTTAGAATGAAAGCCAGGAGTTAGGTTTATTTTTAGGGTTTGGGGTTAAGGGTAAGTTTTGGGTTAGGGGAAATAGGATTTTGAATGGGAATAAATGTGTTGGTCCACACAAAGGTAGTAAAACAAACGTGTGTGTGTGGTTCTCCACCCCCACAGCTGTAGGTCAGGCGTGGGCAATTTTCTATACCCCAGCTGGCCTCTTCTTGCCAGGCCGCAGTCCAGTGCTGCCTCTTCCCCCTGAGCTCCACTCAGCCACCAACCGGGGGTGACGGGACTGGGAACAAGGGCTCTCTCGGTCTCTCAGTCACACAGATGCTCAAGACCATTCCACAGACCACTGCGAAGACTCCCCTATGGGGAGGTTACCTCTGCCTTCAAGTCTATTCAGACTGTTAGAACACTGAACCAGACCGTTAGCCAGAGGCGCGCCAGCGCTGGTCCAACACACAAGGAGGAATGTTTCTGTTTGGTTTTGTTTCGCCGTGAGGTCTGGTCAGGGGTAATGACACACACCACCCAAAGACACATGCAGTGTTGAAGACCCTGATGACCAAAATGGCGGCAGGGATTTCAAATTAGATTAGAGCCGATCCCAGACCTGGGTGTTTTGCTTCAGAGTCTCTGACCACCACTTATGCCTGTCTAACTTCTCGTCCATAGACTTTGATCTCCATTTTGGAAAAGTTTGACACCATTTTGTTTTCTTTCGGGTCTCATCCCAGTGAAACTCTGTGTTGGAGGTTTGAATCCCAAATATTGTCCTAGGGTACCTAGACTGTTCTAGAATCACCTGTCTCAAAGGGAGGGGGAATAAAGGGGGTAGTCTAGGTTTAGGAACCTGCTCCAGCCCAGCAGATGGCTAGTGGTTCAAGCACGCATCATGACCCCCCCCAACCCCCACATAACACTAAGAGGAGAGGCCAGCAGTGCTGAACAAACTGACCAAATCCCCCTCAAAGACATTCAAAGTGAACACTTGATAGCAATTCTTGATCAGAGGGCTATTTGATACCACTGCCATGGGAGGGAGTAAGAAGCAGAACTGAACAGAGTTCTTGCTCTGCCTTGATTGACCACTAGGGTGCCCCTCAGCCAGCCTGCCTTTACTCATCCTTAACACAGGGGGCAGCACTGCTCAGGGTACCATCATCAACCGTCACCCGGAGCAAACAGGAGTTTTCTCCCCTACCTGTTTATATCTTTGATTCCAGTAGCTTTTGACTTTTTCTTTTATTCCAGTTTTATTTGAAAGGCAACTTTAGCTGTTTGTCCTCACATAGTGTTGAAAGGTATTATACCAAAAATGAAGCTGTGACATGTTCTCTCCCTCCTGTCTCCTCTCCTCCTCCGTAACATGGCAAATATGGGAGGAAAGGAAAAAGGGATTAGGAAAGGAGGAATAATCTTTTGATCCCTGTCTGTGTGTCTTTAAAGCTGTAGTGTCAGGTAAAACCCAAGTGTCACTGCAGCACATTCTTTCACACCTCTAGCTGGAATTGAAAACGGTGCTCAATATGTCTACTAAAAGACACTATGACACACACTTACACACACACACACACACACACACACACACTTACATACACACACACACACACACACACACTTAAGCATACACACACACACACTTACATACACACACACACACACACACTTAAGCATACACACACACACACTTACATACACACACACACACACTTAAGCATACACACACACACACTTAAACATACATGCACACCTTGATCCTTTTCTGTCCACTAATTTTGAAATGTCAGCCCAGTCCTTCATCAGTGTTAATATGCAGGAACCTGATCTACAAAGATAATGTTACATTCACATCTGATGCACAAGTGTCCTATGAACGGTTTAGGATCTCTTGGAAAAGCTTGAGGGGTTTTGGGTTATTTTTCCTTATCCAAAGGTGTGTGGCAGTCTAATAGGCGTTGTGTTCGTGAATATATTCAGAGTATTATTCATTTCAATGATGGTCGTTTCAGTATGAGTAGAGTTGAATCTTAACATTAAGTTAAATACATCATTTGCAATACAGTATTAGACCAAATATTGGACTTGCTTTTAGTTTCAGAGTGCAGTTTTATTTATTTGCGAGGGAGTGTGATGTTTCAATCAGTTGTTAACAAAGAGGATGCAGTTCCAGCTTTTAGTTGAATGCTATTGGAGTTGGATGTTGAACTGCTGAGGAACTCTTCATAACCCAGTGCACCTTTAAGATCTCCATGAATCCACCACAGTGTATCAGAACAGGTGTGTTGAAAGAAGAAGAGAACTAGTAAACTGTGTTTGTTACTGTGTTTAATTTCCTTCTCTTTAGGAGTGAATGTGGGGGAAAACAAGTATTTTTGTTACTGTGTTTAATTTTCTTCTCTTTAGGAGTGAATGTGGGGGAAAACAAGTCTTTTTGACACGTTCTTTATTAAGCACTGTTGTTCTATTTGTGGATTTGAGATTTCATGTAACATTGTCATCATATAATAGGGGCTCTTATCCAGCGAATAGGGTTCAATTCCTTGCTCAAGGGCACATAGGCAAATTTGTCACCTCTGGGATTAGAACAACAACAACCTTTTGGTTACTGATCCAACGCTCTTACCCGCTAGGCTACTTGCCGACGGTGACTAACAGCGGGAGTTGGATAGATGGTGTGAAACATGGCTCGGTTTGCTTTTCTCCACAGAAGACATGTTTTGAGTCTTCAACGGCTACTGAAATAGCTGTACGGTAGGATCTCACGGGACCCAAGTGAGAATTGGGCTGACCTTACCAACAAAATATAGAAGGGAAAGTAACCCAGGCTGACCTTACCAACAAAATATAGAAGGGAAAGTAACCCAGGCTGATCTTACCAACAAAATATAGAAGGGAAAATAACCCAGGCTGACCTTACCAACAAAATATAGAAGGGAAAATAACCCAGGCTGACCTTACCAACAAAATATAGAAGGGAAAATAACCCAGGCTGACCTTACCAACAAAATATAGAAGGGAAAATAACCCAGGCATCTTAAAAATAGTCCTAGCGCCCCTATTTAGGGCTGGGATATTAGAACATTCATCTGGGGTTGACGTGGGGACATACAGATGTTTTCACTTCATGACCCCTTTCTATGCCCCAAGGAGGAGTTATTTGAGTCCTACTAATGGTAGACATGCCCTACAAAGCCTTCCCTCGTGGTTTGTGCCTTAAAAATGTACATCCACTATGAGGAACCGAGTATACTCTTAAGTGTGTAGTGTAGTTTTAAGGTAGTTGTATACAGTTACAGACAGGTTCTGCAAAGGATAATAGCTGAACTGATTGATTTAGTGTCTGGTTATGCTAACACACCCAGTCTCACCCCCCACCCAGGCCAGAGAGGCAGGTCTCTCCCTGGTCTGTCTCGTACAACTGAGCCTCCCTCTGGGGCAGCAGACCCCAGCCCTCCTGGAGAGACACTGGGTCTGCTGGTGGTCAGTCAACGACAGTCCTTAAATTAGTAGATGAAGGGGATTTCATATATTGTATGGTCTGTTTCTGGTTGGCAAACTGATTGAGTCAGTCCTAAACCAGCAGAGGAGCCACTGTAAACCCCTAGAGACCCAGGGTTAGACACCTCTGACCTCGCGGATACCAAAGCTTACTATGAGGATACTGGTTTCCTTGTGTGAATGATGGTCAATACTTGTGGGATGTGGTTATTAGTATTTTTGCATGGTGGCCTAATTTTGGCATTGTAATGACACTTTTCTCTTGACTTTTAATATTGGATTGCACTTTTCTTATTTTCTGTCGTTTTACCTCTGCCTTTTTGTGCTTGGCATGGACTACTTCTTTCAAAAGTTTATAAAAAAACAATGATATTTTGTAGCATGGGCGTCTCCTTTTGTTTTCTAACGGTCCATGTGGTGTACTTGGTTTTATTGAGTGGGTGTCTCATGCTCACGGACAAAGACAAACTGGACTCAGTGGTATTATTCATAGCATTAGTGGCTGACATTGAAGCCTGCGTCTATATTGTGGGAAGCCTCTTTAGTCATAATATTCAAATTTGATATAATATTATTCTCAGAATAACATTGACGGTACACAGGAATTTGACAGAGATGTCTTGCTTCTTGTACACTGTTATAGCATTATCTTAGCACTGTTCTGTGGTGTATTGGAAGCAGCAGGTTAGATATGAGACATGGTGTTCTTGGGTTGCCAGCTGTTGGGCATGTGGTTGCTCCAGGAATTGACAGTGCTAGTACAGTACATAGTTGTAGTTTGCCACTCAAGTTCTAACACTAAATTAATCCATACACCTTGAGAATGTCCCATTTATATAACGGGCTTCCTTGGGAGCTAAATGGACTGTTTTCATTGGACTTGTAAAACGATTCCTTGGCTTTGACCAACCACCGATAGTTTAGCCACATTTTCCCCTAGAGGCTCATTTCTGTAACTTCGCATTTGGTGTGAGATGATGGACTATCATTTGAACTGCGGTTACTGCACTACTGTCATTTAGTCCAGACTCTTTTATGATGTCACTTTAACATCACCCTAGTTCAGATTAGCTATAGAGTGTAGTGGTATAAACTCAAGAAAACATGAGTGTTCCTATGAGAATTTGCTGCAGCATTGATTAAGCTAATATTTTCTAACATGACATTTATTCATGGAAAGCAACCATTGTTGTTTGCCCCTGGCCTGGCGTCTCCTGTGCCTTTTGAGATATTCTCACGCTGTTGCCTGTCTCCCCGAGCCCTCCTATAGGCTTGCCATATGCATGAGGGGGCCTCCAAACCACTGCCTTCTGGGTTCAGGTTGGCACCCAAGCTAAAAACACACACACGCGCACACATTCAACCAGACAGCTTTCCTTCTTGTCTCTTAGTGCCTGTGGATCGACCCATCTTTCGTAAATCCTATGCTGTGTACCAGAGAGGCTCTGCTAATGAGGCCTACGGTAGTCTACAGTAGTAAGGCACCCGACTTGGGAGCTTACAAATATGTCACCCAAACCTTGTTACATCATCCAAACAAGCTAAGCTATAGGTAATAAACTGTGGAAAAGACATTGAGATCCAACAGATTTCAGATTTCGTAACAAACTGATCTTTTGCACTCGGCAGTCTGTCAAGGCCTGCACTTTCCGTCTATTATGTAGCCTTTAAACCATGTGTGTACTAATACATTATTAAATCAAGATTTACCAGCTTGCCTGAGCAGTCAGAAACAACTTCAATCCAAATCTGGCTCCTGCTCTCTCTCTCTCTCTCTCTCCTTGGTAAAGGCTTTTTAGACAGAGACTGCGGTTGTGGAGAACTGGGCTCTTAATTTGAAATGTAGGGCGGGAGTCCCATCTGTAAAGACTGAGACACTTCCACAGCAGTACTGTGTCTACCATTTTGACTCGAAAAGGCAAAACTGCTCCTTTGCTGTAATGGTATTCCACAGTTAACTTTGTAAACCCAACCTCCACTTGTTTGACCCAAAGCTAGCTGTTAGCCTAGAGAATCCTGTCTCGAAAGTGGCCCAGGACATAGAGCTGGGAGGGGGAGAGACAGGGGCCGTAGTAGGGTGAAGATGAATCTCTGCTCTGTGACTTTTCAGTGTGATTTATGCATATTATTATTATGCACTTTTGTTCCCCCCTTCTAATTTCATTTTCCAGTTCAAAGTGATATTAACTGCTTGTGTTAATACATTTATGAAACACAACACACCACATACACAATACTAAGGGCTTTTAAAAAAAGACAACAATCAGAATGTTTTGCTGCTTTTGAAAAATAAAAAAAATAATTATTTAATATTTTTGAACCACTGTGATTTGTAAAAAATAAAAATAATTAAACATGTTTTTTTGCTGTTTAAATATTTTAATATTTGATCTCAGGTTTTGTTAAAAATGTCTGTATATCTGTATGGTTCCTACACAATGGGTGCTGGGAGACAACCTGTGGACCTATTGGAAGGATCCCTGCTTTGGCCTATACAGAGGAAAGCATGAAGATGTGAAGCTGCCGCATGTACACACACACACACACACACTGGCTCTTTGTCTCTGTTTCTACAGAGGCACATCTCTAGTGTCAGCTAAGCAACACACACACACACCCAGCAAGTCACCTCAAGGTTTGTTATTAATGCTGCTGTTATAGTGACCAGCCTCCTGTGCTGCTGTTTATTTCTCCAAGGTGGAGAAAAGGCAAGAGAAAATAAGAGAGAACTCCAGTGAAGTTCATTTGGCACAAGACAAACTGGATGAGATTTGTGAGATCATAGGAGACATTGTCATCTGTCATCTACTTCACCGATCAGTAGAGAATAACGTACCAGTTTATCTACGGTACCGTTCAAAAGTTGGGGTCACTTAGAAATGTCCTTGTTTTGATTTTGTCCATTAAAATAACAGAAAATTGATCAGAAATACAGTGTAGACAATTGAGAGTGCGTTGAAATGCACAAATTCACAGCGCTGACCGGTCCAAGGAAGAGAGGAAAGGCTGCCAGATTTGGTCAAATGTTGACAATTTATTGTTCAGAAATACTTATTTTCCACCATAATTTGCAAATAAATTCATAAAAAATCCTACGATGTGATTTTCTGGTTTTTTTTTCTCATTTTGTCTGTCATAGTTGACGTGTACCTATGATGAAAATTACAGGCCTCTCTCATCTTTTTAAGTGGGAGAACTTGCACAATTGGTGGCTGACTAAATACTTTTTTGCCCCACTGTATATCTAATTCTTTCTAAGTGTGCAGTGTTTGCCAATTCGCTGAGCCATAATTTGGTAGAGGGTTCTTCCCTCCTTTTCCGAAACAACAAGATACATTTTTTTTGCAGAAATGAACCTGTAAGAGATGAGTTGTTTTTGGGGGTTGGTTAATCCGTTTGGGGAATCAGAAACTCCCAGGATTATCAGAAGCGGGTCTGGGTCTATTGAAGTCTCCAGAATTTCAGAGAGGATCCTAAAAATTCCACACCAATAACCATATAAGCTAGAGCATAGGGCAAAGCAGTGGAGTAGTGTACCCTGCGCAGCCTGACATTTATCACACATAGGGGATGTATCAGGAAATATCCTATGCAGTTTATTTTTGGAATAGTGTAATCTGTGTAATGCCTTGAATTGTATGAGAGGATGTCTGGAGTTAATGGAGCAGGTGTGGATATACTCCAAGCTATCTTCCCAGTCAGCCACAGAAATATCAGTCCCTAGCTCTTCCTCACATTTTGCCTTTATGGCATCTGTAGAAGGTATGCTAACAGATTGAAAAGCGTCATATGGACGACATATCAGTTTGTCGGAGGTTGGGAATATTTTTATGCATCCGTCAAGCATGGAAGGTTTGAAACAGCTGATTTTTTATGGAATATCTACATAGGCGTACAGAGGCCCATTATCATCAAATCAAATTTTATTTGTCACATACACATGGTTAGCAGATGTTAATGCGAGTGTAGCGAAATGCTTGTGCTTCTAGTTCCGACAATGCAGTAATAACCAACAAGTAATCTAACTAACAATTCCAAAACTACTGTCTTATACACAGTGTAAGGGGATGAAGAATATGTACATAAGGATATATGAATGAGTGATGGTACAGAGCAGCATAGGCAAGATACAGTAGATGGTATCGAGTACAGTATATACATATGAGATGAGTATGTAAACAAAGTGGCATAGTTAAAGTGGCTAGTGATACATGTATTACATAAGGATGCAGTCGATGATATAGGGTACAGTATATACGTATGCATATGAGATGAATAATGTAGGGTAAGTAACATTATATAAGGTAGCATTGTTTAAAGTGGCTAGTGATATATTTACCATCAAGCAACCATCACGCCTGTGTTCCAATGGCACGTTGTGTTAATTAATCCAAGTTTATCATTTTAAAAGGCTAATTGATCATTAGAAACCCCTTTTGCAATTATGTTAGCACAGCTGAAAACTGTTGTTCCGATGAAAGAAGCAATAAAACTGTCCTTTAGACTCGTTTTAATGGACAGAAAATGTGCTTTTCTTTCAAAAACAAGGGTATTTCTAAGTGACCCCAACCTTTTGAACGGTAGTGTATATCCCAACAGTGAGTGTGCACTGTAATCTCAATGCCCACACAAACTGAGCCGTTGTCCCATTTTGAACCGTCGTTCCCCAGCTTGCTCTGCTTGTTCCCACCAACACACAATGGCTTTCTGACAAGACATCTAGCAGTCTGCCTGTATCCATGACAATATTCTACTTTCCACAGTTTCCTGGAAGGTTCTGGAAGTCAGACAGACTGAATACTGAGTCAGCACAAACCCATGCCATTTGGCTCACTGCTCTACTCATAGGACACATTAATCATTAATATATTTTACTTTCAGCTTTCAGAGTTTTTTGTTTTAGTAGAGAAAGTCTGGTAAGGGTTTAGTGAACAGCACTTGAACTGGGCTGGGGATCGCTGGGTTGCCATGGTGATCAGAAACGCAGTGGGGGGTTAAGGGTCATGGAGTTCTTGTACCCAGCAATCTCAACCGGTGTGCTTGTGTGCATCTACTTGTGTGCCTTGTGTTAATTGGTTGACGGCAATAACAACCCTCCCATGTGCCCCAATGTTGACAACACCCATTCATTTACATTTACATTTAAGTCATTTAGCAGACGCTCTTATCCAGAGCGACTTACAAATTCATCACCAGTAACACAAGTCCAGATGCCACCCAGAGTCCTTAACTCACCAAATATCTCCTCATATTGCAGTAAATTTGAGCATTTCCAGATGTGTGGTGGTTACTGCTGGTTTGTTGTGTCATCTGTCCACTGGCATTGGTGAAGCCCTGATTACAGGCCTGAACGCTGTGTCCTGTGATGTGATGTGTACCTAGTTCCCACTGAGCACCAACGCCAGGCCGCCACAGCCTCACTTAACGCAGTCTGTGATACAGAGTGACATCATCATCCCCACATGAGGCTGTCGTTTCAGTTTTCTCCAGGGAGAAGAGAAGAAATGTGAAGAACGGAGGGAGAATATTGCCTTCCAGCTGACTATAATATATCTGAGCTGAAAGTATAGATAATAGACCTGGGGGTCGGGGTTTTTTACAACATAGGTTTCTGAGGCTAGTGAGCGTAAACTGCAATGCACTATTCTGTAGCGGACATGAGTCGGCCATGGTCACGTGACGACGTAGCTCCGCCTACAAACTTCAAAACCAGTTACTGCCCTCAGCCCAAGGAATTTCCTCTTGGTCTAACAGTCTAGGATGTTGGTTGCTCCTGTGGGAGATCGGGGTTTATACCCCATGTGTAACACACTCTTGGATGGAAAAGCAGTGAAAAGCTGTTTGTTGTTGACATGCATTGCACGCACTCCCACACACACAGCCTGGGCATTCCTGACAAGAGTGACATACCAAAAAGCCCAGGGAGTTGAGTAGTGACAGCACATTCTTCCTCTCTTTCTATCTCTCCTCCAGGGCATGCTGTTGATCTACGTCTTCACTGTCCTCTCCACCCACACACACCTTTCAACCAGACCAAGTTTACACAATGTCCATCATGACATTGTGGGCTACATTTTCCATCAGCATGATGACATTTCTGGGCTAATTTAACGACCTGTTTCTGTAGGGGAAAACATAACTGTTTTCTAACTAAGATGTTGGACAATAAACTGATCTTTCCCCTGTTTATGTTTTGCCATATCTCTCAGAGGCATGGCAACCTTGTGATGAAAAAGAGAGAGGAGACAGGAAGAGAGGGGGAGAGATGAAGCGAGAGAGGGGACAGGAAGAGAGAGAGGGGAGGAGAGTGAGAGGGGGAAGAGAGAAAGAGAGGGGACAGGAAGAGAGAGAGGGGAGGAGAGTGAGAGGGGGAAGAGAGAAAGAGAGGGGACAGGAAGAGAGAGAGGGGAGGAGAGTGAGAGGGGGAAGAGAGAAAGAGAGGGGACAGGAAGAGAGAGGGGAGGAGAGTGAGAGGGGGAAGAGAGAAAGAGAGGGGACAGGAAGAGAGAGAGGGGAAGAGAGAGAGAGAAGTGATACAATGTAAATTAGGTATTTTGTCAGTGCATATCTCTGTGTGCATGTGAATTGTGTGTATAAAGTGTGTGCGTGTGAATCGTGTGTATAAAGTGTGTGCATGTGAATCGTGTATAAAGTGTGTGTGTGTTAGACACATTTGGGCTCCAAGGGAAGATAAGTTAACCAGAGTTAGCTGAGAGGTGACCTCAGCTGAGAGACCAGGGAGCTTCAACGCTGTCAAAGAGCAGATACACACTCAACATATACTACTACATGCCTGCATTCTCTCTCTCAATTAAAATCCATTTCAATTCAATTTAAGGGCATTAATTAGCATGGGAAACATATTTTTTACATTGCCAAATCAAGTGAAATAGATCAAAAACTAAAGTGAAAATAACAATAAAAAATGAACAGTTAAGGCACATCACACATAAAACAAAATATAAAAACAGTACACCATATAACATTATTACACCGCTACATATCTACAATACAAAATGTATAATACCACCATACAACAATATTACAATGTGTGTGTGCGTATGCGTGTCTGTTCCTGTGTGTGTGTGCATGTGTGTATCTGTGTCTCTTCACAGTCGCCGCCTTTCCAAAAGGTGTATTTTATCTGGTTTTTAAATCTGATTCTACTGCTTGCATCAGTTACATGACGTGGAATAGAGTTTCACTGTGAAGAGACCTCTGGTAGCATGTCTTGTGGGGTATGCATGGGTGTCCGAGCTGTGTGCTAGTAGTTTAAACAGACAGCTCAGTGCATTCAGCTTGTCAACACCTCTTACATAAACAAGTAGTTATGAAGTCAATCTCGCCTCCACATTAAGCCATGAGAGATTTACATGCATATTATTAATGTTAGCTTTCCGTGTACATTTAAGGGCCAATCGTGCTTCCCTATTCTGAGCCAGTTGCAATTTTCAGAGGTCTGTCTTTCTGGCACCTGACCACACAACTGAACAGATGTCCAGGTGCGACAAAACTAGGGCCTGTAGGACCTGTCTTGTTGATAGTGTTGTTAAAAAGGCAGAGCAGCGCTTTATTATAGACAGACTTCTCCCAATCTTAGCTACTGTTGTATCAACATGTTTTGACCATGACAGTTGAAAATCCAGGGATTTCTCCAAGCAGTTTAGTCAAATTAATTTTCACATTATTTATTACAAGATTTAGTTGAGGTTTAGGGTTCAGTGATTGATTTTAAATATTTAAGACTAACTTATTCATTGCCACCCGTTCTGAAACTAACTGCAGCTCTTTGTTAAGTGTTGCAGTGATTTCATTCACTGTAGTAGCTGACTTGTATAGTGTTGAGTCATCCGCATACATAGACACACTGGCTTTACTCAAAGGCAGTGGCATGTCATTAGTAAAGATTGAAAAAAGTAAGGGGCCTAGACAGCTGCCCAGGGGAATTCCTGATTCTGTTGGACAGGAAAATATTTATCCACAATATAGCAGGGTAAAGCCATAACAAGGTGTCTACCTTGATAATGTCAAAAACCGCACTGAAGTCTAACAAAACAGCTCCCACAATCTTTTTATCATCCATTTCTCTCAGTCAATCATCAGTCATTTGTGCAAGTGCCGTGCTTGTTGATTGTCCTTCCCTAATTTTTTCAGCTCTTGCACACTCACTTTATGGAATTCAAAATGACTTGTCTGGTTGAGGTCTTTGATAATCTTCCTGGCCTTCCTGTGAAACCGGGTGTTGTAGATGTCCTGGAAGGCAGACAGTGTGCCCCCCGGTGATGCGTTGGGATGACTGCAGCACCCTCTGAAGAGCCCTGCGGTTGCGGACGGTTCACTTACCGTACCAGGGAGTGATACAGCCCGACAAGATGCTCTCAATGGCGGTGTTGTCACTGTCTCAACAGGGTCTGCTGGTGGTGGTGGTAGTCTGGTTCCCTTCCTGCCTCACATGGTGTCACTGTCTCAACATGGCCTGGTGCTTGTTATGGTCTGGGTCCCTTCCTGCCTCGTAAACCTATTGCAGGGCTTATCATGACTGAGGGAGTGCTCCACTATGGCCTAACAGCAGTCCAGCTCTCCCACGTCTAACTCAATACCACCCAGACAGACAATAACACACAACCTTACAGGCTCAGTTCTGAAAGGTTATGAGGGAAGCAGAAACAGGCAGGAAGGGAGACTTATCAGGCTGCGTTTGCTCAGTGCTAGTCCATAGTGTCATACAGGGCCACATTCTAACTTCAGATATGATCACGTAGATCGGAATTTCATTCAAATCACACATTGATTTCTTTGAGCGTTATGTGTTAAGAGAGGTATGTTTGAGTTAAACCTACACTTAGAAAAAAGGGCTCCAAAAGGCTTTTGGTTTCCCCATAGGATAATCATTGTTGGTTCCAGGTGAAAACCCTTTTTGGTTTCATGTAGAATCCTCCGTGGAAAGGGTTCTACATGGAACACAAAATGGTTATAATTGGAACCAAAATGGTTCTACCTGGAACCAACAAATGTTCTTCAAAGGGTTCTCCTATGTAGACAGCCAATGAACCCTTTCAGGTACTAGAAAGCACCTTTAAAAAAAAAAACATATCTCCACGTAGTTATAAGGGTAGCCCTTTGCTGCAGTCAAATGACCCAGTAGCCTCATCGGTGGAATGTCAGTCAAATGACCCAGTAGCCTCATCGGGAGAATGTTAGTCAAATGACCCAGTAGCCTCATCGGTGGAATGTTAGTCAAATGACCCAGTAGCCTCATCGGTGGAATGTCAGTCAAATGACCCAGTAGCCTCATCGGGAGAATGTCAGTCAAATGACCCAGTAGCCTCATCGGTGGAATGTCAGTCAAATGACCCAGTAGCCTCATCGGGAGAATGTCAGTCAAATGACCCAGTAGCCTTATCGGGAGAATGTTAGTCAAATGACCCAGTAGCCTCACCGGGAGAATGTTAGTCAAATGACCCAGTAGCCTTATCGGTGGAATGTCAGTCAAATGACCCAGTAGCCTCATCGGTGGAATGTCAGTCAAATGACCCAGTAGCCTTATCGGTGGAATGTTAGTCAAATGACCCAGTAGCCTCATCGGTGGAATGTCAGTCAAATGACCCAGTAGCCTCATCGGTGGAATGTTAGTCAAATGACCCAGTAGCCTCATCGGTGGAATGTTAGTCAAATGACCCAGTAGCCTTATCGGTGGAATGTTAGTCAAATGACCCAGTAGCCTTATCGGTGGAATGTTAGTCAAATGACCCAGTAGCCTCATCGGTGGAATGTTAGTCAAATGACCCAGTAGCCTTATCGGTGGAATGTTAGTCAAATGACCCAGTAGCCTCATCGGTGGAATGTCAGTCAAATGACCCAGTAGCCTCATCGGTGGAATGTCAGTCAAATGACCCAGTAGCCTCATCGGGAGAATGTTAGTCAAATGACCCAGTAGCCTCATCGGGAGAATGTTAGTCAAATGACCCAGTAGCCTCATCGGGAGAATGTCAGTCAAATGACCCAGTAGCCTCATCGGGAGAATGTTAGTCAAATGACCCAGTAGCCTCATCGGGAGAATGTTAGTCAAATGACCCAGTAGCCTCATCGGTGGAATGTTAGTCAAATGACCCAGTAGCCTCATCGGTGGAATGTCAGTCAAATGACCCAGTAGCCTCATCGGTGGAATGTCAGTCAAATGACCCAGTAGCCTCATCGGTGGAATGTCATAATTCCATAATTAATCAGAGGTATTTTATTAATAAACATTCCTTTTTTTTAAATGCAGGACATCCTGTGTTTTTATGTCAAATGTTTTTTGTTATATTTCAGTCTTCTGTTATTTATATAAAGTATAATATTGGGATGCAAACTCAAAATGTAATACATTGTACAGGTGTCTTCTTTGTTTTAAGCCCATAACCATGTGTGAGGTGTATACCTGTGTTTCAAAGTAGATTTGTTTAAGACTACCCTGATTTAGCCCACTGCAGTAAAAGGTTAATGGACTTGAATAGATAGAGTAAGCCTACAATTAAAAGGGCCAGTTTGGGTGCAATCAATTAGCTTAATTTCTCAGAGATCAGATTTGATAAAATCATAAAATTATATTTCAAATCAAATCAAATCAAATGTTATTTGTCACATACACATGGTTAGCAGATTTTAATGCGAGTGTAGCGAAATGCTTGTGCAGTAGATGATATAGAGTACAGTATATACATACACATATGAGATGAGTAATGTAGGGTATGTAAACATTATATTAGGTAGCATTGTTTAAAGTGGCTAGTGATATATTTTACATCCATTTCCATCAATTCCCATTATTAAAGTGGCTGGAGTTGAGTCTGTGTGTTGGCAGCAGCCACTCAATGTTAGTGGTGGCTGTTTAACAGTCTGATGGCCTTGAGATAGAAGCTGTTTTTCAGTCTCTCGGTCCCTGCTTTGATGTACCTGTACTGACCTCGCCTTCTGGATGATATTTTATATTTGATATATAATGTCATCTGAAAATGACATGCACGCACGCACACGAGTCACTTTAAATCGCTCTGGATAAGAGCGTCTGCTAAATGACTTAAATGTAAATGTAAAGTGGCATCTCCTTCCATAGCATCTCCCACCTGTAGCACACGCTCCAGCAGGTATATCTCTCTAGTCACCCCCAAAACCAATTCTTTCTTCGGCCACCTCTCCTTCCAGTTCTCTGCTGCCAATGACTGGAACGAACTACAAAAATCTCTGAAACTGGAAACACTTATCTCCCTCACTAGCTTTAAGCACCAACTGTCAGAGCAGCTCACAGATTACTGCACCTGTACATAGCCCACCTATAATTTAGCCCAAACAACTACCCCTTTCCCAACTGTATTTAATTAATTTATTTATTTTGCTCCTTTGCACCCCATTATTTTTATTTCTACTTTGCACATTCTTCCATTGCAAAACTACCATTCCAGTGTTTTACTTGCTATATTGTATTTACTTTGCCACCATGGCCTTTTTTGCCTTTACCTCCCTTCTCACCTCATTACTCACATTGTATATAGACTTGTTTATACTGTATTATTGACTGTATGTTTGTTTTACTCCATGTGTAACCCTGTGTCGTTGTATCTGTCGAACTGCTTTGCTTTATCTTGGCCAGGTCGCAATTGTAAATGAGAACTTGTTCTCAACTTGCCTACCTGGTTAAATAAAGGTAAAATAAAATAAATAAAAACATATCTTACATTAGTCATATCATATGTGTATACTGTATCTTATACCATCTACTGCATCTTGCCTATGCCGTTCGCCCATCGCTCATCCATATATTTATATGTACATATTCTCATTCACCCCTTTAGATTTGTGTTTATTAGGTAGTGTTGGGTAATTGTTAAATATTACTTGTTAGATATTGCTGCACTGTCGGGACTAGAAGCACAAGCATTTCGCTACACTCGCATTAACATCTGCTAACGATGTGTATGTGACCAATAAAATTTGATTTGATTTGACAGTCCTGTAAGCCCTCATTTGCGTTTGTGTGGGGTGTGTGTGTGTGTGTGTGTGTGTGTGTGTGTGTGTGTGTGTGTGTGTGTGTGTGTGTGTGTGTGTGTGTGTGTGTGTGTATGTGTTTGTGGGTGTGGGTGTGTGTTCAGTGTGAGCTATGTCTGGAATGCTTAATGGTCTGCTTATGGAACAGCCTTTCCCAGGACATTATCATGTTTAATTGTCTTGTAAAGGTACTACTCACCGGAATGTGCCTACCTTTGAACGTTGCATTATCTATCCTCCAAGGTAAATATTGCTATAGGCAAATCAGATGAATGAATCATTCTCAGGCATTCAACACCTGCTATGATGATGAGTACTATATTGAAATTGCCGATGATGAAAACATGGACTCAAGTTATCCATCAAGATAATTTTTTGGGCCAAACATTTGGGATGTAGAGACATCACTGCAATAGAAGGTGCACTGAAGAAAGAAAAAACTAGTGAAAGAATGAAATGTGTAATGAGTAGTCCTGAATGCTGTTTTTGTTTTCATATCATTTTTCCTTGAGATGTATTTGGGCCAATACATTGTTCTAACATTCAACTCTTCACTCTACATTTATAAATCATTATTATTTTAAGGTTGAGTCTTGAATTAACATTGAGAGAGAGGGGGGGGGGTCTTTTAGGGGTCAGTACCTGGTAATATCAGGTTGTATAGACCTAACAACTTTAATAAAACATTTCTCTGAACAGGGGAAAATAACCATCACCAAATTCACTGAGAATACATGACATAGCATGAAGAAACAATACTCCAACTCACAGCTTTATTCTACAGACATAGAGAACTGATACTGTATACTGGCTGTTGAGGTGGACTTGGTGTTGGGTTTAAGGGTCCATTTATTTAAATTCCTTACGTCTTAATCAATGTTAAGAAGAGGTTTGGTACAAATCGGATGTCGGGGACTATATTTATTTAATATTATATGAATCCTATGAATTTAAATGGCAAATTTGGGTGGAATCGACTAGCTTAATTTTAAATGGACTTTAAACAAAATAATGTTGAAGGAATAATTATATTATCTGTGTCTAACTACATAAACGATTTCAGAACAATCTGAGATGGTGCATGTCGAAGTCCTCTTTCTGGTGCTTTTTGAGGTGGAACGGCCAAAAGGCATGCTGTCTAAAAGCACGGAAATGAGAGTAATGAAAAACAAACTATCGTAACGAGTAACTATCACAGAAGGGCATGAGTCAAACTGTAACCTCTAACCCCAAACACATCTCTGCTGCCCATTGCCATCTAATCCCACACATTAGGTCCGAACACATACACCTGGCTGTCACACAAGCCTGCATCTGACCCAGACACCAAAAACTCCTACATTAAAAATCATTATTATAAAATATTATTTTGAGGAAGATAGAAATCAAATGTCTCCCTCTAGAATGACCTAGCCAAGTGAAGTATGGCAGCTGGGCACATTAGACTTCACTCATAATATACAATACATTCATTATACAACGTCTTTGTATAGCTGAAGATACATGATGGTGCAGGAGGAGATGGCTGGCGCGGGAGGAGATGGGCTCCTAACCAATTGTGGTATTGTGTGTGTTTTTTTGCGAGGGGGGTGGACAGCTGGGGAACTGTCAAGGAGGTGGACAGCTGGGGAACTGTCAAGGAGGTGGACAGCTGGGGAACTGTCAAGGAGGTGGACAGCTGGGGAACTGTCAAGGAGGTGGACAGCTGGGGAACTGTCAATGAGGTGGACAGCTGGGGAATTGTCAAGGAGGTGGACAGCTGGGGAACTGTCAAGGAGGTGGACAGCTGGGGAACTGTCAAGGAGGTGGACAGCTGGGGAACTGTCAAGGAGGTGGACAGCTGGGGAACTGTCAAGGAGGTGGACAGCTGGGGAATTGTCAAGGAGGTGGACAGCTGGGGAACTGCCAAGGAGGTGGACAGCTGGGGAACTGTCAAGGAGGTGGACAGCTGAGGAACAGTCAAGGAGGTGGACAGCTGGGGAACTGTCAAGGAGGTGGACAGCTGGGGAATTGTCAAGGAGCTGGACAGCTGGGGAACTGTCAAGGAGGTGGACAGCTGGGGAACTGTCAAGGAGGTGGACAGCTGGGGAACTGTCAAGGAGGTGGACAGCTGGGGAACTGTCAAGGAGGTGGACAGCTGGGGAATTGTCAAGGAGGTGGACAGCTGGGGAATTGTCAAGGAGGTGGACAGCTGGGTAACTGTCAAGGAGGTGGACAGCTGGAGAATTGTCAAGGAGGTGGACAGCTGGGGAATTGTCAAGGAGGTGGACAGCTGGGGAACTGTCAAGGAGGTGGACAGCTGGGGAACTGTCAAGGAGGTGGAGAGCTGGGCAAGTGAAATAACCTTCCTTTTGTTTATCAATCACATTCTATTATATCTGAAATTATTATGACTTCAATGAATGTCATATCAGAGAGCACACAATGTTTCAATTTGTCACTTTGGTCAGTACCCTGTCTACCCTGTGCCTGAGAGGGCGAAGACTGTAGCGATGGAGTTGAAGCCCATCAAAGTTGTTTCAGCATGGCACATGATCAGTCAGTGTCCCAATTCAAATCACCTCCTCTATATTCCACACACCAGAATTCAGGATTTTAATCTATGATTGCCATGTGAGTGCGCAAAAAAATCTTTATGTATTTATGTATTAAAATCTTAAATATTGCCAGATTACCAAGGAAGAGATAATGTTTGCAATTAAGAATCTGCAAAATAGTAAGGCCCCAGGACCAGACGGGTTTTGTAGTGAGTTCTATAAAGAGTTCCATGGTCTGATCCTTGAGCCATTGCGTGATATGTTTAACCACTCATTTTCAAATGACCAACTCCCTCAAACGCTGAGAGAAGCCAACGTTTCACTTATTCTCAAAAAGGGAAAATGTCCAGAGTCTTGTTCCTCGTACAGACCAATTTCCCTTCTGAATGTGGATAGAAAATTGCTTTCTAAAATTCTAGCCACAAGATTAGAGGACTCAGTGCCACTAATTGTGAAAGGAGACCAAACTGGCTTCATTAACCTCTTAAGTCGACCCTCTACTTTTTTGAACATTCTGTTAAAAATCGCGCAACATTTCAGCGCCCTGCTACTCATGCCAGGAATATAGTATATGCATTTGCTTAGTCTGTGTGGATAGAAAACACTCAGACGTTTAAAAAACTGGTTAAATCACTGCTGTGGCTTTACCAGAACGGCATTTACATCGAACAGGAAAAACTGATCACTGAAAATGGGAAAATATATCCATGCGCTACTTGAACCCATTGATAAAGGTGAACCACAATTAATTGACTGAGGTTGCAGTACCTACAGCTTCCACACGGTGTCTAGAGTCTTGTCATTTCCCTTCGAGTTTTTTCTTGGTCAAACACATGCAGGACACCGTATTTCCTCCGGTCTAGGACCGGATATTTTCGTTGAGTTTCTAGCCGGACATTTTTCCAGACGGACAGCTAATGATCTTTACATCGCCTCCTGATGAATTTTATCGCTTATTAACGTTTACTAATACCTAAAGTTGCATTACAAACGTATTTCGAAGTGTTTTGTGAAAGTTTATCGTCGACTTTTTGAATTTTAAAAAATGACGTTACGTTTTGAAACGATGTTTTTTTCGTTTATCACACAGTCTACATATAACGATATCTAGGCTTTATATGGACCGATTTAATCGAAATAAAGACCCAAATAGTGTTTATGGGACATCTAGGAGTGCCAACAAAGAAGATGGTGAAAGGTAATGAATGTTTTCTATTTTATTGTGCGGTTTGTGTAACGCCGAAATGCTAATTATTTTGTTTACGTCCCCTGTGGGTCTTTTGGGGTGTTGCATGCTATCAGATAATAGCTTCTCATGCTTTCGCCGAAAAGCATTTAAAAAATCTGACTTGTTGCCTGGATTCACAACGAGTGTAGCTTTAATTTGATACCCTGCATGTGTATTTTAATGAACTTTTGAGTTTTAACTAATACTATTAGCATTTAGCGTAGTGCATTTGCATTTCCAGAGCTCTAGTTGGGACGCAAGCGTCCCGAGTAGAAGCAACAGGTTAAGGGCCGTAAGTCATGCAACAATGTCAGGCGGCTTCGTAATGTAATTCAAGCCTACCAACAAAGTGCTGTGGATGGTCTTGTGCTCTCCCTAGATGCTGATAAAGCATTTGATCGTGTGGAGTGGTCTTACCTATTATTTGCTCTAAATACATTTGGTCTGGGGGACAACTTTATAAAATGGGTGAAAGTTTTGTATGATGATCCTCAGGCTGCTGTCCTTACTAATGGGCTACGGTCAAATAGCTTCTCTATACACAGAGGTACCAGACAGGGCTGTCCTTACTAATGGGCTACGGTCAAATAGCTTCTCTATACACAGAGGTACCAGACAGGGCTGTCCTTTATCCCCCCTCCTCTTTGCACTCGTTATGGAACCACTGGCCGAGGCCATCAGGGTAACGCCTGCTATACAGGGGCTGCTCATTGGTGATGTTCACCATAAAATAAGCTTCTATGCTGATGATGTCCTAATATTCATCTCTAGTCCCGAGACTTCAATTACATCTCTTATTAATATTATTGAATTATTCAGCGAATTCTCAGGCTACAAGATTAACCTAACTAAGTCAGAGGCTATGCCACTTGGTAGCCTACACTCTGTACCTAATACTTCTCCCTCCTTCCCTTTTAAATGGTCTCCCTCAGGTTTCATGTATCTGGGTATATTTGTAACTCTTAAATTCCAGCAAATGTACAAAGCCAATTTTGTTCCCTTGATTGATACAATAAGACAGGATCTGGAGCGCTGGAACTCTCTCCCGATTTCTTGGTTGGGTAGAATATCCCTCTTGAAAATGAACATTTTTACCTAGACTACTTTACCCAATCCAAATGATCCCAGTATTACTCTCCAATAACGTAATAAAGGATGTAAATGGATGGCTAAGTTCCTTTATATGGAGTAAACGCAAGCCACGACTTAAGATGGTAATATTGCAGCTGCCAAGTTCTATGGGCGGCTTGGACCTGCCCAATATCAGGTTCTATCAATGGTGTGCCCACCTTTGTTATATTTCTGACTGGATCACAAATGATGACTCCTCTATTTGGTTAGACATTGAGACTTCTCTTTCAAAATACCCCTTACAGGATCTTTTATTTTTCAGAAGTTTCAAGTCTGTAGAAGATCACTGCAATAATCCAGTTACACTTAACACACTCAAAGTATGGAGGTCAGTTCACCGCTTCCTGGGAAGGTCCAAACTAACCTCTGCTCTTACCCCAATTCTTAACAACCCAGATTTCAGTCCAGGATTGCTGGATGCTGGCTTTAACTTTTGGCTTAATAAGGGCATACGCAGGCTAAATTACTTATTTGCTGATAAGATTGTCGTCATTTGAGCAGATGGTCAAGAAATATCGACTCCCAAAGCAGGACTTTTTCCGCTTCCTACAAGTAAGACATTATATTCTGAAGAGCACCACCTTAATTGCTAACCCTGATGGGTCTGTCATTGAAAGAATGCTTTTTTTTCCCCACAAAGGAAAATGTCTGTAAGTCTGTTTTATGATACTTTAAGGTCCTTTTCTGCTGTCAACACACAGAGGGTGAAACAAGTGTGGGAGAAAGAATTGTCTGTTACTATTGACAAAGAGATGTGGGAGGACATTTGGAGATATGCAAAAACAATATCTATGTAATCGTACTAGAGCAATCCAATTAAGAATAATACACAGATTGCATATATCCCCAAATCGCAGACATGCTTTTAGCCCCACTTCCTCTTCCCCTCAGTGTCTTAAATGCAAAACTGATACAGGCACCCTAACACATTGTTTATGGTCATGTACCAAAATAAAGATACTGGTCTGGTGTTCTGCAAGAAATTGAAAAGATCCTAGGGGTTGATCTAGAATTGGACCCAGTTTCTTTACTGTTAGGTCTCCCTAGTAGCATGTTACTTCTGTGGGTAAAAGGAGGCTTTTACAACATCCTTACCTTCGCAGCGAGGAAAAACATCCTTTTACAGTGGATTAGTGATAAGGTTCCTTCTATTAAAGATTGGCATAAGATACTATTTGAATGGGTGCCTCTGGAATATCTGACATGTACATTGCATTCTAAAACAGACCAGTTCTACAAAGTATGGGAACCTTATCTAAATTACCTAGAACCTGAGGTATCAGCTATTATGCTGCAAGGATTCTCGTAGAATGGTGGGGATCTATGCATTTCAGAACTACACTGTACGTGTAAGGGATTTCTTCCATTGACGGAGAGGCGGACCAAAGTGCAGCATGGTGGTTATTCATGTTCTTTAATTTATAAAGACACTACACATGAGATAACTAACAAAAACAACAAACGTGAGAAAACCTAAAACAGTCCCATCTGGTGCAAAAACAGGAACAATCACCCACAAACACACAGTGAAACCCAGGCTACCTAAGTATGATTCTCAGTCAGAGACAACTAATGACACCTGCCTCTGATTGAGAACCATACTAGGCCGAAACATAGAAATACCCAAATCATAGAAAAACAAACAGACTGCCCACCCCAACTCACGCCCTGACCAGACTAAATAATGACAAAACAAAGGAAATAAAGGTCAGAACGTGACAGTACCCCCCCAAAGGTGCGGACTCCGGCCGCAAAACCTTAACCTATAGGGGAGGGTCTGGGTGGGCGTCTGTCCGCGGTGGCGGCTCTGGCGTGGGACGCGGACCCCACTTCACCATTGTCTTAGTCCGCCTTATTGTTTGCCTCCGTGGCTTTCTAACCATGTCCACCCGTCTCAATGACCCCACTGGACAGAGGGGCGGAAGCTCTGGACAGAGGGGCAGGGGCTCTGGACAGAGGGGCAGGGGCTCTGGACAGAGGGGCAGGGGCTCTGGACAGAGGGGCTCTGGCGACTCCGGCAGCAGCGCCGGACAGGCGGGAGACTCCGGCAGCAGCGCCGGACAGGTGGGACCACCTGCAGGGAGGAGACAGAGACAGCCTGGTGCGTGGGGCTGCCACAGGAACCACCAGGCTGGGGAGACCTTCAGGAGGCTTGGTGTTAGGAGGCACCTGAAGGACCGGGCTGTGGGGGAGCACTGGAGCGCAACCTTGGCACCACTTCCCCAGGCTGGACAACTACTCTAGCCCGGACCCTCCAGAGTGCAGGCACAGGTTGAACCGGGCTGTGGGTAAGCACGGGAGATCTGGTGCTTACTACACGCACCTCTCCCTTAGGCTCCACTCCCACATTTGCCCGGCACGAGCGGAGCGCAGGCAGAGGACGCACTGCACCCTCCCAGTGCCCTGGAGACACAGTACGCAGAGCCGGTGCAGGATACCCTGGACCAAAACTGCGCACCGGCGACCAGACACGCTGAGCAGGCACCATACACCCTGGCTCGATGCCCACACTCGCATGGCACTTTCGGGGGGCTGCCCTATAGCGCACCGGGCTATGGGCACGTACTGGCGACACCGTGCGCTTAACCGCATAACACGGTGCCTGACCAGTAATGCGCTGCTTATAATAAGCACGAGGAGTGAGCTCAGGTCTGCTACCTGGCTTAGTACCACACCTCGTCTGCCCCCCCCCCCAAAAACATTTTTGGGGCTGCCTCTCGTACCTGTCGCACTGCCGTGCTGGCTTCGCCAACCTCATTCTCCTGTAGCCTTCCTTGCACTGCTCCATCGAATCCCAGGCGGGCTCCGGTACTCTCCCTGGGTCGACCGCCCACCTGTCTATCTCCTCCCAAGTTGTGTTGTCCAGATTCTGCTCCCATGTCCCGAAATCCTGACCTCGCTGTTGCTGTTCCTTCTCCTGCTTTTGCTGCAGCTGCTGTTTACCACGCCGCTTGGTCCTGTTGTGGTGGGTGATTCTGTAAGGGATTTCTTCCAATGACGGAGAGGCGGACCAAAGCGCAGCGTGGTGGTTATTCATGTTCTTTAATTTATAAAGACACTACACATGAGATAACTAACAAAAACCAACAAACATGAGAAAACCTAAAACAGTCCCATCTGGTGCAAAGACAGGAACAATCACCCACAAACACACAGTGAAACCCAGGCTACCTAAGTATGATTCTCAATCAGAGACAACTAATGACACCTGCCTCTGATTGAGAACCATACTAGGCCGAAACATAGAAATACTCAAATCATAGAAAAACAAACATAGACTTCCCACCCCAACTCACGCCCTGACCATACTAAATAATGACAAAACAAAGGAAATAAAGGTCAGAACGTGACAGTACGTTCCATGTGTGGAACCTAACCTCTTGGTTTAAACTGAGCTTTTTTGTTTAATTTCTGTTTGTAAGTTTGTTTAAAATGTATCGATTGAGAGACGCAATGATGGTGATGGGGTGAGAGAAGCACCGAGCGGGAAGAGGAAAATGGTGTACGTATGTATGGGTGTGTATGTGTGTGTGCATACGCGTATATGTGTGTATATGCATGAGTGTATGTATGTATATGTATATGTGTGTGTGTGTGTGTGTGTGTGTATATATATATATATGTATATATATATACACGTAGATATGTGTAAGTGGGTGCTGTTTTTCTTGTTTTTCTTCTGTGTGCCTTGTCTCTGTTGTTGCATCTCTTAATATAGGTGAAAATTGTGAAATTCCAATAAAAATACTGTTACAAAAAATATATATTGCCAGATTGGTTTTCACATCTGTTTCACAAGGTGTTCATTATTGTCAGGTTTCCTTTGATGGTATTTATTTGTTCCACATTATTCATTGTTGGACCTAGGACCTACAATAGATACATGTGAGCTATGTGAGATAGAGCAGAATCATAGAGCAGAATCATATTATTTCAGTGTTGATGAGGGAAGGGCAGGTTGAAATATAAACATGACAGCCAGACAAGCCAGTGTATGAATCAAATGGATTTGCATATGAATGGAGTGGAAATTAGCTGACTTCCTGATCTGTAAGGGAAGTAACTCTAATGTGTCCAGAAGATGACACGTTTTCTTTGCCATTTCCGAAACGTAGCAATGTTTAAGACATGGATGTCATGTTGTAATGTTAACAAGGTACCCAAAAGTAGTTTGAATTAATGTTTTCATATTATTAGCTAAACTAAACTTGTTTAAACAGGGAATTGATCTAGCAACCTTCCGGTTTCTGGCCCAACGCTTTAACCACTAGGCTACCTGCCACCCCACATTTCACTGTAACGTCCACACCTGCTGTATTTGGCGATATGATAAATACAAATTGATTTGATTTGATTTTGGTTTGAAGACATTTTTGCTTATGTACTGCGAGGAAACATCAGCATGCACCAATGTACTGTGCAATCAACCATGCTTATAACCATGTTTGTAATCATGATAGAGGGCTACTATGTCTAGCAATAGCTATACATAGTGACCAATAATAACCATCTAGACACACAATCAAGAGATCTGTGAGAGGATGTTGCCTTTCGGATACTCACCTCAACACTGTCACCCACACTGAGTTTGTTTAGGCTATTTCAGGCCAAACAACCAACAGTCAACAGTCAACTCCTACTGAGAACATTTAGAGAGAGAAAGAGTTTCAGTAAGATGAATGCCCTCCCCCAACCAGCCCCCCTCTATATCTTACCTCCCCCTTTGCCCACTAAGAGCCCCATCCAACAGCAGCTGCCTGCCACTGCACCCGAACGGAGGAAGTGCCGGAGTCGTCTGAAATGAAGCATAACAGCACAACAAATCATGTCCGGCCAGGAACCCCGGCCAGGGCAGAGAGAAGCCCCTAATGTCAGGAAGTTGTACGAATAATAGAGGCTTGGGGATATGGGGATGTGGGGGAAGTAGCACTACATGCAGTTCAGTGGAGGCTGGTCGGAGGAGCTGTAGGAGTACAGGTTCATTGTAATGGCTGGAATGGAATAAATGGAGCAGTATCAAACATAACAAACATTTAGAAACCACGTTTGACTCTGTTCCATTCATTCCATTCCAGCCATTACAATGAGCCCATCCTGTTATAGCTCCTCCCACCAGCCTCCACTGGTGCAGTAAGAGAGTTGTGTCAGATTAAGGCAATTGGACTTAAACGAGGAAGCTGGAGAAAGCATAGTTCCTCCTTATTATTTTTAAGGTAGTGTTTATGGTTATGATTTCATATGCCAGACAGACACTGAGTCTTTGTGAGTCTGATGAGCAGATATTAAATGGGCCTTTGGTCTCTGTCCGAATCTCTGAAGACTTAAGGGGAAACTCTGTACTGACACACCAGAAACAAAGATTCTATCAAATGATACATCTGGACTGAACGATTACAGAATGACCATTCATGCTGAGAAACCTACATAAGCGCTATGCATACCCCCTACCCTGATCAGCACTCAAATACCAGAGAACTGCATTTTTTTACATGCTGGCTGCCTCAGACGCAGTTCCCATGAAATTGGTCCCTCTGATTCTTCAAGAGTCTCGATGGAGATGGCCCTCACTGTACATTGATTCTCTGAGAGCTTGCCAAGGGTTGCTAGGGGCCAATTCAAAGGGCTGGTGGGACAAAGCGAGAGTGACAGTTCTATAGCTGCCCCCCCCCCCCCCCCCCTCATTTGCCCCCTCTAAACCGCCCCTCCCTTCCAGTGCCAATATAAAGTGTTTTGTTTTCCTGTGGCTTTTCTTGAACCTGACGCAGACCATCATGCCAGATACACCCTCAGCTGTGTTGTGTCGCCGTTGTTTCTGGATGATATTAGCTTACTGAAAGTGAGAGATGTTGATGTACACGAATGGCTCTCAAAATAACTATTTGGTTATATGCACATAAAGCTAGTTAATGGTGAAAATATATCATTTCCACCTTATTATTCAAGTGTGGAATGAAGGAGAAAATAATGTTGTGAGGACCAGGACAGCTAGAATGGAACTGACATTTCCCCCCCATTCATCTGGTGGGGCTTTTGGTGAACACGTATTTACATCTCACTGAAGAAAGTCTGTAACAGCCCCAACTAGGCAGTCTGTGTGTATGTGTATATATGTGTGTGTGTGTGTGTGTCACAGGAGGCTGCTGATGGGAGAACAGCTGATAATCATGGCCGTAATGGTGCAGATGGAATGGCATCAAACACCTGGAAACCATGTATTTGATTGATACCATTTCACTTACTCCGGTCATTACAATGAGCCTGTCCTCCCTAATTAGGGTTCCACCAACCTCCTGTGGTGTGTGTGTGTGTTTCCCCAAAAGTGTTTGTACGTTCTTGAAGAGACTTTGAGGTACAGTTTGCTCCGTTTTGTGGGTGTGCCAGGGTGTGGCTTGAAGGCTGACTTATTTAAAAGCTAGAGGTGCATTTTGAAGCCACAACCCTATTTTTCAACTGGTCGTTCAGCACCGTTTCCGTTCAATTGAACGTTCTATTACGTTTTTATGCACTGAACGCTGCCCTACATAGCCTGCTGGCGGACCTTCACCTCCACTTGGTACTTCCACTATTTTGCATGAGATAAGCCTACAGATCGTCCTCCTGGCCGTGAATGCGCGTCAGTGTTTCAGTGTGACCGTTTATGCGGATACGTTTCTAGTGCAATTGGCTAAGTGAAGAAATCTTCGGGGCTGGATTGTGAAAAAGTTCTGCATCACTATGCGAGCGATTAACCTCGATACCTACAGCCTGTCACTGCTTACGGCCAAAGAGGACATTCTCAACCCCCGCTCATCAACCAACTGGTAAAGCTCTTTATTTCCTGCCAAGTGCCTGAATGTCTTTGCATGTTCTATTTAGTGAGCATTGCTCTTTTCAGAATTTCATGTCACTTTTAACTGTCATAAGAACGTTTCTAAATAATATTTGGATGGTTTAAAAATAGCCTACTCCTTCATTCTGCCCTGCGTGTTTTCGCGTTTAAAAGAAAAGGGTGTTGTGTAATTCAAGTTTGATTTAATTTTGGTTCCAGCACTGCAAAGGTTATGGAGGTGGTCAAAGGACAATATAAAACGGTGTTGTAGGTGTGTCTATAGGCTATGTATAGTAGCAGACCGACAGTTATAATCAGGGCAATTCAGATGGCTCAGTTAGTGTAGGTAGCCTACCTCACGACGAACACAGGAGGACAGGCAGGTGTGTGGGGCATTAGTTCGTGTGCCAAACTGTTCAGAAGTGTGTGTATTGCGGCCTGCAATACAAGGCGTTTCTGCATGTGGGCATTCCTGCATCTGCTGCCCACCCTTTGAGCTTCCCATTGGTTCCTGCATGAACGCCCCCCCTCCTGCATGCCATCTTCATGCTTGCGTGACAGATTTCTCCTGATTGTTGATGCCATTAAAATGTGGGCCAAAAGGGAAATAAACTATTATCTGAGTTTTATGGGGGTGAAGTACACTGTCTACTGGTGTTCCAGCTAGCTATCCACCGCCTGCTGTCTACCAGTGTCCCAGGTAGGACACAGTGCCCTTCACTCCCGCCTGCTGAATTGTGGGCCATAATTACACCTTTCTCACACTATCAAACACCTGTCTTGCGCTCTGCTGCTGGCCTGGTGTGCAGTGTCTCGGCTATTCTCCAGGGCTCTTTGACTTTATGCTTTGTGCTCAGCTCAGGTTTCTGCCTATATGGTGATATTTGTGTAATTTACCACTATGTAGAGGTTATCAAAGTTGGACAAAGTAATGGAAACCCTTCAGTAAATGAGGGATACAATGTATATTGAAAGCAGGTGCTGCAATACATGCCATCATGCTTAGGGTCATGTATACAAATGCTCAGTTGCACATTATTTTGTCTACCATGGCTAGAAGAAGATATCTCGGTGACTTTGAAAGAGAGGTCTCAAAGGGGCATAGGGAGTTTAAAGTGTGTGTGTGTCTCATTCACCAGATCTCAACACAATTGAGCACTTCTGGGATATTCTGGAGAGGTGCCTGAGACAGTGTTTTCCACCACCATCCACATAACATCAAATTATCTTCTCTGCCGAACTTCTTAATGTGTGTGTTCTCTCGGTTCTGTTGACGTGATCCCACACAATTAGAGATAATAAAGATATGTCGCCATGGTGATGTCATGACTTGTGTGGTCCACTCTGTGGTTAACCACCCATCTATCAAACATCTAAGGTTATCAAACATCCACTGTCTCTGGACAGTCTCAGCTGACATGAGTGGTTTCTCAGATATTTTTATTAAAAAGTATCCCTCCAACAAAGAGTAGCCAGACAGAGAAACGTGCAGAAGCAGGATCATGGAAGTGAACCTGACACTCAGCTTGGTGTTTTCCCCTCTCATCGTGTCATGACTTGGCAGCTCTGTCGTCATGGTGACTTATCCATCCTGCATAAACATTGTTTTCTCTTTCTCTCTCTTTCTCTCTCTTTTTCTCTCTTTTTTTCTTTCTCTCTCGCTCTTTCTTTCTCGCTCTCGCTCTTTCTTTCTCGCTCTCGCTCTTTGTCTCTCGCTCTTTCTTTCTCTCGCTCTTTCTTTCTCTCGCTCTCTTTCTCTCGCTCTCTCTTTCTCTCGCTCTCTCTTTTTCTCTCTCTCTCTCTCTCTCTCATACACACACACAGAGAGGAAACCCACTCTAAAAGGCTGAATAACACTCTCTGCAAACTGTCTGGCTGGACTGAATTGTGAAGTGGGTGTTGCAATGACATCAAAGTTCCTGTGTGAGAGAGAGACATAGTAGGAGGTAGACGAGAGGGCTGTTCTATAGCCTGTCCTCCCACACTTACACCATGTTGGTCTTGAGATCCCACTGTGTTATCTAATGTCCTTGTGAATGGGAAACAGCCCCTGTGAGGTAAGGCCTCTAGGAATAGGGAGGCTGACTATTCAACAACACCGCTCCAGAGGTCTCTCAGAGTTCCCTTTAATGACTTTAGACTGTTTCACACACAGCCTCCAATCTGCAGTATGTGGTGTGTGTGTGGAGCAGTAGTCTGAATTACATCAACATACGTCCTACTGCGTTCAGTTTTCAAACCAGATATTTACTGTATGTCCAAAGACACACATGGTGATGTACAAGGTTGCTTATGGAAATTGTTGAAGTAAACTGTCAAACGTACACTGTGTTATCTCATACACTGTGTTCTGCTTTGTAACCTTACAGCTAACTTTCATAAAAGTACAGCTACGGATTATTTTAGCTACAGTAGACGGAGGGCTGAAAAATCCCCCTTTCTCACTTTTCATGACTCTTCATGAAAATAACTGTCAGTAGCCGTGCTCCTAATGGTGGTCAAAGGCAAACACACAGTCATTTACTGTCCATCCAACAGGCCTGGGCACTGGGGACTGGGGACCTGAGGAACATTTCAAGATTGGAATGTCATTTCTCTGCCGTAGTTTAACAGTTTTTTTTGTGTACTTTGTCAGGCAGGCAACATACATGGGCAGAAGTGTTTAAGGCCTGCCACATAGACTGAGTATTGTTGTACCAATCCAGTAAACCATATGAAAACAGAGAGGAATATAAGCAGTGAGGCTCTACAAATGTTTTATCAGACTGAAAGTTTACAGCTCTTGCTCTGCACATTAGCTCACAGGATTCATATTGAGCTCAATAGGAGTGTGACTCCTATTCATCATCAGTGTTGGGTGTGGGCTGTATCTAACCATCTCTGGGCCCTGGTGACTTGGAACACTGTCAGACACACCTTGTTCTCCCCACTGCTCTTGGCAGACTGTGTGTTGACTGTGGGTGGGGGAGCATTTTTACAATTAGTTCTGACTCATTGCAAAGATTTGACCACTGCTGATTTGGATGGTGATAAGGTACACATTCGATTCCTTTCCAAACGTTCCAAAATAACCTTGTTGATTTTTTATTTTTTTTGTGTGTGGAAGTGTGATAGTGTTTTCAAAAAAATAAGTGAGATGTTCCCTTCCAAAGTAAAGATGAGATGTTTGTGAGAAGTTGCAGTGATTTGGTGTAATTTGTATTATATTGTGTTAAAAAGATCACAGCCAGTCCAAGGAAGATTGTGCAATCTGTGAGCTGTGGTGTATCCTGTCATTTGTTGTGTTTGGTGTTCTCACACACACACACTTTGGTCTGAGTCCAGCGTGACACACTCACTCACACACTCCCTGTTCCAAGGGAGATGTTGTTGAAAGGACGTCATGTTAGCAACAGGCAAGGACAACTCCTTGCTGATCTGTCAAAGTATTCAGTTCACACACTTTGACTCTCACAATGGAAGAACAAGAAATGCCACTGACCTTTGTCACCAAAAGTTTAGGTAGTAGGGAGAGAACTCAATTATGAGTTGTTGGCTATACAGGAGTATTATTAAGGACGTAATAGTTGAATGAACAAGCCCTGTACCTTTGGGAAGCCTCCAGTTCCCTCTCCTCTACCACTCTTCTTCAGCATATCATTTCCCCATGATGTTGTTTAACCTGTTTGAATTAGTACTGTATTAAACTGTGTATCCCCAGCCGGTGGATTAGAGGGTATGGGAATGTAATGCTGTAATGCTGTAATGCAGCTGTTCTAAGCCATTAAACAATCCACTGAGTCAACCCCCTTTCCTGTCATTACTGTCTGTCACAGTAAGGCCTTTGATGTTGTGTGAGAGGACTCAAACCTGTATTGGAGGCCTGCTATCGGTTCCACAGGCTCAGCTCCTTAAGGGTGCCAGTGTTTAAGGTTACCTGGTAGAGGACTCAAACGTGTGTGTGTGTGGCATTGGCCAACCAAGGCGTGTGCACTGGTCAGTCAGACATGAGTGAACCTAAACAACCGCTAACTATCTGGCTGCTATTTCCAGTTGGGCATTTCCATGGTAACGGAATTACGCTTAGACTCCGTTTTTTTATTTTCACTTTAAAATGTATGCCAAACAAAAACAATTGATTTCAAAGTTTAATAAACAACCAGGACTACTTTGAACAATTTCCACAGAAACATTTACAAAAACTAATTTAGTGGAAGACCTGTGCAGATGCCAACTTTGGTGATGGAATTAGAGTAAAATCTCCCTCAGGGTTTTTATGCAACCACATTTTCCAAAAACTCTTAAATATCAGCTCCGAATTAAGGTTCAGAGATGAATGCAGAAAGAAATGGGTGTCAGCTATGACATGACACATTGAGTTTGGTTATTAAACTACAGTAAGTTAAGTAGATTTCCACCCAGTAACGGAATGACATCATGGGTCCCTGATCTGTACTACACAGAAATACATAATACAAATGTTGTTCTTTGACATCACAGAGCAGCAGAGTACAGTATAATAACGCACAGAACATTACAACAGAGGACAATATACTGTATTAAACTCTTTTCTTTACCGTATTGTAGTGTACTGTACTACTATGTTGTATTGAACAATACTGTGTTCTACTCACTGTACTCAGTACTTTACTATATTGTACTGTGCTCTACTCACTGTACTGTACTCAGTACTTTACTATATTGTACTGTGCTCTACTCACTGTACTGTACTCAGTACTTTACTATATTGTACTGTGCTCTACTCACTGTACTGTACTCAGTACTTTACTATATTGTACTGTGCTCTACTCACTGTACTGTACTCAGTACTTTACTATATTGTACTGTGCTCTACTCACTGTACTGTACTCAGTACTTTACTATATTGTACTGTGCTCTACTCACTGTACTGTACTCAGTACTTAACTATATTGTACTGTGCTCTGCTCACTGTACTGTACTCAGTACTTTACTATATTGTACTGTGCTCTGCTCACTGTACTGTACTCAGTACTTTACTATATTGTACTGTGCTCTACTCACTGTACTCAGTACTTTACTATATTGTCAAACTAAATGGAAGTGTTGATATTTGTTGTCATGGGTCTTTACCTCACATTATTGTGTTTTCATGTATTTCTTGATTAAAAAAAAAAATCCAGAAATCAGACTTTACTTATGCCAACTATTTAAGATGAAAAATGTTTGGGAAATGTATCTGACTTCATTTCCCAAAAATATAGGCGCTTAGCTTTCATTTGACATCCAATTTGATATACTCTTGTGAACTTCGCATTTTGGTGCTCATGGGTTCTTTTACATGGAAATGCCCAGTTATCCCAATGTCTGAGTCACTGAGAGCTTAAAGTGTCATTGCTACTTATCACACACACACACACACACACGTCTCTAGCTGTGCTTACTCACGGTTACACACCAGATTCCCACGGTGGGATGTATCCTGGAGATAAGATTGAACCCATCTATAAATGAAGCTAACACTCGAAGGCCAGTCCTCATTCCTTGTTTAGTTAGTTAATCCCCCACTCCTGATGAGTGGAATAATATGTCTTTCTTCACTGTACTGAATGTGTATATGGATGGGTGTAGGGTGGAAGAGAGGCTAGAGAGAATGGGGGCTTGCTCAATAGACATTCAGAAAGAGATGGATGTCATACAGACATATGCATGAGCCTCTCTGTCCCCTACTTTCCCAGGGGATACCCTAGCCCCCTACTTTCCCAGGGGATTCCCTAGCCCCCTACTTTCCCAGGGGATTCCCTAGCTCCCTACTTTCCCAGGGGATGCCCTAGCCCCCTACTTTCCCAGGGGATGCCCTAGCCCCCTACTTTCCCAGGGGATGCCCTAGCCCCCTACTTTCCCAGGGGATGCCCTAGCTCGCTGGCATCCAGATATGTGGGTGGCAGGTTGATGAGGGTGCTGTTTAAATCAGCTTTGAAACTGAAGAGATGTTCGTCTTTAAACAACTGCCTACTGCTCTCTTAAACACGGTCTATGCGTGTCGGGTAATTTCAGGTCTGGCACGATGAGACATGACTCTTATACAACCATGCAACCAGTGTGTGTGTGTGTTTTATTGTGTGACTCATACGAACATATTTATCCTTCAAACCAATTGTCCGTAATCCAGATTTCCTCTAGAAAGTGTTTCCAATGGAACTACAATCCCTCTGTAAACCCAGTGATGTTGAGCACAACAAAACATTGTTTTCTAGTGATCCTAGATAAAGCGATTTGGACTCTCAAATGGAAACGCAGCCTCTTGTCTTTGTTGCGCGACACAATAGTACTATACAAATACTATGCAAATAGAACTGAATGGAAATGAGTTGAATTTCCCCGATCCTACCTACTGTCCCGCAGTGCATTGTGTTATACAGTACAAGGGGTGTTTCAGGCAGCTGTTGAAAGCAGCTGTGTGTCTCGCTAAACATAGGCTGATCTAGAGTCAGTGCGAGACGTGTGTCGGGGCCCTGCCCCCCTGAGACACTACTCTGGGACTGATCTAGAGTCAGTGCGAGACGTGTGTCAGGGCCCTGCCCCCCTGAGACACTACTCTGGGACTGATCTAGAGTCAGTGTGAGACGTGTGTCAGAGCCCTGCCCCCCTGAGACACTACTCTGGGACTGATCTAGAGTCAGTGTGAGACGTGTGTCAGGGCTCGGCCCTCCTGTCTAAGCTTGACAGAGCATGACATCACTATCCATATGATTTAGTCAACACGTACAGTGCCTTCAGAAAGTAATCATACCTATTGACTAACACATTTTGTTGTGTTAGTCTGAATACAAAATAGGTGAAATTGGGGTGGGGGGGTCAATACTTTGTAGAAGCACCTTCAGCAGCGATTAGTCTTTTGGGGTAAGTCTTTCCACACTTGGATTGTTGAACATTGCCCATTTATTATTTTTAAAATTCTTCAAGCTCTGTCAAATTGGTTGTTGATCATTGCTAGACAACCACTTTCAGGCCTTGCCATAGATTTTCAAGTAGAAAACTTTTAACTCTTAACTCAACTACTCAGGAACATTCACTGTCTTCTTGGTAGGCAACTCGAGTGTAGATTTTGCCTTGTGTTTTAGGTTATTGTCTTGCTGAAAGGTGAATTCATCTTCCAGTGTTTGTTGGAAAACTGACTGAACCAGGTTTTCCTCTAGGATTTTGCCTGTGCTTGGCTCCATTCAGTTTATTTTTTGTCCTAAAAAAACTCTCCAGTCCTTAACAATTACAAGAATACCCATAACATGATGTAGCTACCACTATGATGTAGCTACCACTATGCTACCAACATGATGTAGCTACTACTATGCCACTATGGAAATATGGAGTGTGGTACTCAGTAATGTATTTGCCCCAAACATAACACTTCTTATTTAGGACAGAAAATTAATTGCTTTGCCACATTTTTTTGCATTATTACTTTAGCGCCTTGTTGCTAACAGGATGCATGTTTTGGAATATTTGTATTCTGTACAGGCTTCCTTCTTTTCACTCTTTCAATTAGGTTAATATTGTGGAGTAACTAAAATGTTGTTGATCCATCCTCAGTTTTCTCTTATCACAGCCATTAAACTCTAACTGTTTTAGTCACCGTTGGCCTCCTGGTGAAGTCCCTGAGCGGTTTCTTTCCTCTCTGCATGCTGAGTTAGGAAGGACGCCTGTATCTTTGTAGTGACTGGGTGTATTGATGCACCATCCAAAGTGTAATTAAAACTTTACCATGCTCAAAGGGATATTCAATGTCACATTTTTATCTTACCCATCTACCAATAGGTGCCTTTTGTGAGGCATTAGATTCAACCACAAAGACCAGGGAGGTTTTCCATGTTTGAAATTCACTGCTCAACGGAGGGATCTTACAATTATCTGTATGTTTGGGGTACAGAGATGAGGTAGTCATTCAAAAATCATGTTAAACACTATTATTGCACAGTGACTTGTTAAGCACATATTTACTCCTTATTAAGGCTTGCCATAACCATAACAAAGGGGTTGAAAACTTATTGACTCAAGTCATTTCAGCCTTTAATTTTTATGAATTTGTAAAACTATCGAAAAACACAATTCCACATTGACATTATGCAGTATTATGTGTAGGCCAGTTACAAAAAAAATCTCATTTGTATTAATTTTACATTTAGGCTGTAACGCAATGCAAAATGTGGAAAAAGTCAAGGGCTCTGAATACTTTCTGAAGGCCCAGTACATAGACACATGCTTGTACACACACACACACACACACACACACACACACGGCCTCCATCCATTTCTCTTGTGGGAATGGAAACACTGTATAATGCCATAAAGCAGACTGTGCATTTCCACTGTGCTGCTGAGCAATACCATGGTAACAGAATTCCGCTTAGACTCACATGTTTCACTTTAAAATGTTTGCCAATCAAAAGCCATTGATTTCAAAGTTGAAAAACCATACAACTCTATACACAATGACTACTTTTAACAATTTACGCAAACACATTTACTGGAAGAATTATACAGATGCAAAGTTGGTTACAGAATTCTTGTAAAATCAGGGTTTTATGCGAACATGACCAGCATAGCATGAACGATTATACACAGATCACAGAAAATAGCACCACGAAAGAGAAATGCTAACAAATGGCCACTGCTAATAGGCATGCTAAATACCAATGCATTCTGAATGACAGACGCTAATGATAGCGGGAGCATGAGCTAGTTAACAAGCTCAACATAAATGGTCATTACAAACAACAATGGGGCTCCGAAAACAACAAGACATCTTATGGAACTTACTTTTAGACTCACTATAAAACATCAGAACAGCGAATGTATTGGGACCACAGGAGCAAAAGTGTTTATTAGGAGGGAAAACATGAAATGCTGTCAGGATGGTGAAAGCACGTTTTCTGACTGAAAGTATCTTTCTGACATCTGCCCTACTCGTGCTGGGGTCCTACACTGAACTTCCCAGGAATACTGATTGCTGATAGGCTAACATAATACTGACTGGCATGACCTTGACCAATAAGAACTAAAGGAAAGTTGGGGTCTTATAAATAGGAGGCTGAGGTGAAGTCTTTTTTTCTATTGGCTTTCATTTGACACCCAATTTGCTCCTATGAACTTCGCATATTGGTACTCATGGCTCCTTTTAAATGGAAATGCCCTGCTGCTGCATGGGCTGAGGCTCAGTGTAGAAATGATGCTCGTACAGTCAAGCCTCAGCCAGACCTCTCTATCTCCTGGAGATATTTCTGCTGCTCTGACTCAAAGCAACAGGATTCCAGTTCAGATATGACCTGAAAAGTTGCTCACCGCTGCTGACTCAAATCCTTCTTTTTGTTAGCCAGTTGCTGTATGAGGCAGCATACACCTCCCTTTAGTGTTTTGTGTCAGTGAACTGGCCCACATTGGCTCATCACGTGTCAAACAATGTTACGTAGAGTGAAGACTTTGAATGGAGTGTTGTGAGGGGTTCTAGCTGAGACGAGGTGTGCTGAAACCTGGAAGGTCTCCTTCTTGTATTCCGGAGTGTTTACTTGACTGGAGTGTTCTTTGTGCTTGTGCCAAACCAGAGCTAGCCCCATTTGACAGCATTTAATCTCTCCACAATGTTTGACGGATAATACCTATGATGTTCAATAATTATAGTGTTATGAAATCATCAGGCACACCCCTCTACTTCACCCTCTCCCTCCCTCTCTATCTCCCTCTTCGCTTTTCTCAGCTCAGAGCAGTCGGGCAGTGTTTAGTAGCGTCAGAGCTGAGTATGATAACGTGCTAAGTGATTTAGCACTGTAGTGGTAACAAAACAGACAGTGATACCATAACAAATTGAGGGCTGGCTAGCTAGCTGGCTAGCTAGCTGTGTGTTTCTGTGGGAGCCTTGGCTTTACACTGGGACACTAAGTTTGTCTTTTCTGTCTTATTTGTTCTTAGGGGGGCTTGAGCGCCATTGTCATGGCAGCCCTACTGGAAGGGCCAAAGTTGTTGTTTGTTTAGTTGAGTGAGTGCGTAGAAGGGAATAGATGAGAGCGTGATTGATTTAGTGTATAAAATGGAAGGAGGCCTGTGTGAGTGTGTGCGTGCAGGACATCCTGGACAAAATGTCAGAGCGGTCCCAGAGAAGTGCTACTTTAGAGGGGCCTGTCTGGCCATCAGTCACTCCCCTGCCCCCTACGCTGTCCCATCAGCTGTTGAGAGGGTGACCAGTACCCCCCTCTGAACACACCGTACCCTCTCCCTGCAACCCACATAGGGAAGAGGCTATCTGTAAAAAGCAGCATGCAACCCCTGTATGCACTTTGACCCCTCTCAACCTATGGCTGTAGTGCTTGTTTGAATTCCCAGAGCTCCTTAGCAGTAAGCATCCCCCAGAGTGTTGTCTAGCCCCCCCCCCCCCCCCTGAACACACATATGTGCCCCAAATGGTACACTCCTATCATCATCAGCGCCTGGAGTATAGAGCTGTTCCTCTGAGAAGTTTGGCTGCAGTGCTGTACAAACAGGCAACATGCTCTATTGATGTACATTGTGAACAGAACTCAGCAATCTCACTCTAGGCCCAGTCTGGGCTGTAGACTGTCAATTCACAACGTCAATAGGCTTTTCACTCACGTTTTGGGGTGATCTGTGATTAGTGTTCCTGTAGTGTTGATTCCATATAAACATGGCAGCATCCCAAATGGTACCCTGTAGTAGTGCACTACTTTACATACTAATCCTATGGGCCCTGGTCAAAGGTAGTGCACTACATAGGAAATAGGATGTAATTTGGGATGCTACCCATGCCATGAGGGAGCTGGTCTGGTCCTCCTGTCATCACCTCCTGTTAACTGATACATACACCAGGGGAGGTGTAGACTGCATCCCCTTAACATGGACAACCCTGGATGGTGGCTAGGAAACACATTTCTATTGGTCTGCATTTTTCTCTTCCCATGCAGACTGGAATATTCTGCTGCATGCCCTCAAAATAATGATTTCTTAATAATATTATACACGTGCACACACACACTGTATGCGTGGCCGTTAGGATTAGACTACAGCAGCGTGAGGACTGTGGTAACCAAGTAATGAGTGTTCAGTGCGATTAGAAGAGAAAGTTATTTTGGGATTAGTAACCACTACCTGTAGCAGGAGATTTACTGTTGTCCTCTCAACAATACACTCCATTCAGAGCACCCAGTCCATGACACTACAATGTTTAACGAGAGCTCAACTCTTCCTGATAGTCTTGGTTTCAATTGAGAGTTCTATTTTGTGCCAGGTTTATATAACCTGACAGGTAAAGAAAATGGGGTGTTTTTGATGAGGGACCCCTCTCCTTTCCTCCTTTCCTCCTTCTCTCCTTTCCCTCACCCTTCTTCCTTTCCACTCCTCTTCTTCTCCTCCTTTCCTCCTCTCCTTCCTCCTCTTCTCCTCTCATTTCCTCCTCTCCTTCCTCCTCTATTTTCCTTCTCCTTTCCTCCTCTCCTTCTCTTCTCCTCTCCTTTCCTCCTCTCATTCCTCCTCTATTTTCCTTCTTCTCCTTTCCTTTACTTCCTCTCCTTTTCTCCTCTCCTCTCCTTTACTCCTTCGCTCCATCTCCTTTCCTCTCCTTTACTCCTTCTTCTTTCCTCCTATCCTCTCATTTCGTCCTTCTCCTCTCCTTTCCTCCTTGGCAGAGATATATGTTTATTTGGATCATCATGTTTTCAGGCTCTCTGGCTCTAGGTTCTGCTGAGAGCAGACATTTCCAGTCCTCCCTCGACATTCCATCTGCTCTCCCTAAGCCATCCTTTCTTTGAAACTTTTCTCTATCCCCTTCCCGTATCTCTTTCTTCTTGGCCATGGGCATTTTCATCAAAAAGAACCAATGAGCGCCAACATGTGAAGTTCGTAAGAGCATATCAAATGAAAGCTAAGAGTATACATTTATTTATTTCATATATATATATATATATATATATATATATATATATATATATATATATATATATATATACACACTGCATTATCAAAAGTATGTGGACACCTGCTGGTCGAGTATCTCATTCCAAAATCATGGGCATTAATGTGGAGTTGGTCCCCCTTTGCTGCTGTAACAGCCTCCACTCTTCTGGGAAGGCTTTCCACTTGATGTTGGAACATTGCTGCAGGGACTTTATTGAGAGAGAGTAAGCCCCTTTGCTTCGCCTCTTCCTCTCTGCTAAAAAATGTCACCAGAGAAAGCATCCTAGCGAGCGAAACAGTGCCCCACTATATGTAGCCCATGTATCTGATGCTGTCTGGCTAGACATGGTATGACATGCCATACAGCATCAGATACATGGTCTTCACATAGTGAGACAGAGGGACGCTGTTTGGCTCTGGGCGTCTCAGTCAAATAAATGATCAATATTTCAATATTTTATTTGGACAGGCAAGGAGGTACGGTAGGGCGGGCCAGGCCCCCGATAGGTCCTCCCATAACGCTGGACCTGAGTCCTTGTGCATAGTTGTATCGTTTGTTTAAACTTTGAAATCATTGAAAGTGAAAAAACTGAGTCAAAGCTTGTCACGTTACCGTGGAATTGCCCGCTTGTCTTTTTGAAGCACTCTGCCTCTTGCCCTTTTTGTCTGTTGATTGTCTTTTCTCCTCCATTGCCTCTCTGTCCTGCTTCTCCATCCCATTTTTATTTCTACAATTCCTTTCCCTTCTGCACAAATACTGTATCTCTATTGGCCTGTAATGGCTACTCGGGGGAGTCCTCCCTGAGGGGGAGAGCACAGGCTCACCCCTCTGTTCTTCCTGTATGAACTCCCAACCAATGGGAAAGATGCAGGAAATGCTCCATTTCAACTTTAGAGGTCTATTTCCATACAAAGTCAAATGGGAACTTGTCTTGTCACATATTATCCCAATAATACCAGTGATTAAATACGACACTAGGTATTGCGCAGAGTGGACACAGGCTTCAATGTGTGTTTTGAGTGGATGTGGCTTGTGTGCAGTAGTCTAGTCTGTCTCCCAGAGTGTTTGGCCATAAACTGTGATGATTAAGACTTGGCACAGTGTTGTTACAGGGCCAAGGGTACTGTGCCAGGCAGTAACATGTCCACAGTGCAGGTCTGTGCCAGGCAGTAACATGTCCACAGGGCAGGGCAGGTCTGTGCCAGGCAGTAACATGTCCACAGGGCAGGGCAGGGCAGGTCTGTGCCAGGCAGTAACATGTCCACAGTGCAGGTCTGTGCCAGGCAGTAACCTGTCCACAGGGCAGGGCAGGTCTGTATCAGGCAGTAACATGTCCACAGGGCAGGGCAGGTCTGTATCAGGCAGTAACATGTCCACAGGGCAGGGCAGGTCTGTATCAGGCAGTAACATGTCCACAGTGCAGGTCTGTGCCAGGCAGAAGAGAGAGGTGTCAAAGGGGCATAGGGAGTGTAAAGTGTGTGTGTGTTTCTCAGCCACCAGATCTCAACACAATTGAACACTTATGGGAGATTCTGGAGAGGTGCCTGTGATAGCATTTTCAACCTCCATCAACAAAACACCAAATTATGGAATTTCTCGTGGAAGAATGGTGTCTCATCCCTCCAATAGAGTTCTAGACACTTGTAGAATATATGCCAGGCTAACCATGTGTATGTGACAAATAAAAGTGTATTTGATTGAAGCTGTTCCGGCTCGTGGTGGCCCAACGCCCTATTAAGACGCTTTCTGTTGGTGTTTCCTTTATTCCGCCAGTTACATGTACATTACTAACAGGGAGATATTCTCAGACATCACTGGACATGGCACATCACCTACCTTTTGATTATTATGTTCCCAATAACTACAGTGACCTCCCTGGTCTTCCATCTCCACTCTGTAGTGGTTAGATGGCATGCTACATGCTAACCAGTAGCTGAGAGGATATTGCATTGTGTTGGCCTGAGGCAGTTTGGCTTGCTCCGCTCCTGATTACATTGTATGAGCTCCTCTAGCCCCTGTCCGTCCCTGTGTCTGTCCCCCTATATGTACCTCTTCATTCATCCCCCCCACTGACTATCTGTCATTATGTGGACGGCTGCGAGGGGATGTCTGACTGTCTGTAGTGTACCTGACTAACTGTACTCACTATGGGCTCTCTACCTCTTCCATCTGTCTCTCTAAGATCAGGTCAAGTCCCCCATTGGGTTTTAAATGAGCGCAGAGAGCTTTTCATATGAACACCAGTCTAAATTCCCTGTCCTGACGTTCACCTATCAGCGCTTTCCGAAGCGAAAGGCCTTTTTGTTGTGATGGTCTTTGGTCAGTGTGGGAATCCTATTGGACAAGGGCTTGGCTGTTATGTTGTTATGACAGGAAACACCTTGGGAAAAATCGCATATCCGCACGGACACATACCTTTCTACACCTCCCAGAATGCATTGCTTAAGTCTTCAAAACGTATTTAGTCTGCGCCACACACACAGGAATGGGTTTGTCTAGAACATTCCACCACATCAGGTACAGTTAGTCAGGATGTTTATTCTGATGCCCCATCACCTCAGACTGCGGAGACACAGAAGCACCCCGTAGCTACCACCAGCACTGTATAATGGAATGCGTTGAGCGACAGGGTCACTGTGCTGGAGCAGCACATACTGTACGTGAAGGGGGGGAAAGTGTATTTCACAGGCAGCAGCACAAAGTCTGGTCTGGCTGTTTTGTCCATGTTTGGATAGAGGAAATGAATGCTGCGCTGAGCGACGTCTGTGTTCCTCATTCAACTCCAGTCGGTCTCCATTCCAACACCGCGTCAGACACACAGACTGACTGACTTGCTAATGGCTATAAATAGCAGTCTGAGCCCAGGTCACAACTCTAAAAGAGACAAGAGACTGGAGGGAGATTAGGAGTGGGGGGTAATAGGAGGAATGATGAAAAACTGGAAAAAAGAAGAAGAGAAAAACACATTAGGAGGGCCCAGCACAACCTCTGATTCTCTCTCCATAGTTATCACCATAGAGATGTAGTTTGAAACAGGAGGGAGTGATTTTCTGTCATACCCAGAGCACAGATATGCCATCAAAACAAGACGGTTCCCCTAGACATCCCATGGAGAGTTCTAATGTAAGCTGTATATTTTAGCATGAAACCTCCGGATACATCCCATCTGGCCCCCACTATAGGTGTATCTACAGGAAGTTATATCGTGTTAGGAGAGTGGGCTCCACAAATCTCTCAACCCTCCACTGAACTCAATGCAGGGGTTGTTGACACCTATAAATCTCACTATTGTTTGTAGGAGAGGTATAGAGCTGGAAAGAGGAAGAGATGAAACATATTGCCGTTGTGTGTAGGGGTGGTAGAAAGGTGTGAAAAGGGGTAATGAAAAGAAGAAAAGAACGTTGTACAATATCAATATTTTTCAGGACATTGAGTTGCTGTTCTCATCATTCAAGTTAAAGGTATAAACGTGAACTTTGGAAACCTTACAAAACCGTACAGAAACCTTATGGAATGGCCTGACCAGTTGAAGACCATAACGCAGGGCATATTGTGATCCAAGTCTGGCTCTTAGAGCTCTAAACAGTGTGGTGTGTTTGAGTATTTCCACAGACGCGCGCACACACACACACACATTAAAATGGGTGAGATGGACTAGGGAATGGTAAATGCCTGAATAATTCAGATCAGAGACCTTTCCTCTGTACTGCACCATCTGCATATGCCATGTTCATCTTTGAAATGGTCGAGCGTGTTGGAGATACGACAGTCTCTACTGCCGTTGTTACTGGCTCTCTCTCTCCCGCTGTGTGTCGGTTCACGTGTGTGCAAGACTATGTGCATGCTCAGTTATCTCCCTGTTTGTTTATGACTGTGCTGAGGTTAGCTTTGTTGGCTCCAGTAATGATGTACAGATTTCATTCTCATTGTTAATTGCTTCCACAAAAATACTTGTACATTTTCCCAGCTATGACATCATGTTGTTTTCTCTCCTCTCTTCCTTTCCTTCCCTTTATCCTTCTCTTTTGTTCTCCCCATCCTCACTTTCTCTCCCCCTCCCACTCCTTCCTCCTCCTCCCCCCACATCCCCATTTTCTTTGACCCCTCTATTCTCTCTATCCTTCCCTCTCTCTGTCTGAGCTCATACATGGCTGGGGTAGAGGTTGGCTGCTTCAGTACTGGGCTTGGTCTGTTATTCCCATCAGCCTGTGCATGCAGGAAACCCACATGTGTGAAGAGTGGGATGGGAGGAGGGAGGGAAGGAGGGAGCTGGCTTGCTCTGGATCCTATTAGCTATCCCAGCAGCAGTGGCGGTCAGTGCCGTTTATGATGAGGGAGACCGGTTCTTTTTCCTGAGCATGGCCTTATCTCTATTACAGCATATTGGATGACTGTCATTCATATTCCATTCACCCAGTTCAATGTAACATCGATAGGTTTAGGCTACTACATGATACATGAAATTGAATGAAATTTGAGATGATAGACAGTGACACATTCAACACTGCATTGCACACTCTTGCATGTATCTAGCTGATCTAGGGTGTAATCATTAGTCCAACAGTTGCAAACAGTTTCTATTGGACAAATTCAGGTATTTTTTTTATCCCTGTTTTATTTGCTTTCGTTTTAGGAAACGTTTTTCAACAGAATCGGTGGAATGAATACACTCCTGATCGTGCAAAAACACTTTCATAGCAGCCACGTTGTATTCGTTGTAGCCTCTATGCACTCCTCTCACCTTTTCCCTTCGTTTGTGGGCTTCAAATGAACAACATTTCGGCTGTATGTGACCAGGCGAAAAAAACTTTCAAGCCAAACTGCTACACACAGCCTACATCGTTGTCCCCATATTAGCCAAAGTAACGTCCTAGTCAACATAACTAATGCGTTATTGCCCTGGTGGCAATAAATGAATAAAACCAAAAGCTTACCTTGGCTTGGAAGAGTTCCAGTGTTGTGTTGGATAGTCATAGCCAGCTAGTTAACATAACATAGCATCCCTCTGTTTGAGCTGGGTGTTTGAGTGACTAAACTAGCCAGCTGCATTTGAGTAAGTGATGCTGAAAGTGGAAGAATGACTCTCTTGCTTCTCCTTCATTTTTTTATAAATTAATTTCTTAACCTGTTCAACTATTGTCTTTCTCTCTGAACTACTCACCACAGTTTATGCACTACAGTGCTAGCTAGCTGTAGCTTATGCTTTCAGTTCTAGATTCATTCTCTGATCCTTTTGATTGGGTGAACAACATGTCAGTTCATGCTGCAAGAGCTCTGGTAGGTTGGAGGATGTCCTCCAGAAGTTGTCATAATTAGTGTGTAAGTCTATGGAAGGGGGTGAGAACCAAGAGCCTCCTAGGATTTGTATTGAAGTCAATGCACCCAGAGGAGGACTGAAGCTAGCTGTGGACCTTTATTGCAAAACAGTGTGCTTTAATAAATTATTTGGTGACGTGAATATATTTAGTATAGTATCTAAAAATGACATTTTTATGACATTCACTGAGGAGGATGGTCCTCTCCGTTCTCATCTGAGGAGCCTCCACTGCCCAGCAGACACTATTACACTCTGAGCTACTTCTCCCCTGTCCCAGTAAAATATTGTTGTTTAGCTGTGTAGCATAGGTTAGCATGTAATTCAAATCTAATTTTATTGGTCACATGTTATTGTGGCTGTAGCAAAATGCTTGTGTTCCTGGCTCCAACAGTGCAGTAATATCTAACAGTGCAGTGCAGTAATATCTAACAGTGCAGTGCAGTAATATCTAACAGTGCAGTGCAGTAGTATCTAACAGTGCAGTAGTATCTAACAGTGCAGTAGTATCTAACAGTGCAGTAGTATCTAACAGTGCAGTAGTATCTAACAGTGCAGTAGTATCTAACAGTGCAGTAGTATCTAACAGTGCAGTAGTATCTAACAGTGCAGTAGTATCTAAAAACAATTCACAACAATACACACATCTAAAAGTAAAGGAATGGAATGAAGAAATATATAAATATTAGATTGAGCAATGTTGTAGAGGCTATTAATAAAATATGGTAGAATAGAATACATTATATACATATCAGATGAGTAAAGCAGTATGTAAACATTATTTAAACATTGTTAAAGTGGCCAGTGATCCCAAGTCTATGTATATAGGGCAGCAGCCTCTAAGATGTAGGGTTGCGGCTGTTTAACAGTCTGATGGCCTTGAGATAAAGCTGGGACCGAGAGACTGAAAAACAGCTTCTGATGCACCTGTACTGACCTCGCCTTCTGGATGATAGCGGGGTGAACAGTCCATGCCTCGGGTGGTCGATGATCTTTTTGGCCTTCCTGTGACATCGGGTGCTGTAGTTTGCCCCCAGTGATACGTTGGGCAGACCGCACCACCCTCTGGAGAGCCCTACGGTTGCGGGCGGTGCAGGGCGGTGCAGTTGCAGTACTGTCTATCTATGTAATGCAGGTTTAGTCATGTAGTGTATTGGCCCAGCGTCGTCCGGGTTTGGCCAGTGTAGGTCATCATTGTAAATAAGAATTTGCTCTTAATTGGCTTGCCTAGTTAAATAAAGGTTAAATAAAACATTTAAATACATTTGGGTAGCATCATAGCCAACCCATATCAATGAAAAGTATGATTATTCCACTTTTTAAATTATTTTTTTTACCCCTTTTTCTCTCTAATTTCATGGTAGTTAGTCTTGTTCCATTGCTGCAACTCCCGTACGAGAGCCGTGCATCCTCCAAAACACAGCCCAGCCGAGTCGCTCTGCTTCTTGACACAATGCCCACTTAACCCGGAAGCCAGCTGAACCAATGTGTCGGAGGAAACACCGTACAACTGGCGACCGTGTCAGCGTGCACTGCGCCCGGGCCACCACAGGAGACGCTAGTGCGCGATGGGACAAGAACATTCTTACCGGCCAAACCCTCCCCTAACCCGGACGACGCTTGGCCAATTGTGCGCCACCCCATCAGTCTCCCGGTCGCGACAGAACCTGGACTCGAACCAGGATCTCTAGTGGCACAGATAGCACTGCGATGCAGTGCCTTAGACCACTGCACCACTCAGGGGGCCCATTCCACATGGTTTATATCTTTAAATCTGTTTATTCAGTCGTGGCCTTTTGATCTGGGCAGCATGTCTGTGGACAGAATTTGCGTCTATATGTCAGAGCCTGACTCCATCCCACAGATCTTAACAAAGCTGTGGACCCTCACAGCCAGTCAACTCTCAGTGGGTTGAGAATGTAATCCTAACTCCTTCAGTGCATTTATGACCTTTTGAACTGGCCCCTGTTTGACGGTGACCTCTGACCTTTTGGAATGCCTGTAGTAATAATCAGAGGAGAAACCAGGGGCAAGTTTTCCACCAATGTTATTCACATGAAACTCAAGAGGGAAACAGACAAGACGGACGGCGGGACAGACGGACCAAACTTTATTGGTCACGTACACAGACACAAGGTTGAGTCAGACAGACACAGTGGATGGGCGCTTGCTTTCATGGTGGTTGTTCTTGTTAGAGATGAGCTGAATCTAAGCCCCCCCCCACCGCAACCTACTACCCTGAGAAAGCTGTGCAAGTCTGCCTCGTGACACGCCGAGCCAGCGCACTGCTAACACTAGGGGGGAACAACAGGGACATTATTGCGTCCTCATCACACACAGACACACACACCGTCTTAACTCTTGCTATTAATTTGTCCCTCAGAGGACAATAGTCACAATAACATACTAAATCAGACCTAGTCAGTCAGTCTGCTGAGGTCTGTATAGAGATGAGGTGTAGGAATCAATCAATGTACTCAGTGTCTGTGGGCTACTGTATAGCGCTGTTAGAATAAACTGCGACCACAGGGACCTCTTCAGGGACCTCTTCAGGGACCTCTTCGTTGTTCTTCTATTCAGTCTTTCTAGAGCAGTGTTATTCAAAGTCAGAGTCACGGGGGAATTGCAGTGGGGTCACCAAATTATTATTATTATTATTATTTTTTAAATGTATTTTAGGGGGGATCCAAAAATTAAGATCACAGATTATTCTATGGGACAATACATTTTTGAGAAATAGAATTAGAGCAATACAATTTTATTGTCTAAATGTATTTATTGGTCCTCTTTAAGAGAGATAAAAATGTAATGCATTTAAGGTTATTTCTTGATGTAAAAATCTTAATTTACCTATTTTAAGGTTGTCATTGGATTTCGACAATTTCTGGTGAAAAAATGGGGTCCCCAGAACTTCTGCCGACAAAATGGGGTCCCTGCTGAAAAAGTTTGAATATCACTGTTCTAGAGGTCTTACTTCTCTGTCCTTTACTGTATCTGCCAGGAGATTGATATTTGCAAAACAAACTTTTTGTTGTCCTTCAAATGTGTGATTTGTATCGTTTAACATCTCCTTTGTGAACATGCTGATACTGAAGGTTTGACAAGGTTCAATCAGTCTCAATGGGACAATGTTGAAACAATGAAGTGATATTATATGTTAACTGTACTGACATGCTCTACACTACACACCCACTGTGACTCCATACAGGAGCCCACTCCAAACTCTGAGAGTGAGTCAGTGCCTGCAAATCTATCTCAACAGTAAACCTGTTTCTGCTCTGTTTCACCTGTTTGAAAGTGAGGTGAATAGTTCCAGGCATTTTACTTATAGGGCAAAGGGTTCCACACACACACACAAATGTACACAAACACACACATATACACACACACACAGAGGTAGGTCTCTCACCTTTGGCCTGGTGCTCTTTCCCCCTGGGCTCTCCTCTGCTGGTCCAGATGTCAGGGACACACCCATCAGCTGGCCTAGGAGCTCCAGCAGAGGCAGATTTCCTCCCTCCCTCCTGTCCTGACCCCCACCCCCACATTGTCAGTGGTTTTATACAGTAGAATGTCACCTGTGACCTGAGCTGAGATTGAGTCATAACCTGCCCTACTGCTGTCTTTCTCGTGTCAATCAGAAACCCTGGGTTTCAGGTGAGAGTGAGGGATTCGGCCTGGAAAAACAATGTCACTGTGTGTTATTGTTCAGATATTGTGTAACAACTGCCTCACTGTCTTACGCTGGGCCGCTCGCTAACAAGCATGATGGACAGGAAGAAAGAGAGAGGGAAGGAATGCGAGGAAAGGAGAGAGTCATGGTAAAAAAATAACTAATCTGCTGGCACATTTTAGAAATGCATTACTCTGTGGGGATGCAAGTTAGAGTTTAGCCAAACTACGCACAACAAATGCCAAACACGTCCAAGTGTGTGTGCCTGTGTAGTGTTGACTTAACACGTGGTCTGCCCAGCTGTCTGTATGTTATTTAGTTATGGGCTAGAGGACATGTCATTTGTCTATTTAGACAGATTAAACACCAACTTTATATAATTTTAGGAACTTCCTACACTCTTTGGAATGAGAAGATCAAAGATCCTACTAAGAGAAACAGTCAACATTAAACCAGGCTTTTATAGCGGGACACTAATCTGGATGTTTATAAGAAATCCCGCTATACGAACCATCAAACAGGCAAAGCATCAATACAGGACTAAGATTGAATCCTACTACACCGGCTCTGATGCTCGTCGGATGTGGCAGGGCTTGCAAACTATTACGGACTACGAAGGGAAACCCAGCCGTACGCTGCCCATTGACTCAAGCCTACTGGATGGGCTAAATGCTTTTTTTGCTCGCTTCGAGGCAAGCAACACTGAAGCATGGATGAGAGCACCATATCCGACAAGTGTCAAAGCCGGTGTAGTAGGCTTGAATCTCAGTCCTGTATTGACGCGTTGCCTGTTTGATGGTTTGTCTGAAGGCATAGCGGGATTTCTTATCAGCGTATGGATTAGTGTCCCGCTTCTTGAAAGCGGCAGCTCTAGCCTTTAGCTCAGTGCTAGCTGTCAATGGCTTCTGGTTGGGATATGTACGTACGGTCACTGTGGGGACGATGTTGTCGATGCACTTATTGATGAAGCCGGTGACTGAGGTGGTGTACTGCTCAATGCCATTGGATAAATCCTGTAACATATTCCAGTCTTTGCTAGCAAAACAGTCCTGTAGCGTAGCATCTGCATCATCTGACCATCTCCATATTGAGAGTCACTGGTACTTCCTGCTTTAGTTTTTGCTTGTAAGCAGGAGTCAGGAGGATAGAATTATAGTCCGATTTTCCAAATGGAGGGTGAGGGAGAGCTTTGTACGTGTCTCTGTGTGTGGAGTAAATGTGGTCTGGAGCTTTTTTCCCCTCTGGTTACACATGTGACATGCTGGTAGAAATGAGGTAAAACGGATTTAAGTTTCCCTGCATTAAAGTCCCCGGCCACTAGGAGCACCGCTTCTTGATGAAAATGTTCTTGTTTGCTTATGGCCTTATACAGCTCGTTGAGTGCGGTCTTAGTGTCAGCGTCGGCTTATGGTGTTAAATAAGATGGCTACGAAAAATGTAGATAAACTCTATTAGTAGATAGTGTGGTCTACAGCTTATCATGAAGTACTCTACCTCAGGGGAAAAATAACTCGAGACTAGCTTAATATTAGCGCACCAGCTGTTATTGAAAAATAGACACACATCTCCACCCCTCTTCTTACTGGACGTAACTGTTCTGTCCTGCCTATGCATGGAAAACCAAGCCAACTGTATATTATGTGTCGTCGTTCAGCCACGACTCGGTGAAACATAAGATATTACAGTTTTTAATGTCCCGTTGGTAGGATGGTCTCGAATGGATCTCATCCAGTTTATTCTCCAGTGATTGCACGTTGGCTAATAGAACGGATGGTAGAGGCAGGTTACCCACTCTCCAACAAATTCTCAGAAGACACCCTGATCTCCGCCTCCTGTATTTCCTTATTTTCTTAATGTGAATGACAGGGATTTGGGCCTTGTCTTGGAGCAACATTATATCCTTTGCTTCCGACTCATTTAAAAAAATATCTTCGTCCAGTTCGAGGTCAGTAATCGCTGTTCTGATGTCCAGAAGCTCTTTTCGGTCATAAGAGACAGTAGGATCAACATTATGTACAAAATAAGTTACAAACAATGCGGAAAATACACACAAAATAGCACAAGCGGTTAAACGGCAGCCATCCCCTCCGGCGCCATTCATCCCATCGGCCCTTTCCAGCTATGCATCCTTTAAAAAGCAATGTTACCTTGGTCACCGAGATCACAATCAAAGTAAACGTTGCAGATGTCTGCTCCATTGGAAATAACTTGTATCTGTCAACTGAACCCTGAATCTCTGGGTCCATGGTTGTGATGATGCAGTGTGTTTGTGCTTCTGTCACTAGGCTGTCTCTCTTTTTCCCCACAGGGCTCTGTTCACCTACGATGGGGCCACTAACAACCTCAAACTGGCTGACTCTGGAGGTGAAGCTTACTGGACGATTTGAACTTGTCACCTTTTTTGAATTTGAGTTTTCCAAAATGATAAATGATAAGTTGGTGATGTTTATTAATCTCTCGGTCCGTCTCTCTTTCTTTCGCTCTCTCATTTTCTCTCTCTCTCTCTATCTCAATCCCGCCCCCTCTCTCTTGTCTCTCCTACAGCAGGTGGAGTGGTGGAGCTGTCAGAGAAGTTCCTCATAGCCAGACCTCAGTATGGGCTCTGCAGAGTGGGCTCAGCCGAGGTGGGAGGCCCTCGCGTCGCCATGATCTGCTGGGTGAGTGTCGTTCACAACAACATGGCCCTCTGAATGGACGTGGTACCATATATTAACTCTCTTTACCTGTTGCTGTGTCTCAGGTGCTTGAAGTAGAAGTGGCCCATAACAACAGCTCTAGGATCAGATTCCCTACCCTCAATCCTATCCTTAACCATTAGAAGGATGGAAAAAATATTTGACTCTGTATCAGAGGTTAGGGACAAGCTTTGGTTCCCATTGGCTCATGCCACTGTTGGATGTGTTTCGATTGGCCCTTGGTCTGGGGGTCAACGTGTGTGATGTGTCAGCTAAATTGCTGACACCGGACGCCAGGCCTAGCTTTTTACTGATACCAATTATTTTGACTGATGCACACACACACACACACACACACACACACACACACACACACACACACACACACACACACACACACACACACACACAAGCAGGGCAACAGATGCTTAGAATGTTCCCAATGTGCTTCACTGGTCCCGTATCGATGGCGACCTTGTGGAATGTTGTGGTGGGGGTCAGAGGTTGCATCTGTAGCCAGTCAGGCAGCTACACAAACACACACACAAATCAGAAACTTGTGAAACATATTATTATATTAAACTTCATTATATTGTATATGATATGTAACATGATAATAATGGTAGGCTCTCTCTATAACGTTGGGAAATGATTCCACAAGGGTGTACATGCAGTACCTGATGACAGAAGACTGAAGCTAGACTTTCTGATAATGAGCCTCTCTCTGGCTCCCTCAGACTAATTATGTAGTGTGTGTGGGTCTCCAGGTCGGGCCAAACGTGGATGAGAACCGCAGGACAGAATGTGCCAGCCATGTGCCCGCTATCAAGACCTTTTTCAAGGTACGGTACCACACCACTCACACCCTTGCCCTGCTCTAAGCTGCCATTTTGTCTGTTGGTCGTACAGTCATCCAGTCAGTGACCTCATTGCAGCTGCAGCATTTGATAGTATTCAGGAGTGGCATGATTAATATGAGAGTTAAGTATTTTCTCTATCTCCTACATCCTGTGTTGGTACCATTGTGGAATGTTACTCTGTTTCTTCTCTTCACTGTTTCTCTAACAATGAATAATGGATAAACACCCTCCTATAGTAACTGTTGTCAAGACAATAGAGAGAGTTGGTGTTTCTCGTGTAGGAAGGGTGGAACTGGCCTGACCAGGAACGAGGGAATGAATAGTGATGTTGTCACACTTGGTAAGACACACACATACACACACGCATCGCACGTGAATTATATACACACACACACACACACACACACACACACACACACACACATATATATATATGCATCAAACCTGCACGTGCATTATGCACATACAAACAAACAATATTTATCTCAGTCTCTCTCACATACAAACATAAATACACACACATACTCTATATTTACACACAGTAGTTTACCTTTCACTGTTAAACGTCTTCCGTGCACTTCCTACCGCATGGGTTTGTATGGTCCAGTGGCGGGCCAGGCCAATGTCCAGGCTGGTGGCAGGAAGGCACGGGGGTAGGGGTCACCACACATTGCCACCGAGATGGGCCACCGGCGGGCACAGCATAAACACTCACCAAGTGGTGACAGGGCCTCACAGGAAACAGAGAAAATAATGGTCCCTTCAGGGAGGAAGAGGAGGTGTGTGAACTGTCCAGATGCTGGCTTGCTGTAAAATAGTATTTATTTAACATTTCCATCTTTCTGCAGAGAAGTTTATGGGTCATCCATTCAGCCTATAACCAGACCCCGTTGTTACTAGTTTACATATAAAGGTGTCATCCATTCAGCCTATAACCAGACCCCGTTGTTACTAGTTTACATATAAAGGTGTCATCCATTCAGCCTATAGCCAGACCCCGTTGTTACTAGTTTACATATAAAGGTGTCATCCATTCAGCCTATAGCCAGACCCCGTTGTTACTAGTTTACATATAAAGGTGTCATCCATTCAGCCTATAGCCAGACCCCGTTGTTACTAGTTTACATATAAAGGTGTCATCCATTCAGCCTATAGCCAGACCCAGTTGTTACTAGTTTACATATAAAGGTGTCATCCATTCAGCCTATAGCCAGACCCCGTTGTTACTAGTTTACATATAAAGGTGTCATCCATTCAGCCTATAACCAGACCCCGTTGTTACTAGTTTACATATAAAGGTGTCATCCATTCAGCCTATAGCCAGACCCCGTTGTTACTAGTTTACATATAAAGGTGTCATCCATTCAGCCTATAGCCAGACCCCGTTGTTACTAGTTTACATATAAAGGTGTCATCCATTCAGCCTATAGCCAGACCCCGTTGTTACTAGTTTACATATAAAGGTGTCATCCATTCAGCCTATAGCCAGACCCAGTTGTTACTAGTTTACATATAAAGGTGTCATCCATTCAGCCTATAGCCAGACCCCGTTGTTACTAGTTTACATATAAAGGTGTCATCCATTCAGCCTATAGCCAGACCCCGTTGTTACTAGTTTACATATAAAGGTGTCATCCATTCAGCCTATAGCCAGACCCCGTTGTTACTAGTTTACATATAAAGGTGTCATCCATTCAGCCTATAGCCAGACCCCGTTGTTACTAGTTTACATATAAAGGTGTCATCCATTCAGCCTATAGCCAGACCCCGTTGTTACTAGTTTACATATAAAGGTGTCATCCATTCAGCCTATAGCCAGACCCCGTTGTTACTAGTTTACATATAAAGGTGTCATCCATTCAGCCTATAGCCAGACCCCGTTGTTACTAGTTTACATATAAAGGTGTCATCCATTCAGCCTATAGCCAGACCCAGTTGTTACTAGTTTACATATAAAGGTGTCATCCATTCAGCCTATAGCCAGACCCCGTTGTTACTAGTTTACATATAAAGGTGTCATCCATTCAGCCTATAGCCAGACCCCGTTGTTACTAGTTTACATATAAAGGTGTCATCCATTCAGCCTATAGCCAGACCCCGTTGTTACTAGTTTACATATAAAGGTGTCATCCATTCAGCCTATAGCCAGACCCCGTTGTTACTAGTTTACATATAAAGGTGTCATCCATTCAGCCTATAGCCAGACCCCGTTGTTACTAGTTTACATATAAAGGTGTCATCCATTCAGCCTATAACCAGACCCCGTTGTTACTAGTTTACATATAAAGGTGTCATCCATTCAGCCTATAACCAGACCCCGTTGTTACTAGTTTACATATAAAGGTGTCAACCGGTCGAATCCAGATGCATCCCTGGAATGGAGCTAATTTTTTTGTCCCTTTTTTTATTGAATGTTTTACTCAGTTAAGTACTTGGCCTAGGAACCTCTGTGACCCCAGTCTCAGATATACCATAGATTGTGTGTGTGTCTTTATTACATAATAGGTAAAGTATGTGTTAGCGTTGAATAGAATGGTTTACTGAGATTTACCGCCCAAACCCACTCCCTTTTCTCGGGATAAATAACTGCGAGAAAACTGCAAATTATAATCTATTATTTCTATGAACAGAATGACGTTAAATGATATGTGATGTCTAAGTCTGGTTTATCTACAGACCACGGTCTACTCTGCTATCTGTATGATCAATCATCAGCGCTCAGGGTGGGAACAGACAGTGTATCTCCATATGGAGCGCAGTTCACAATGCATGTATTATCTCATCATAGGAACTTATTTTTCTCGTGACAGGTAGGCCTATATTTGCTGCAGCAAAGCCTATGTTACAGTAATATTAGGACTGAATGCACATCTAATTTACCCCTCTCCATCTGGCTATCGGGGGTCACCATATTTGTTTTATTGTAATGTTGCATTTTTTTTAAATTGCAGCTGCAGAGTTTTAAAACAGGCAATTACTATTGTGGCTTCAAATCAGTGCACACATGAGCGCACTCTCAGTCTCTCCATCAATTCCATTCAAATTGCATCCAAAATAGATAGGCCTAATCCTGTTCAAGATTGATTTATATATATATATACGTACGTACGTGTGTGTACCAGTCAAAAGTTGACACCTACTCATTCAAGGGTTTTTTCTTTATTTGTACTATGTTCTACATTGTATAATAATAGTGAAGACATCAAAACTATGAAATAATATGGAATCATGTAGTAGCCAAAACGTGTTTAACAAATCAAATATATTTGAGAATCTTCAAAGTAGCCACCCTTTGCCTTGATGACAGCTTTGCACACTCTTGGCATTCTCTCAACCAGCTTCACCTGGAATGCTTTTCCAACAATCATGAAGGAGTTCCCACATATGCTGAGCATTTGTTGGCTGCTTTTCCTTCCCTCTGCGGTCCAACTCATCCCAAACCATCTCAATTGGGTCAAGGTCAGGTGATTGTGGAGGCCAGGTCATCTGATGCAGGAGCTTCATCACTCTCCTTCATGGTCAAATAGCCCTTACAAAGCCTGGGGGTGTGTTTTGGGTATGTCCTGTTGAAAAACAAATGCTAGTACCACTAAGCTCAAGCCAGATGGGATGGTGTATTGCTGCAGAATGCTGTGGTAGCCATGCTGGTTAAGTGTGCTTTGAATTCTAAATAAATCACAGACAGTGTCACCAGCAAAGCACCCCCACACCATCACACCACCTCCATCCTTCACGGTGGGAACCACAAATGCAGAGATCATGTGTTCATCTACTCTGAATTTCACAAAGACACTGTGGGTGGAACCAAAAATCTAAAATTTGGACTCATCAGACTAAAGGACAGATTTCCACCGGTCTAATTTCCATTGCTCCTGTTTCTTGGCCCTTTAGTAGTGGTTTCTTTGCAACAATTCGACCATGAAGGCCTGATTCACGCAGTCTCCTCTGAACAGTTGATGTTGAGATGTGTCTGTTACTTGAACTCTGTGAAGCATTTATTTGGGCTGCAATCTGAAGTGCAGTTAACTCTAATGAACTTATCCTCTGCAGCAGAGGTAATTCTGGGTCTTTTTTCCTGTGGCTTTCCTCATGAGAGCCAGTTTCATCATAGCACTTCATGGTTTTTGCAACTGGACTTTAAGAAACTTTCAAAGTTTTTGAAATGTTCTGCATTGACTGACCTTCATGTCTTAGTAATGATGGACTGTAATTTCCGTTTGCGTATTTGAGCTGTTCTTGGCATAATATGGACTTGGCCTTATTTGCTAAAAGACCATATTCTGTATATCACCCCTACCTTGTCACATCACTGATTGGCTCAAGTGAATTAAGAAGGAAAGAAATTCCACAAATTAACAAGGCACAGCTGTTAATTGAAATGCATTCCAGGTGACTACCTCATGAAGCTGGTTGAGAGAATGCAAAGATTGTGCAAAGCAAAGGGTGGCTACTTTGAAGAATTTAAAACATAAAATATATTTTGATATTATTATAACACTTTCTTGTTTACTACATGATACCATATTTGTTATTTCATATTTTTGATGTCTTCACTATTATTCTACAATGTAGGAAATACAAAATAAAGAAAAACCCTTGAAGGAGTAGGTGTGTCCAATGTCAGATTAAAGCATCTGGGTATTATATTCACATTGCAGTCTTGCTGTTCTTTATGTTTGAGCCCTTTCTCTGAGACCTGAGCTTTCCCCATCTCTCTGTCATGTATTAGTCAACATTGTCTCCATCACCATGTGGGGTCTATAAAACTACGTGACGCTTGTGTCATACAGCGTTACTGGAAGGTGGCTTGGATTAATAAATACTTACTCAATCAGGACATACAGACAGAGCCAGTTTGCTTTTATAGGTTTGGCCAGTCACCTCAAGACTCATTCTTACTGTAACCTTGTAAAAGATGTGGCTTCCAGGAAGCTGTGTGAGGTGGTTAACTTCTCGGTAAAAGGACAAAACTCACTTAATCTCCTGATTCGTAATGTAATTTTGGTGAGTTGCTTTTTAGGAGAGACTTATTTCTGGTGTAGCGCCCTCGTGTGGTGGAAAGGGCACCAGTGCTCCGTCAACATGCATAGACATTCCGGCACTTCCAGTTAGCCTAATCCTGCTCTGTCTTGAGGCATATTAATACTCCTACAGTGTAGATTTAATACTCCTACAGTGTAGATGAATTTAATTCATTAAATATCGTGGTTAGAGCGTTGGACTAGTAGCCGGAAGGTTGCAAGTTCAAATCCCCGAGCTGACAAGGTACAAATCTGTCGTTCTGCCCCTGAACAGGCAGTTAACCCACTGTTCCTAGGCAGTCATTGAAAATAAGACTTTGTTCTTAACTGACTTGCCTAGTAAAATAAAAAAATAAATATTCATTAAATAGTGTATCATACTATATTCATTAAATATAGTGTATGTTGTTGTTCCCAGTCCATATGTTAGAGTGCTATATTTGTTTAATACAAAAATACATTTGTGTTCCAGTCTGACAGTTCTGTGAGAAGCTACAGCACCAACTGAAACAACAAACATGACAGAAGGAGAGACTAGGATGTCTAGAAGTAGTGGGAACTGGGTTATTGTTGTTTTTTGTCCAAAACCCTTGGAATTATTAGTCAGGATTAGAACATTGGGATGTGTTCTGACCGAGTCAGAAAGCCCCATGGCAATTCTATTCTCTCTTTCTCTCTCTACAAGTCTCAGCTAGCAACTGTGTGAGGGTGAATCACTTGCAGCGTTTGAGTGAGTCTCATATTGTATCAACAAGTCTTTTGCACAATTGCTCATTGTTGCTCAATCTAAGTGGAAAAGACCAGTAGACCGTCAGGTAGACAGGTGACAGTGGAAGCAGTTGGGGTGAAAACTAAGGGGGGAATATTTAGGGGAATGAAGGGAACGAGACAGGACAAGTATAGAGGAGGAAAGTGAAGGAGTAAGAATGGGAGGATAGGAGAAGTCTATAAAAGATGACAGAGGAGAGGACTGGGTGTGTAAGGGGAGGTCTATGAAAGATGACAGAGGAGAGGACAGGGTGTGTAAGGGGAGGTCTATGAAAGAGGACCGAGGAGAGGACAGGGTGTGTGAGGAGAGGTCTATGAAAGAGGACAGATGAGAGGACAGGGTGTGTGAGGAGAGGTCTATGAAAGAGAACAGAGGAGAGGACAGGGTGTGTGAGGGGAAAGGGAAAAGAGGGGAAGAGAGAGGAGGAGAGGTTGTGCATGTTAATGAGAAAGCTGTTACCTTAGAGACAATATTAGGCAGAGGCCTTAGGCTTCTCCTTAACGGTCTCCTCTATCATCTGAAACATAATGACCGAGACAGTTAGGAGAAGCCTATCATCTGAAACATAATGACAGACCGAGACAGGAGAATTTACACCCTCTTCACCACAACGCCCTCCTTCCTCCCTCAGGGGAACCTCACACTGCTTGCGAGAAGTTAGGGAGGGAAAATAACTGTGTGTGGGCCTATTAAGTGTGATCGGACCAAGTAATTGGGCGTCACTCTAAAGCGTAAAGGTGGAATAAACGAGTCAGGAGTAGGTTTTCTTGATTGAACACAGTTCTCTATTGAGGGCATTTGGTCAACACAAACACTCCAACATAATCAACATAATGCTGCATCATTCACCCAAGTTTTGTCAAAATCGGGCCAGTGCTGTCTGAGATATTGCATGTGACTAACGAACGG